>NC_087064.1:25164484-25459970 GCF_963678635.1 Symsagittifera roscoffensis
GATTGCCATTTGGGCGTTTAAAGATTGCCATTTCGGTCAATTTGAGGCAAATAACGCGCGATATGGTTCGCGCTACTAACGCGCAAGCGGAGATTGATTCCGTCTTAGAAATCGTTCCAAATTGGTTGAAGGAAGCTATAATTGATTTGCTACATTTGCCAGAATTGATTTGCTTCTAGAATAGAAATTTATCACTTTGTACTTTATGTGACGTGTGGGGGTGTTGCTGATCAATAATAAAAAAAAGTTTGAACTATAGTTGAATATAATACAAGTTTGAACTTGTGTTGCACTCAAAGACAGTAGCCGAGCGTATACACACTGCGTCCCGGGGGTTCCGGCGAACGTTCGGATCCCGCCAAGGTCATTTGCTTTCTAAAAATCAAATATGCGCCAAACTTCACGGGACATAAATTTACGCTCAGTAACCGGGTTCGAGCCCCCAAAATCCTTTTCTGTTTTGTTTAGCTATTTAAACTAGTTCATTAAACGGCCTTGGTTGACCTTGATTGACAGGTTTTTGTCTGTCAATAAAAGCGTGTTTTGCCAAAGTGTGAACTCAGACGCTCAAAAGTTCGGTGCTGTGAAAGATTTAGTATAAACATTGTCCGAATGTAAATTTATCGCGTTTCGAATCGTTTAAAGGCCGGGATTTGGAAATTCTCCGATTTAGATGTGATCTTCTTTCGGAAATTCATTGTTACGTTTATTCTTATCTTCTCATCAGCACAAGTTTCAGTGCCGCGACTCGAGAACCTGAATAGCCAATCTTAGAGCCGCAGCAGTTTTTAATCGAACTTTTTTCTTGAATGTTTTCAGTAGGGTGATCACACTAGACAGAGCTAAGAATTGATCATATTAGTTCCTTCTGTACACTTTTTCCTATAATCTGCCTGAAGTCACTGCTGTTGAAGTGACAGTCTGTGTGAAGTGCCACGTTTTCGTCGGTGTGAAGTGAGTGCTTGTCACTACCCCTCGGCGCATAGGGTGTGACCGTGGTCGATCAGCCGAGAGTTCGAATGGCTTCTACGGCTTTGAGAGCAGTTTTGCGAGCGCCCCTGATCGATCAACGAACAAAACGGGTGCCACGATCCTTAAGTAGATTGTCCCAACGCCCTTCCCTCTACGGCTTTAGGAGCAGAGATTGCGAGTGCCCGTTACAGTTCTAGGAGCACTGGGTGCAGGCTGCTCCAGAAAACACAGGAAAGGATGAGCACATGATTTTGAGTTTATTGCAAAAGTTTGAGCATCACAAAACTATGGGGTTGGGTCCGTCTTACAGTTTATCTCTATAAAGACACCAGCGCCTACAGACTTGCTGCACTCTGGAAAAGCTTGCATACTCTGGAACAGCCTGTACACTCTGGAACAGCACTTTGAGAGTGCAGGCTGTTCCAGAGTGTGCAGGCAGTGAGTGCAGGCTGTTCCAGCGTGTGCAGGCAGTGGGATCAGGCTGTTCCAGAGTGTGCAGGCTGTTCCAGAGCGTGCAGGCAGTTGATGCAGGCTGTTCCAGAGTGTGCAAGCAGTAATACAGGCTATTCCAGAGTGTGCAGGCAGTAGGTGCAGGCCGCTCTAGAGTGCGCAGGTAGTGGATGCAGGCTGTTCTGGAGTGTGCAGGCTGTTCCAGAGTGGGCAGGCAGTAGATGCAGGCAGTTCCAGAGTGTGCAGGAAGTGGGTACAGGCTGGTCCAGAGTGTGCAAGCAGTGGGTGCAAGCCGTTCCAGAGTAAATGTTGGAGAAACTAAAAAATTCAGGTAGTCTAACCATCAGTATAGTCGATCATTCGATGTCAAAACGTAAAGCTAAGGATAAGTTTTTGCGAAAACAGTGCTTGGCGGCATTACACCAGCCCAATAAAATAGAGATGAAAATTTTCCGTATCACTCGCAGACACGACAAAAACCTCAAAATGATTTTTGCTATGACTAAGAGGGAAAAACGATTGAACAAGATCCAACGCGCGCTCTTTAAGCAACGCATTCTCATCTTAGTCACATTACAGGAGCACCTAGCCGAGGTGTATAAGTCTTCAGTTCAGAAACTTGGCTTGTAGCGTTTGTATAAATTGTTGCAGTTATGTTACAGTTCTTTAATGATTTTTCATTTATTTTTGTGTTGAGTTAGGGTTTGATACGTCCCTCTCTTTAATTTTAAAAGCACATTGTAACAGTTTGTTACAATCAATCAATTATTAGTTCGGAAAGTCTATAAGTTTTTCAGTCTCGGCGGTATTTGAAAACTGAGCTCCTCAAAGTTCATAAGTACATCCAATAAGCCATAGAGAACAATACTCGAAAGTTATTGTTGAGATATACATCAGGATTGTAACTTTTTTCCTGGAAAAACTTTTTTTTCTCAAAGTGATGAAATAAATCAAATGGCGGAAAAGGATACTAATAGAGATAAGATTTATGATGAGTTAGAACAATGGCTTGACCTGGTGACAAAAAACACGATAAGGTAATTCAACGAGCTAGGAACAATGTAGGATCTTTAGGACAAGCAATATCCGTTTCATTGCGTTCGGGGGAAGTGGCTTCTTCGAAAGTTTCCGAAAACCATCGAAGTTCACATCAGTCTAGGGTCTTATTTCAGAGTAAAACAATCTTAATTACTTCCAGTCGACGGAAAAAAGAGTTGTTGTTGACCAAAATAAGAACAGAAAAAAGCAGGTTGAAGCCAAAATAGCTGAAGCTGAATTGGAGGAAGACTCCGACTAGGTTGATTGATTGCCAGTTCTGTAAGCTCTCATAGGGAATCAGCAGATAAACGTACAGAAACTTGCGTGAAAAATGTGCCATATTTGAATCCAGTAGTGAACGTAACAAAACCGAGCGCATACACTTCTGGATTGAATACGGTTCAATATAACGCCCCGGTGAATGTCATTCCTGCGTCTAACGCCCAATCAGGTGGTTTGTCTTCAACATTGTTACATGGAGCTGGAGGACTGCCATTTATTCCTAAATCTCATACGCAGAGTGCTGCCAGCACTAGAACTCAGCAAAATATCGGCGAATATGGCTCGAACTAAAATCAAAATGTAACACAATTACACCGTTTTTCAGATGCAAATCACTGGGTGAATGCTGAGTCTGCCACGTCTGCTAATTTTGAAAATGTTCCATCACCTTCGTATATAAATTTACCTTCTCATACTGAAGTTGTTTCGGCAGTACACCCTGTAGGTGTTCCTACGCACTTTAGTCAGTTCCCTGCAATTGCAACACCGACACCCGCAGTTTGTAACCCATTAGCTTTGAATGAATGATCGCACGTATTTGAGGCAGTATCAGCTGTTGCCCCTCCAAAAACCGTACCGTTCCCCTATAATAGTGTTGGAGCAATTAACTATTTCACTCCGCCACACGAGCAAGTACCCTTGCAATCACCGATTGCGTCGGATATTCCTGGCCCGTCCATTCATCAGCCGTAATTTTTGAATCTGGCTGCAGCATGCATACAACAACCTGTCCCGAATTATGACAATGCTCCACCGCAATCGATATCCGTCCGTCTTGGAATCGAAGCTTTGGCATTGAACAGGAAGAATCCATTGCCCGATTGGAAAATTTCCAAGTATGTCGGTAATTCATTGGATTGGCATGAATGAATAAGTCAGTTTGGGAATGCGTCAAGCTGACATACTTTAAAACACTGGTAAGTTAAGTTGGCAATAGCGGCCTTTGCGTAATAAGGTCGAATATACAGTGATGCTCTAAGGGTCCTCGAACAAAAATTGGGCAATCTCAAACCGTCGTGAGCGCCTAGCTCGAAAAACTTAAAAGCGTTCCACCAGTGAAAGAGCACATTTCGGAAAACATTTTTTTTGTGTGGTTTCAAGTCTCGTCGGTGTGTTTTGATTGTTGTCATAAGAGGGGATCTGAAAAGAACCGCCATCTTGAATCAAACTTTATGCCCTAATCTCCTTGAGTTCAACGAGTGGTTGAAAGAAAAGGCCGGAGTGCATGAGCGTATGAAAAAGTTTCCTGATAAAACAAAAACCGAGGAACCGTCATGAGAAAAACTACCAACCTAGTTTTTGCTTCCAGTGCTGAACCGAACATGTTCGAACTTCCACCATGCCTGCAGTGCGCTGGTAAACAACCGTTATGGGGATGCAAAGTCTTCAAGAAAAAAACCCTACGAAAAGGGCAAAGTTTTGTCTGTTTCTCTTGTCTCCCAGCGGACCACATGTTCCGTAAATGCCCGAAGGCTAGGAAATGCACTAATTCTGAGCGCGAATGTACGTACAATGTCTTCTTGCATGGAGCAGGCCACATTTTTTCTCCTCGAAAGGAAGAAAACAAGTCTTCTACCGGAAAAACTCGGAAGGAAAATTCAACGTCGTGCTGTTCTGCGTCCGGTCCGAAGGTCTTCTCCAGGTTATTGAGATAAGTGTTTCATCTACGTCAAAATTGATAACGTTCTCGTTTTGTGTGTTTCTGCGAGCAATCAGTTCTTGCTTTCCGCAAGCTTGACTCGCCGTCTGAACTTGTCAGGGGAAAAAGTTGATTTGACCCTAAATAGTTTTAATTTAACAGATATTCCTTCGACTGAGTTAGCCGAGGGCACACTACCCGCTGAAATAATTAACACCAATTGTACCTTCAATTTAATCGCCTTCGTAAAGGATGAAATCATTGTTGGGTTTCAAAAGACGGCCCATGGGTAACACTGATTTTCCGGCCCCTGAAGAAAAGTGTTGATACCTGGAACCAATGAAGCCAGTTCGGTATAGCTATTCGGACAACGACATTTAAACGCCGGTTAGATTATGTTCATGATGCAGATAGGAAAACTGCAATGGTTGATCGTCTGCCGGTAGCATGGGTTTTGAGTGGTTCACTCCCTTCATTGTCTGGGTTGTTGTCAACATGTTTTAAGTACAAAGCCAAGGACGCGGAACGTGTTAGCTATGTTAAAGCGTGGTATGAGTACATCCAAACGAGCCAATCAGCGAGCGCATAACCTTCTTGAATCAACAACAAACCATGATGGTGAACGGCACTGAAGAAGAATGTTTTGGGCCGGCGATAGCAGTTCTTTACCCAACAATTACTACTCAGCGCTGGCACAATTCAAGGCCAAGACGTTTGAAACACGACTCGACAAAAATAGTGGCTTAAAGAAAAAATACAGTGAGACACTAAAAGAGGCCCTCGATAAAGGCTATGTCATTCCCGTTACACCGCACAATCCGCAGCTCCGCTCCGACCGTGAATGGTTTTTTCCCCACCGTCCTGTCCTCAATCCAAACAAACCCGGTAAGGTTCGTCGAATTTTAAACGGCGCATCGAAATTTCACGCCAATCCTTAAATATATCTTTGCTCGTTGGGCCTGGCTAAGTGCAAAACTTTTTACATGTGTTAATGTGCCTCCACCAACATCAGTTTGCCGTCTCCGCTGACATCGAGGGTATGTTCCTTCACGTTGGGGTACCCCCTTCTCATCAACCTTCTTTGCCTTTTTTGTGGAGCGAGGATGCCATATTGGATGTGGAAGTTCTTCAGTATACCCGGCATACTTTCGGTGCCCGCAACTCCCCGACGAGCGCAAATTTCGCAATTCAGCAGACAGCTATGGATAATGTTGAAAAATTTCCTAAAGCATCCAAAGTAGTAACAATTAGGTTCTACATGGATGGTTACTTGGATTGTTTCGGAAACCATGATGACGCAATGAGAATAAGCAAGGATCTGGTGAGCCTCCTTAAATTAGAAGGATTCCGTCACACCAAAATTGTTAGTAATGTTCCTGCAATTGAAGAAAACTTAAGCCCTTCACCTAATGTAACTGCAAAAGTAATGGACATTGCGAGTGGTAGTGACCACTTGAATTCTCATATGTTAGGGTTAAAGTGGAACTTCCAGTCGCTATTCACACAATTTCTCACTATGCTAGTCTCAAAATACTAGTCTTAGATTGGTCAGATAATTTTTTAGACGTGTGAAATGCTAGTTTTGCAAAGAAAAACTTTTTGAATAGTTTTTTTGTCAACCCAGTTGCGTATATTTATCGAAGTTGGTTTCGACCGTGCTCAAGGTATATTTCAACCGTGTTCGAGAGGTGTTTCGATCGTGCTCGAGGTATGTTTTGACCGTGCTTGAGCCCCGCACGCAACGAACTGTTCTCAATTTCGTTTCATCGGTATTCGACCCCATTGGTTTGGTGGCTCTCTACACGTTAAGGACTCGCCTGCTTCTTAAAGACATTTGGCGCATAACTGGGCAACAATTGGATGACCAGAAGCGCTCCGAAATCAATTCATTGAGTCGCATTCAAGCCTGTTTGTCTTAGGAGAAATAGTCATTCCCGGGTGCTACTTCAGTAATCTTTTTGATCGCTGTGAGCTTCAAGTGTTTTGGGATATCTTGCAAGACGTGTTTTGCTTGGTTGGTTTCTTTCGCGCCGGGATTGTTGATACTCCAAAAATTTGAACTTGTGTTTGTTTTTGATAAAAGAAGGGTAGCACCATTGAAGGCTTTGTCCATTTCGAAACTGGTATTGCAGGCAGTCTTGGTTGAAGGAAGATATACTCCAGGCACTTTCATTCAGTATAACCGGCTCCTTTTTGTGGACCAATAGCACCACGGTGTTACAATGGCTTCCCTCTATCAATAAATTACCGATTTTTGTCGCAAATCGTGGCAAACAGTCGTCCTATTAGGCAAGGAAAGGCCTTTCAAATTGAATCTGGAAGTTGTTACTAATATCCTCTCAAAAAATCTGTGGACAGTTCGACTTATGCTCCCACGAGTACTCTCACGCAGTCAGAGCCCGTATTTGTTTGGGAGAAGTATATTACTCCTATGAAACTGCAGCAATTCGTTTGCTTTATGTTGAGGTTATTGCCGAAACACAAGCGCTTCCGCGAGCCTACCCTAAAAAAACCGATCCGGCTGATTTAGCAATTGCAAAAATTAAGTTGTTAATTTTGGCTCAATTCGAATTGTTTCCGGTTAAGCTCAATCTTCAATCGGGCATAACCACCGTGAAAAGGTCCAATCGCATTGCAGGTTACTCACCGTTTGTTGGCCCCGGTGCAAATATACGTTCCACGGGACGGCTTCATATCCTAGCCGAAACAACTTTTGAAACTAGGCACCCTATCATTTTGGATTTTTTGTCACTTGTTAGTGAAAATATTTCTGAGGCATCTGCACTTTGACCACAACCATCATCACTTGGATTATTTGTGGTCCATAGTACAAATGGGGTTTGTGGTGTTGGCTCTGCGAGCAACCCTTCGTGCAACTGAAAGATGTTGTTTCATTTGCAGAAAACGCAAGGCAAGGACGTTACATCCTATGATGTCAGAACTCTCTGACGATCGGCCATTCAGCATCTGTGATTCGGTTATTTTGGTCTGTTTTACGTGACTATTCGACGCACTAGTGAGAAAAGATGGGCTTTCGTAGAGACTACCCGTGTCGTACACATCAAAAATGTTCCGTCTATGGACACCGGATCTTGCATCATGGGAATTGAAAGATTATTCACCCGCCATAGTACGCCAGGTGTTGTGTGGTCAGACAACGGTACCAATTTGGTTGGAGCTTAGAAAGAAATTATGCTTTGCG
Organism: Symsagittifera roscoffensis; assembly: GCF_963678635.1. Taxonomy (NCBI): domain Eukaryota; kingdom Metazoa; phylum Xenacoelomorpha; order Acoela; family Convolutidae; genus Symsagittifera; species Symsagittifera roscoffensis. The sequence continues at coordinate 25,172,068 of NC_087064.1, forward strand.
TACAAAGTTGGAGAAGACAGCCTCCCGCATTGCTAGTGCATAAGGAGATTAAATGGAAATACAACCCTCATGGCGCGCCGCATCATGGTGGGTCTTCGGAAAGGTTAGTGCGCAGTTGCAAACACGTTTTCTACGCAATCATTGGAACTCGCAAGTTAACGGATGAGGTAGTGTGGTTTAGTTTGGTTAGTTTATTTAGTGGAGCAATCAAAAAATTCTCGTCCAATAACGCCTGTTAGTCCCAATTCAACTGAATTGAAAGCGTTAACGCCCAACCATTTTCTCTTGGATGAGCACTCTGTTAGCTTTCCGTCGCTAACATTTGTTGAAAGTTTCTACCATCGAAAGCGCTGTATGAGATCACAAGCTTACGCAAATGCTAATGTTCCTGAGTGTGCAGGCAGTGAGTGCAGGCTGTTCCAGAGTGTGCAGGCAGTGGGATCAGGCTGTTCCAGAGTGTGCAGGCTGTTCCAGGGTGAGCAGGCAGTTGATGCAGGCTGTTCCAGAGTGTGCAAGCAGTAATACAGGCTATTCCAGAGTGTGCAGGCAGTAGGTGCAGGCCGCTCCAGAGTGCGCAGGTAGTGGATGCAGGCTATTCTGGAGTTTGCAGGCTGTTCCAGAGTGGGCATGCAGTGGATGCAGGCTGTTCCAGAGTGTACAGGCAGTGGGTGCAGGCAGTTCCAAAGTGTGCAGGAAGTGGGTACAGGCTGGTCCAGAGTGTGCAAGCAGTGGGTGTTAGCCGTTCCAGAGTGTGCAAGGTTTTCCAAAATGCAGCAAGTTGGCCCAAAAATTTCACAAAAAAATGAGGTACTCACATTTTTTACACAAATATTGTTTTTCGAAAAAAAATACCTGTTACCGCGTTTTGCCAATTTGCTGCTAGACTCTATGAATCATATTTGAAAAAGCACAGGAAAGGATGAGCACATGATTTAGAGCTTATTGCAAAAACTTGAGCATCACAAAACTATGGGGGTTGGGTCCGTCTTACTGTTTATCTCTACAAAGATACCAGCGCCTACAGATTTGCTGCACTCTGGAAAAGCTTGCATACTCTGGAACAGCCTGAACACTCTGGAACAGCCTGATCCCACTGCCTGCACACGCTGGAACAGCCTGCACTCACTGCCTGCACACTCTGGAACAGCCTGCACTCTCAAAGTGCTGTTCCAGAGTGTACAGGCTGTTCCAGAGTATGCAAGCTTTTCCAGAGTGCAGCAAATCTGTAGGCGCTGGTATCTTTGTAGAGATAAACAGTAAGACGGACCCAACCCCCATAGTTTTGTGATGCTCAAGTTTTTGCAATAAGCTCTAAATCATGTGCTCATCCTTTCCTGTGCTTTTTCAAATATGATTCATAGAGTCTAGCAGCAAGTTGGCAAAACGCGGTAACAGGTACTTTTTTCGAAAAATAATTTTTGTTTAAAAAATGTGAGTACCTCATTTTTTTGTGAAATTTTTGGGCCAAAATTTTGGACCCTAATATAGAAGCAAGTGTTAAAGTTTTTTGTGAAACTTTGGGCCGAGATTTCGGACCCAGTTTGTTTGAACCTGGTAAACGTCCCCCTATCAAAAAACTGCAGAAAACGTAACGCCCTCGACAGGAACGCTTGAAAATTTCAGTCTAATTTACATCATTTCAAAAACGCGGTTGTATAAGTTAGTTTGAGATCCGGCGACCTCAGGTTTATTCCGAGTGGTTAATGGGACTTCGACTTAGTTTACACGACGCCCCCTAAATTTATCCGAAAACTTTTGTGGGGTTAATAAATCCGACGCATCTGTTTTTTTTTCGTAGAAAACGAATAATGGTTTTTGTTGTCGTTTCAAACTTGTTGCATCGCGCTCTATGAAAGCTACCCGCGTCACTCCGTAATCACTTTGCTGTTAATTACTTAGCCATACCCGGTCTATGTTTTAACCCGAGCTTCGTTATCCCCGTAAAATTGTACAACACTACTTTGAGTCAATTTATACCACCATTCCAATATCGTGATTTGGCACGACGACATAAATAACTCAGTTAGTAAGCATCGCAGCAATAAATTGATATATTTGTTGCCATCCTAGAACGCTATCGAGCAACAATTAGTGCAATTGTGAATTGTCAACGCACCGGAACAGAGTAAATGTTTGAGAAATTAAAAAAATCAGGTAGTCTAACCATCAGTATAGTCGATCATTCGATGTCAAAACGACAAGCTAAGGATAAGTTTTTGCGAAAACAGTGCTTGGCGGCATTACACCAGACCAAAAAAAATAGAGATCAAAATGTTCCGTATCACTCAAAGACACGGCAAAAACCTCAAAATGATTTTTGCTATGACTAAGAGGGAAAAACGATTGAACATGATCCAACGCGCGCTCTTTAAGCAACGCATTCTCATCTTAGTCACATTACAGGAGCACCTAGCCGAGGTGCATAAGTCTTTAGCTCAGAAACTTGGCTTGTAGCGTTAGTATAATTTGTTGCAGTTATGTTACAGTTCTTTAATGATTTTTCATTTATTTTTGTGTTGAGTTAGGGTTTGATACGTCCTTCTCTTTAATTTTAAAAGCACATTGTAACAGTTTGTTACAATCAATCAATTATTAGTTCGGAAAGTCTGTAAGTTTTTCAGTCTCGGCGGTATTTGAAAACTGAGCTCCTCAAAGTTCATAAGTACATCCAATAAGCTAGAGAGAACAATACTCGAAAGTTATTGTTGAGATATACATCAGGATTGTAGCTTTTTTCCTGGAAAAGGTTTTTTTCTCAAAGTGATGAAATAAATCAAATGGCGGAAAAGGCTACTAATAGAGATAAGATTTGTGATGAGTTAGAACAATGGCTTGACCTGGTGACAAAAAACACGATAAGGTAATTCAGCAAGCTAGGAACAATGTAGGATCTGAAGGACAAGCAATCATCCGAAAACCATCGAAGTTCACATCAGTCTAGGGTCTTACGTCAGAGTAAAACAATCTCAATTAATTGCAGTCGACGGAAAAAAGAGTTGCTGTTGGCCAAGATAAAAACAGAAAAAAGCAAGTTGAAGCCAAAATAGCTGAAGCTGAATTGGAGGAGGAATCCGACTAGTTTGACTTGTTTGCCAGTTCTGTAAGCTCTCATAGGGAATCAGCAGATAAACGCACAGAAATTTGAGTGAAAAATGTGCCATATTTAAATCCAGTAGTGAACGTAAGAAAACCGAGCGCATACACTTCTGGATTGAATACGGTTCAATATAACGTCCCGGTGAATGTCTTTCCTGCGTCTAACGCCCAATCAGGAGGTTGTCTTCAACATTGTTATATGGACCTGGAGGACTGCCAGTTATTCCTAAATCTCATACGCAGAGTGCTGCCAGCACTATTACTCAGCAAAATATCGGCGAAATGGCCCGAACTAAAATCAAAAGGTAACACAATTACACCGTTTTTCAGATGCAAATCAATGGGTGAATGCTTAGTCTGCCACGTCTGCTAATTTTGAAAATGTTCCATCCCCTTTGTATATAAATTTACCTTATCAGACTGAAGTTGTTTAGGCAGTACACCTTGTAGGTTTTCCTACGCACTTTAGTCAGTTCCCTGCAACTGCAACACCGACACCCGCAGTTTGTAACCCATTAGCTTTGAATGAATCATCGCACGTATTTGAGGCAGTAACAGCTGTTGCTCCTCGAAAAAACGTACCGTTCCCCTATAATAGTGGCGGAGCAATTAACTATTTCACTCCGCCACACGAGCAAGTACCCTTGCAATCACCGATTGCGTCGGATATTCCTGCCCGTCCATTCATCAGCCGTAATTTTTGAATCTGGCTGCAGCATGCGTACAACAACCTGTCCCGAATTATGACAATGCTCCATCGCAATCGATGTCCGTCCGTCTTGGCATCGAAGCGTTGGCATCGAACAGGAAGGATCCATTACCCGATTGGAAAAATTCCAAGTATGGCGGTAATCCATTGGATTGGCATGAATGAATAAGTCAGTGTGGAAATGCGTCAAGCTGACATACTTTAAAACAGTGGTAACTGGAAAGTTAAGTTGGCAATAGCGGACTTCGCGTATTCGGGTCGAATATACGGTGATGCTCTAAGGGTCCTCGAACAGGAATTGGGCAATCTCAAACCGTCGTGAGCGCCTAGCTCGAAAAACTTAACAGCGTTCCACCAGTGAAAGAGCACATTTCGGAAAACATTTTTTTTTGTGTGGTTTCAAGTCTCGTCGGTGTGTTTTGATTGTTGTCATAAGAGGGGATCTGAAAAGAACCGCCATCTTGAATCAAACTTTATGCCCTAATCTCCTTGAGTTCAACGAGTGGTTGAAAGAAAAGGCCGGAGTGCATGAGCGTATGAAAAAGTTTCCTGATAAAACAAAAACCGAGGAACCGTCATGAGAAAAACTACCAACCTAGTTTTTGCTTCCAGTGCTGAACCGAACATGTTCGAACTTCCACCATGCCTGCAGTGCGCTGGTAAACAACCGTTATGGGGATGCAAAATCTTCAAGAAAAAAACCCTACGAAAAGGGCAAAGTTTTGTCTGTTTCTCTTGTCTCCCAGCGGACCACATGTTCCGTAAATGCCCGAAGGCTAGGAAATGCACTAATTCTGAGCGCGAATGTACGTACAATGTCTTCTTGCATGGAGCAGGCCACATTTTTTCTCCTCGAAAGGAAGAAAACAAGTCTTCTACCGGAAAAACTCGGAAGGAAAATTCAACGTCGTGCTGTTCTGCGTCCGGTCCGAAGGTCTTCTCCAGGTTATTGAGATAAGTGTTTCATCTACGTCAAAATTGATAACGTTCTCGTTTTGTGTGTTTCTGCGAGCAATCAGTTCTTGCTTTCCGCAAGCTTGACTCGCCGTCTGAACTTGTCAGGGGAAAAAGTTGATTTGACCCTAAATAGTTTTAATTTAACAGATATTCCTTCGACTGAGTTAGCCGAGGGCACACTACCCGCTGAAATAATTAACAACAATTGTACCTTCAACTTAATCGCCTTCGTAAAGGATGAAATCATTGTTGGGTCTCAATAATTTACCGATTTTTGTCGCAAATCGTGGCAAACAGTCGTCCTATTAGGCAAGGAAAGGCCTTTCAAATTGAATCTGGAAGTTGTTACTAATATCCTCTCAAAAATCTGTGGACAGTTCGACTTATGCTCCCACGAGTACTCTGACGCAGTCAGAGCCCGTATTTTTTTGGGAGAAGTATATTACTTCTATGAAACTGCAGCAATTCGTTTGCTTTATGTTGAGGTTATTGCCGAAACACAAGCGCTTCCGCGAGCCTACCCCAAAATAACCGATCCCGCTGAATTAGCAATTGCAAAAAATAAGTTGTTAATTTTGGCTCAATTCGAATTGTTTCCGGTTAAGCTCAATCTTCAATCGGGCATAACCACCGAGAAAAGATCCAATCGCATTGCAGGTTACTCACCGTTTAACGGCCCCGGTGCATTTTGGATTTTTGTCGTTTTCAGTGAAAATAATTCTGAGGCAACTGCACTTTGACCACAATCATCATCACTTGGATATTTGTGGTCCATAGTACAAATGGGGTTTGTGGTGTTGGCTCTTCGAGCAATCCTTCGTGCAACTGAAAGATGTTGTTTCGTTTGCAGAAAACGCAAGGCAAGGACGTTGGATCCTATGATGTCAGAACTCCCTGACAATCGGCCATTCAGCAACTGTGATGTACATTACTTTGGTCTGTTTTACGTGACTATTCACCGCACTAGTGACACAAGATGGGCTTTCGTAGAGACTACCCTTGTCGTACACATCGAAAATGTTCCGTCTATGAACACCGGATCTTGCGTCATGGGAATTGAAAGATTATTCGCCCGCCATAGTACGCCAAGTGTTGTGTGGTCAGACAACGGTACCAATTTGGTTGGAGCTTAGAAAGAACTTATGCTTTGCGTACAAAGTTGGAAAAGACAGGCTCCCGAGTTGCTAGTGCATAATGAGATTAAATGGAAATACAACCCTCATGGCGCGCCGCATCATGGTGGGTCTTCGAAAATTTTAGTGCGCAGTTGCAAACACGTTTTCTACGCAATCATTGGAACTCGCAAGTTAACGGATGAGGTACTCTTGTTTATTTTGTTTTGTTTGTTTCGTGGAGCAATCTTAAAATTCTCGCCTGTTGGTCCCGATTAACGCCTGTTGGTCCCAATTACGCCTGTTGGTCCCGATTCGACGCCTGTTGCTCCCGACTTTAACGCCTGTTGGTCCCGATTCAACTGAATTGAAAGCGTTAACGCCCAACCATTTTCGCTTGCATGAGCACTCTGTTAGCTTTCCGTCGCTAACATTTGATGAAAATTTCTACCATCGAAAGCGCTGTATGAGATCACAAGCTTACGTAAATGCTATTTGGTAGCGTTGGCTGAAGAAGTATGTCACTTCCTTGAACAAACGATCAAAGTGGTATGGCGATTTGAACCGCGAATTACGAATTTGTGATCTTGTCTAGATTTTCGCGTCTAGTAGCCCTCGTGGGCATAACCCTTTGGGTCGAGTAACTGCTTTGCACTACGGAAAAGGCAACGTCGCTCGCTCTACAATAGTTAAGACCCTATCGGGCCAATTGTTAAGACCCTTCGTTAAACTAACTCCGGTTCTCGCCTCTTCGGGGAGTGAGGATGTTGCTGAGGAAAGGTAAATACAAGTTTGAACTATAGTTGCATATAATACAAGTTTGAACTATAGTTGCGTACAAGGACAGTAACCGAGCATATACACAGTGCGTATCCGCGGGTTCGGCTCAGCTTCGGATCCCGCCTAGGTCGTTTGCTCTCTAGAATTCAATTATGCGCCGAACTCGGCGGGATATAAATTTACGCTCCGTAACCGGGTTCGAAGCCCCCAAGAAACTTTTATGAAAAACAAAAAAAATTCTTGGGTTTTCGAACCCGCTTATGGAGCGTAAATTTATGTCCCGTCAAGTCCGGCGCATGTTTGAGTTCTAGAAAGCAAATGACCTAGGCGGGATCCGAATCTGCGCCGAATTAACTAGAGCGGGATCCAATTTCTTGAGAAAAATTTGTTCACTGCTAATTTTATCGAATTGAAATTAGCAGTAATATTATCATATTACTGCTCCATAGACCTTAAAAGGCAGTCGGAACATTCAGGGACTCGCCCTAATACGAGCAGTCTTGCTATCATTTTTACAAAAACGCCAATCATACAAACAATTCCACCATTCTCTAAACTGGAAAACTATTGCGCATCCCACAATTCTAAACGGTTTCTCCAAACCGCCTAAATTAGAACAGGTCAATCAGTTTGAATTCAGGTTTGGTTAATTGCTTAGAGCTAAAAACCAGCCAATATTTGCCACAGTGCGTATCCGCGGATTCGGCTCAGCTTCGGATCCCGCCTAGGTCGTTTGCTCTCTAGAATTCAATTATGCGCCGCACTCGGCGGGATATGAATTTACGCTCCGTAACCGGGTTCGAAGCCCCCAAGAAACTTTTACGAAAAACAAAAAAAATTTCTTGGGTTTTCGAACCCGGTTATGGAGCGTAAATTTATATCCCGTCAAGTTCGGCGCATGTTTGAGTTCTATAAAGCAAATGACCTAGGCGGGATCCAAATCTGCGCCGAATTAGCTAGAGCGGGATCCATTTTCCTGAAAAAAATTTGTTCACTGCTAATTTTATCGAATTGAAATTAGCAGTAATATTATCATATTACTGCTCCATAGACCTTAAAAGGCAGTCGGAACATTCAGGGACTTGCCCTAATACGAGCAGTCTTGTTATCATTTTTACAAAAACGCCAATCATACAAACAATTCCACCATTCTCTAAACTGGAAAAATATTGCGCATCCCACAATTCTAAACGATTTCTCAAAACCGCCTAATTTAGAACAGGACAATCAGTTTGAATTCAGGTTTGATTGATAGCTTAGAGCTAAAAATCAGCCAATATTCGCCACAGTGCGTATCCGCGGATTCGGCTCAGCTTCGGATCCCGCCTAGGTCGTTTGCTCTCTAGAACTCAATTATGCGCCGAACTCGGCGGGATATAAATTTACGCTCCGTAACCGGGTTCGAAGCCCCCAAGAAACTTTTATGAAAAACAAAAAAAATGTCTTGGGTTTTCGAACCCGGTTATTGAGCGTAAATTTATGTCCCGTCAAGTTCGGCGCATGTTTGACTTCTAGAAAGCAAATGACCTAGGCGGGATCCGAATCTGCGCCGAATTAACTAAGGCGGGATCCAATTTCTTGAGAAAAATTTGTTCACTGCTAATTTTATCGAATTGAAATTAGCAGTAAAATTATCATATTACTGCTCCATAGACCTTAAAAGGCAGTCGGAACATTCAGGGACTCGCCCTAATACGAGCAGTCTTGTTATCATTTTTACAAAAACGCCAATCATACAAACAATTCCACCATTCTCTAAACTGGAAAACTATTGCGCATCCCACAATTCTAAACGATTTCTCAAAACCGCCTAAATTAGAACAGGTCAATCAGTTTGAATTCATGTTTGATTGATAGCTTAGAGCTAAAAATCAGCCAATATTCGCCACAGTGCGTATCCGCGGATTCGGCTCAGCTTCGGATCCCGCCTAGGTCGTTTGCTCTCTAGAACTCAATTATGCGCCGAACTCGGCGGGATATAAATTTACGCTCCGTAACCGGGTTCGAAGCCCCCAAGAAACTTTTATGAAAAACAAAAAAAATGTCTTGGGTTTTCGAACCCGGTTATTGAGCGTAAATTTATGTCCCGTCAAGTTCGGCGCATGTTTGACTTCTAGAAAGCAAATGACCTAGGCGGGATCCGAATCTGCGCCGAATTAACTAGAGCGGGATCCAATTTCTTGAGAAAAATTTGTTCACTGCTAATTTTATCGAATTGAAATTAGCAGTAATATTATCATATTACTGCTCCATAGACCTTAAAAGGCAGTCGGAACATTCAGGGACTCGCCCTAATACGAGCAGTCTTGCTATCATTTTTACAAAAACGCCAATCATACAAACAATTCCACCATTCTCTAAACTGGAAAACTATTGCGCATCCCACAATTCTAAACGGTTTCTCCAAACCGCCTAAATTAGAACAGGTCAATCAGTTTGAATTCAGGTTTGATTAATTGCTTAGAGCTAAAAACCAGCCAATATTTGCCACAGTGCGTATCCGCGGATTCGGCTCAGCTTCGGATCCCGCCTAGGTCGTTTGCTCTCTAGAATTCAATTATGCGCCGCACTCGGCGGGATATGAATTTACGCTCCGTAACCGGGTTCGAAGCCCCCAAGAAACTTTTACGAAAAACAAAAAAAATTTCTTGGGTTTTCGAACCCGGTTATGGAGCGTAAATTTATATCCCGTCAAGTTCGGCGCATGTTTGAGTTCTATAAAGCAAATGACCTAGGCGGGATCCAAATCTGCGCCGAATTAGCTAGAGCGGGATCCATTTTCCTGAAAAAAATTTGTTCACTGCTAATTTTATCGAATTGAAATTAGCAGTAATATTATCATATTACTGCTCCATAGACCTTAAAAGGCAGTCGGAACATTCAGGGACTCGCCCTAATACGAGCAGTCTTGTTATCATTTTTACAAAAACGCCAATCATACAAACAATTCCACCATTCTCTAAACTGGAAAAATATTGCGCATCCCACAATTCTAAACGATTTCTCAAATTAGCCTAATTTAGAAAAGGACAATCAGTTTGAATTCAGGTTTGATTGATAGCTTAGAGCTAAAAACCAGCCAATATTCGCCACATTGCTAGAGTATTTCATACCTCCGAGACCCTTCTGGAAACAGTTCTACTAGCTCCCAGCTAGCATGTGAATTAGGATGTCGAAGTATTGACAGCATAAAACAAAAGAGTACAAACTAAGGATGTGGTAAAACAAGAAGTTTTCCGAGCTCCCCTTGATCAGCGAAATACCTTATTTTGCCCAAAATATTCTGCCAATATTTAACCGCCAAAAGTTGTCACTTTTGAGCATAATTTGATTCTTTTGCGCCCTTACGCCAATATTTAACCGCCAAAAATTGTCACTTTTGAGCTTAATTTTATTCTTTTGCGCCCTTACCCAATATTTAACATTTAACCGCCAAAAATTGTCACTTTTGAGCATAATTTGATTTTTTTTGTGCCCGTCGAAAGGGCCTGTGGAAAAAGTTTTGGTTTGGTGGACCAATATTAGATGTCCGTAAAGAGGTCAAAAAATCGAGAGGAGTCTTTGGTCGGTAAAAAGGAGTTCAAGTTCTTGAAGAAGGGAACGAATGCATCGCATCCATTTGAATCCACTCATAAGCATAGCTCCATCATTTTATAGTTGCAATAATATCTTTTGCGTTTCCATTGTAAGAAAAAGTTAAAGTAAATAAGAGAAGGCTGTGAAAACTTCATCATGTAAAATACGAAAAAAAGAAATTCCGTTTTCAAAAAAGGTCAAGATCAGCGTTTTGAACCCAGATGAAACCAACTAAGTTCTCATTAATTTGACTAAGGACTAAACTATTGCGGTAAAATAGAGGATTTTGTCCTAATTCGTTGTGGTATGATATAGGCCTGCTATAATTTGGAAAAAAAATCTGGTACGATGTCTGATTAGCTGAGCATACATTTTTGTAAGCCGACAGGCCAATCAGCAGACAAAAACACCGATATAATTCTAATCTGCTTGAATAAAAATTAAAGATGGACATGGAATAAACTTTGACAAACCATTATAAACGATTTTAAAATTTTGTTCGGCTGTCGCTTACCAGTCTTTGTTAATGAGAGAAAATCATAAGAATAAAAAAAATACCCATGATTTTGACAATGAAGATGTCAGTAAAAAAATTCTTGAGAAAAAATTTTTCACTGCTCATTTTATGGAATTAAATGTTTTCATTGGACCAATGGACCAACTTAAAATACCAGTTTATTATTGGTTTTGGAAGCAGCCTCAAAGACAGGCAATGTTTCTTTTTCTAATAGCAGATGAAAACTTTCAGGGTTCTTGCACTTGTTACGGGCATGGCCATCTCAAACTACTAGTTAGTTTTGGTCTTTTAGCTTGAAACGACAGGTTTGGTTTTTTTTCTTGAACATAAGTACGTCAATTTTCAAATCACTATGCAGTATATAAATGCTCCAGTTCCATTTTGTTATAGCTCAAAAATAATAATTGCCGCGACACAACTCCAAGAACAATGCTTTGGTGCTGGTTTCGAGGAAAAATTGTTCTCGCTGTAGTTATTGTTTTTCAGAATTTTCGACTTATAGACTTTTTAAAATGCTCTTCCATTGAGTTTTTTTACCAACTGAGAAATATTGCTGCTCTGATTTCAAATTCAAAAAGATATTTTTTACCTGTTATTTGGTTTTGGGAAGTTACAGTGGTTTAAAAATTGGCGATTTGGTTAATTTGGGACATAAATGCGCAAGAAATTTTCAGTTTTTTTTCAATTCGCACGAAGTGAAACTTAATAATCTGGCTCAAAAATCCATCACATCATTAGTTTGTTTTTGCTAGTTTTGGAACACTTTGTCAAAAATTATAAAACTTTATTGAGACACCTGAAAGAACAGTTTACCCCTATGAGAACGGTGTGAGAGGCCAAAAAAGAGTGGTTTGCCACCGCAAACTCCAGGACGACAGATTTTCTTTTAATTTTCAAAGAAAAAGGCTGAATTTTTAAGCTCGGTGTGGTTTTTTGAACAGCCGTTTTGACAGAAACTTTTTAAGCCATCCTAAGAATATGCCTGCCCCAAGCTCAAAAAAAAACAAAAAGATATTACCCAGTAACTTCCCGAGGTGGTGGCGGGGAGGGGGGTTGTCAAAGATAAAATAAACGAAAGTCATTCCGTACAAATAACAAATAAACATTTTACCCCAGATCAATTAGATCACACTCGAATCAGCAGAAAACTTTTAACTTATCCTCCCCATGTCAAGCTCACAACAAATTCAAAGAACTTTAGCATCACTATATCAGTAACGTGCCAAGGGGGGGGCATAATTCTGGTTGATAAAATTTTCCAAAGGATTTCCTCCTTTGGTATAATTTTTTACGACATTAATTTATGATTGATAAAAGTTTGAGAGGTCATCTTAGGTTAAAGAATTCAAACGATCAAACAAAATCTGGCGAGGGATGCCTCAAAAAGCAGAACAGTTTGGAGTAAACCTCAATTTTTATAAGTGAAACTTTAGTTTTTTGGTTATTTTAGAAATTTTTTCGTGAAAAAGAACGGACTCATGCCTCGACAAAAAACACTACGATCAGCTCAATAACTTTAATTTAAATTCACAAAATTTAGCAGAAAAAATCAAACAACCCAGAATATAATTACCAAGAAAGTTATGCTGAAAGTGGTCCCAACTGCCCTTTGAAAGACAATTGATAAAATTTAGATAGATTTTTAAACTGAAACTGAATTTTTTTAATAATAGACCTAATCCGCAAAAAATGAAAATTGAAAGATCAATTGTCAATGCGTTTCGGCTCGAGCTGAATTTTTTCGTGAACAGGTCAGACTACTAGCGAGCTTATCCAGATCTTCTTTGTTCAGATTTGTTGCATTTCCTATTTTATACCCACGTAGTATTTGGATGTAAAGTTTCAAACCTTCAAATCGATGCAAGTTCACTATTGACTGAAACATTACCCGAACTAACCTATGACGTGTTTTTTTTCTAACTCATTCATCTTAGTCTGACTAGCTGTTCCGTAAAGTAGAACACCATATTGAATTATTGGTTACACGCAACTTTTGTATGATCTGACTACTTGTTTTGAATTTAAAGTTTTTCTTATTTGGTTTTAATCCGAATAAACAACTTATTTTGTTTGAGTACTTCTATGTGCTCAGCAAAGTTAAATTCAAGATCTAAGTACATTCCTAAGTAATTAAAATTTGAAATATTTTGAATATAATCGCCGCTCATTTCGAAAATTATATATTTTTTGGTATTCTGGATTTTGTGAGATTAAAAAACTTAATTTTGTCAGTGTTCAGTGATAGCTTGTTTCCAATTAACCAATTGCTTGCGTCATGCACTTAAGCGTTTAGCGTTTCATTGTGCCGTTTGTTTATCAAAGCTGTGCCGTCCGCGTAAAGAACAGAAGGAAGATGGTTGCAATACAAATTAATATCATTTATGTAAATGATGAAGAGTAAGGGACCAAGGATAGAGCCGTGGGGAACTCCAAACTCATTTTTTTCATTTTCGGAAGTAAATGGCTCTATGAAAGTAAACTGACTTCTTTTGTTAAAATAGGATTTAAATAAGTCATTCACTCTCCATCTAACTTTGAAGTTATTTGAGTAAGATAGAAAGCTCAACTGTATCGAACGCTTTTTTAAATCCAAAAAAAATCACATCAACATTTTTGGATTTGTTTTCCCAGATGTCCCAAATGCTTTCAACAAGTGTATCAATAGTTACCAATTTTTGTCAGAAACTTAATTGATTTGGTGTAGGGAGATTGAAATTTTCGAGACAAGTAGTTATTCGATTATAAGGCAAACGCTCAAAAATTTTACTCATAGTAGGAAACACCAGTTTCTGCCCAAAACACGTTTTTCTCACTATGACTAGATACAAGACTCCCCAATGGACGAATAACCCTTTTCCCGCGGAAAACCAAATCTAGTTAATGGTAAAAATCTATGCCCCGCTATTTGAATTAAATAGTCGTAATTTGAACACCATCATCTGTGCCCTCTACATTAAAATCACTATCAACGATTTCAACTAAAAAAGCCAAAGCACCAAATAACTTATCTCACAAACCCTACAAATTATTAAACGTGATTAATTATAGATAGCAGAAACTAAAATCATCTCTTTGCAATCAAGTTTAGGTTAAAAACCTTACAACCCCTTCACACTAAATAATGCATTTGGACACCCAGCGAATTCAACGTTGGGCCGTACCTCAATTATTACTACATGTAAATCTTCTGTTATCAGACAAACGTATAAACTACTGTCATACTTACTAATCATATTACTGCTCCATAGGCCTTAAAAGGCAATCAGAACATTCAGGGACTCGCCCTAATACGAGCAGTCTTGTTATCATTTTTGCAAAAACGCCAATCATGCAAACAATTCCACCATTCTCTAAACTGGAAAAATATTGCGCATCCCACAATTCTAAACGATTTCTCAAATTAGCCTAATTTAGAACAGGACAATCAGTTTGAATTCAGGTTTGATTGATAGCTTAGAGCTAAAAACCAGCCAATATTCGCCACATTGCTAGAGTATTTCATACCTCCGAGACCCTTCTGGAAACAGTTCTACTAGCTCCCAGCTAGCATGTGAATTAGGATGTCGAAGTTTTGACAGCATAAAACAAAAGAGTACAAACTAAGGATGTGGTAAAACCAGAAGTTTTCCGAGCTCCCCTTGATCAGCGAAATACCTTATTTTGCCCAAAATATTCTGCCAATATTTAACCGCCAAAAGTTGTCACTTTTGAGCATAATTTGATTCTTTTGCGCCCTTACGCCAATATTTAACCGCCAAAAATTGTCACTTTTGAGCTTAATTTTATTCTTTTGCGCCCTTACGCCAATATTTAACATTTAACCGCCAAAAATTGTCACTTTTGAGCATAATTTGATTTTTTTTGCGCCCGTCGAAAGGGCCTGTGGAAAAAGTTTTGGTTTGGTGGACCAATATTAGGTATCCGTAAAGAGGTCAAAAAGTCGAGAGGAGTCTTTGGTCGGTAAAAAGGAGTTCAAGTTCTTGAACAAGGGAACGAATGCATCGCATCCATTTGAATCCACTCATAAGCATAGCTCCATCATTTTATAGTTGCAATAATATCTTTTGCATTTCCATTGTAAGAAAAAGTTAAAGTAAATAAGAGAAGGCTGTGAAAACTTCATCATGTAAAATACGAAAAAAAGAAATTCCGTTTTCAAAAAAGGTCAAGATCAGCGTTTTGAACCCAGATGAAACCAACTAAGTTCTCATTAATTTGACTAAGGACTAAACTATTGCGGTAAAATAGAGGATTTTGTCCTAATTCCTTGTGGTATGATTTAGGCCTGCTATAATTTGGAAAAAAAATCTGGTACGATGTCTGATTAGCTGAGCATACATTTTTGTAAGCCGACAGGCCAATCATCAGACAAAAACACCGATATAATTCTAATCTGCTTGAATAAAAATTAAAGATGGACATGGAATAAATTTTGACAAACCATTATAAACGATTTTAAAATTTCGTTCGGCTGTCGCTTACCAGTCTTTGTTAATGAGAGAAAATCATAAGAATAAAAAAAATACCCATGATTTTGACAATGAAGATGTCAGTAAAAAATTCTCGAGAAAAAATTTTTCACTGCTCATTTTATGGAATTAAATGTTTTTATTGGACCAATGGACCAACTTAAAAGACCAGTTTATTATTGGTTTTGGAAGCAGCCTCAAAGACAGGCAATGTTTCTTTTTCTAATAGCAGATGAAAACTTTCAGGGTTCTTGCACTTGTTACGGGCATGGCCATCTCAAACTACTAGTTAGTTTTGGTCTTTTAGCTTGAAACGACAGGTTTGGTTTTTTTCTTGAACATAAGTACGTCAATTTTCAAATCACTATGCAGTATATAAATGCTCCAGTTCCATTTTGTGATAGCTCAAAAATAATAATTGCCGCGACACAACTCCAAGAACAATGCTTTGGTGCTGGTTTCGAGGAAAAATTGTTCTCGCTGTAGTTATTGTTTCTTCAGAATTTTCGACTTTTCGACTTTTTAACTAGCTGTTCTATTGAGTTTTTTCACCAACTGAGAAATATTTCTGCTCTGATCTCATATTCAAAAAGATATTTTTTTACCTGTTATTTGGTTTTGGGAAGTTACAGTGTTTTAAAAATTGGCGATTTGGTTAATTTGGGACATAAATGCGCAAGAAGTTTTCAGTTTTTTTTCAATTCGCACGAAGTGAAACTTAATAATCTGGCTCAAAAATCCATCACATCATTAGTTTGTTTTTGCTAGTTTTGGAACACTTTGTCAAAAATTATAAAACTTAATTGAGACACCTGAAAGAACAGTTTACCCTTATGAGAACGGTGTGAGAGGCCACAAAAAAGTGGTTTGCCACCGCAAACTCCAGGACGACAGATTTTTTTTTTAATTTTCAAAGAAAAAGGCTGAATTTTTAAGCTCGGTGTGGTTTTTTGAACAGCCGTTTTGACAGAAACTTTTTAAGCCATCCTAAGAATATTCCTGCCCCAAGCTCAAAATAAAACAAAAATATTTTACCCAGTAACTTCCTGATGTGGTGGCGGGGGGGGGGGGTTGTCAAAGTCAAAATAAACGAAAGTCAATACGTACAAATAACAAATAAATATTTTACCCCAGATCAATTAGATCACTTTCGAATCAGCAGAAAACTTTTAACTTATCCTCCCCATGTCAAGCTCACAACAAATGCAAAAAAAATTTTAGCATCACTATATCAGTAATATGCCAAGGGGGTGCACAATTCTGGTTGCTAAAGTTTTCCAAAGGATTTCCTCCTTTGGTATAATTTTTTTACGACATTAATTTATGATTGATAAAAGTTTGAGAGGGCATCTTAGGTTATAGATTTCAAACGATCAAACAAAATCTGCCGAGGGATGCCTCAAAAAGCAGAACAGTTTGGAGTAAATCTCAAGTTATATAAGTGAAACTTTCGTTTATTGGTTATTTTAGAAAATTTTTTGTAAAAAAGAACGGACTCATGCCTCGACAAAAAACACAACGCTCAGCTCAATAACTTTAATTTAAACTCACAAAATTAAGCAGAAAAAATCAAACAACCCAGAATATAATTACCAAGAAAGTTATGATGAAAATGGTCCCAATGTCCTTTGAAAGACAATTGATAAAAATTGGATAGATTTTTAAACTGAAACTGAATTTTTTAAGGATAGACCTAATTAGCAAAAAACTGAAAATTGAAAGATCAATTGTCAATGCGTTTTGGCTCGAGCTTAACTTTTTTGTTATCAAGTCAGACTACTAGCGAGTTTATCCAGATCTTCTTTGTTCAGATAAAAGTTTGTTGCATTTCCTATTTTATACCCACGTAATATTTTGATGTAAAGGGTTCAAACCTTCAAATTGATGTAAGTTCACTAATGAATCTAATTTATGTTGAAGAAAAATATTTTTATTGACTGAAACTAACCTATGACGTGTTTTTTTTAACTCAATTATCTAAGTCTGACTAGCTGTTCCGTAAAGTAGAACACCATATTGAATTATTGGTTTGACGCAACTTTTGTATGATCTGATTACTTCTTTTGAATTTAAAGTTTTTCTTAATTGGTTTTAATCCGAATAAACAACTTAGTTGTTTTTTGAGTACTTCTATGTGCTCAGCAAAATTAAATTTAAGATCTTAGTACATTCCTAAGATATTAAAATTTGAAATATTTTGAATATAATCGCCGCTCATTTCGAAACTTATATATTTTTTGGTTTTCTGGATTTTGTGAGATTAAAATTTTAACTTTGTCAGTGTTAAGTGATAACTTGTTTCCAATTAATCAATAAAATGCGTCATGCATTTATGCGTTCAGCGTTTTATTTTGCCGTTTGTTTATCAGAGCTGTGTCGTCCGCGTAAAGAACAGAAGGAAGATGGTTGCAAAACAAATCAATATCATTTATGTAAATGATGAAGAGTAAGGGACCAAGGATAGAGCCGTGGGGAACTCCAAACTCATTTTTTTCATTTTCGGAAGTAAACTGACTTCTTTTGTTAAAATAGGATTTAAATAAGTCATTCACTCTCCATCTAACTTTGAAGTTATTTGAGTAAGATAGAAAGCTCAACTGTATCGAACGCTTTTTTAAATCCAAAAAAAATCACATCAACATTTTTGGATTTGTTTTCCCAGATGTCCCAAATGCTTTCAACAAGTGTATCAATAGTTACCAATTTTTGTCAGAAACATAATTGATTTGGTGTAAGGAGATTGAAATTTTCGAGACAAGTAGTTATTCGATTATAAGGCAAACGCTCAAAAATTTTACTCATAGTAGGAAACACCAGTTTCTGCCCAAAACACGTTTTTCTCACTATGACTAACTAGATACAAGACTCCCCAATGGACGAATAACCCTTTTCCCGTAGAAAATCAAATCTAGTTAATGATCAAAATCTATGCCCTGCTATTTGAATTAAATAGTCGTAACTTGAACACCATCATCTGTGCCCTCTACATTAAAATCACTACAACAATTTCAACTAAAAAAGCTATAGCACTAAATAACTTATCTCACAAACACTGCAAATTATTAAACGTGATTAATGATAGATAGCAGAAACTAAAATCATCTCTTTGCAATCAAGTTTAGGTTAAAAACCTTACAACCCCTTCACACTAAATAATGCACATGGACACCCAGCGAATTCAACGTTGGGCCGTACCTCAATTATTACTACATGTAAATCTTCTGTTATCAGACAAATGTATAAACTACCTGGTTTTAATAAACGTCAGTTCTCATCCACAATGTAACCACATCCCCCACTTTTGAAAATACCTCAAAATTGCATCACAAATACTTTCAATAGCCCACAACGATTGTGATGAAGATTAAAAAAACGAAGATTGAAAAATCAGTTTAAATATTGTTTGGTTCAGTATCAAGTTTTATTCAAAAGCACAAAAGCCCTAATACGAGCAGTCTTGTTACCATTTTTACAAAAACGCCAATCATACAAACAACTCCACCATTCTCTTAACTGGAAAAATAATACGAATCCCACAATTCTAAACAATTTCTCAAAACCGCCTAATTTAGAACAGGACAATCAGTTTGAATTCAGGTTTGATTGATAGCTTAGAGCTAAAAACCAGCCAATATTCGCCACATTGCTAGAGTATTTCATACCTCCGAGACCCTTCTGGAAACAGTTCTACTAGCTCCTAGCTAGCATGTGAATTAGGATGTCAAAGTAATGACAGCATAAAACAAAAGTGTAGAAACTAAGGATGTAGTAAAACAAGAAGTTTTCCGAGTTCCCCTTGATCATCGAAATACCCTATTTTGCCCAAATTATTCTGCCAATTTTTAACCGCCAAAAATTGTCTTTTTTGAGATAATTTGATTCTTTTGCGCCCTTACGCCAATATTTAACCGCCCAAAAATTGTCAATTTTGAGCATAATTTGATTCTTTTGCGCTCTTACGCCAATATTTAACCGCCAAAAATTGTCACTTTTGAGCATAATTTAATTCTTTTACGCCCGTCAAAAGGGCCCGTGGAAAAAGTTTGACTTAGTGGACCAATATTAGATGTCCGTAAAGAGGTCAAAAAGTCGAGAGGAGTCTTTGGTCGGTAAAAAGGAGTTCAAGTTCTTGAAGAAGGGAACGAATGCATCGCATCCTAACCCCCTCTTCTTAACTCTAAGCTTTGAATCCACTCATAAGCATAGCCCCATCATTTTATAGTTGCAATAAATTCTTTTGCATTTCCATTGTAAGAAAAAGTTATAGTAAATAAGAGAAAGCAGTGAAAACTTCATCATTAAAAATACCAAAAAACCGCAATAGTTTAACCGCAATAGTTTAGTCCTTAGTCAATTAATGAGAACTTAGTTGGTTTCAACTGGGTTCAAAACGCTGATCTTGACCTTTTTTGAAAACGGAATTTGTTTTAAAATTTCGTTCGGCTGTCGCTTACCAGTCTTTGTTAATGAGAGAAAATTATATGAATCAAAAAAATATATCCATGATTTTGACAATGAAGATGTCAGTAAAAACTCTTGAGAAAAAATTGTTCACAGCTAATTTTATCGAATTAAATGTTTTCAATGGACCAATGGACCAATTTAAAAGATCAATTTATTATTGATTTTGGAAGCAGCCTCAAAGACAGGCAATGTTTCTTTATCTAATAGCAGATGAAAATTTTCAGAGTCTTGCACTTGTTACGGGCAGAGACATCTCAAACTACTAGTTAGTTTTGAACTTTTAGCTTGAAACGACAGGTTTGGTTTTTTTTCTTGAACATAAGTACGTCAATATTCAAATCACTATGCAGTATATAAATGCTCTAGTTCCATTTTGTGATAGCTCAAAAATAATGTTTGCCGCTACACAACTCCAAGAACAATGCTTTGGTGCTGGTTTCGAGGAAAACTTGTTCTCGCTGTAGTTATTGTTTCTTCAGAATTTTCGACTTTTCGACTTTTTAACTAGCTGTTCTATTGAGTTTTTTCACCAACTGAGAAATATTGCTGCTCTGATCTCATATTCAAAAAGATATTTTTTTACCTGTTATTTGGTTTTGGGAAGTTACAGTGTTTTAAAAATTGGCGATTTGGTTAATTTGGGACATAAATGCGCAAGAAATTTTCAGTTTTTTTCAATTCGCACGAAGTGAAACTTAATAATCTGGCTCAAAAATCCATCACATCATTATTTTGTTTTCGCTACTTTTGGAACATTTTGTCAAAAATTATAAAACCTAATTGAGACACCTGAAAGAACAGTTTACCCTTATGAGAACGGTGTGAGAGGCCACAAAAAAGTGGTTTGCCACCGCAAACTCCAGGACGACAGATTTTTTTTTAATTTTCAAAGAAAAAGGCTGAATTTTTAAGCTCGGTGTGGTTTTTTGAACAGCCGTTTTGACAGAAACTTTTTGAGCCATCCTAAGAATATTCTTGCCCCAAGCTCAAAATAAAAAAAAAAGATTTTACCCAGTAACTTCCTGAGGTGGTGGCGGGGGGGGGTTGTCAAAGTCAAAATAAACGAAAGTCAATACGTACAAATAACAAATAAATATTTTACCCCAGATCAATTCGATCACACTCGAATCAGCAGAAAACTTTTAACTTATCCTCCCCATGTCAAGCTCACAACAAATGCAAAAATTTTAGCATCACTATATCAGTAATGTGCCAAGGGGGGCTCAATTCTGGTTCCTCCTTTGATAAAATTTTTGTACGACATTAACTTATGATTGATAAAAGTTTGAGAGGGCATCTTAGGTTAAAGAATTCAAACGATCAAACATAATCCTCCGAGGGATGCCTCAAAAAGCAGAACAGTTTGGAGTGAATCTCAAGTTTTATAAGTGAAACTTTCGTTTATTGGTTATTATAGAAAATTTTTTGTAAAAGAGAACGGACTCATGCCTCGATAAAAAACACAACGATCAGCTCAATATCTTTAATTTAAACTCACAAAATTTAGCAGAAAAAATCAAACAACCCAGAATATAATTACCAAGAAAGTTATGATGAAAATGGTTCCAACTGCCCCTTTGAAAGACAATTGATAAAAATTGGATCGATTTTTAAATTGAAACTGAATTTTTTAATGATAGACCTAATCCGCAAAAAATGAAAATTAAAAGATCAATTGTTAATGCGTTTTGGCTCGAGCTTAACTTTTTCGTTAACAAGTCAGACTATTAGCGAGCTTATCCAGATCTTCTTTGTTCAGATAAAAGTTTGTTGCATTTCCTTTTTTATACCCACGTAATATTTTGATGTAAAGGGTTCAAACCTTCAAATTGATGTAAGTTCACTAATGAATCTAATTTATGTTGAATAATAATGTTTTTATTGACTGAAACAATACCCGAACTAACATATGACGTGTTTTTTTTAACTCAATTATCTTAGTCTGACTAGCTGTTCCGTAAAGTAGAACACCATATTGAATTATTGGTTAGACGCAACTTTTGTATGATCTGATTACTTCTTTTGAATTTAAAGTTTTTCTTAATTGGTATTAATCCGAATAAACGACTTAGTTGTTTTTTGAGTACTTCTAAGTGCTCAGCAAAGTTAAATTTAATATCTAAGTACAGTCCTAGGTAATTTAAAATTGAAACATTTTGAATATAATCGCCGCTCATTTTGAAATTTATGTGTTTTTGGTATTCTGGATTTTGTGAGATTAAAAAACTTAACTTTGTCAGTGTTAAGTGATAGCTTGTTTCCAATTAACCAATTGCTTGCGTCATGCATTTAAGCGTTCAGCATTTCATTGTGCCGTTTGTTTATCAAAGCTGTGCCGTCCGCGTAAAGAACAGAAGGAAGATGGTTGCAATACAAATCAATATCATTTATGTAAATGATGAAGAGTAAGGGACCAAGGATAGAGCCTTGGGTAACTCCAAACTCATTTTTTTCATTTTCCGAAGTAAATGGCTCTATGAAAGTAAACTGACTTCTTTTGTTAAAATAGGATTTAAATAAGTCATTCACTCTCCATCTAACTTTGAAGTTATTTGAGTAAGATAGAAAGCTCAACTGTATCGAACGCTTTTTTCAATCCAAAACAAAACACATCAACATTTTTGGATTTGTTTTCCCAGATGTCCCAAATGTTTTCAACAAGTGTATCAATAGTTCCCAATTTATGTCAGAAACTTAATTGATTTGGTGTAAGGAGATTGAAATTTTCGAGACAAGTAGTTATTCGATTATAGAGCAAACGCTCAAAAACTTTACTCATAGTAGGAAACACCAGTTTCTTCCCAAAACACGTTTTTCTCACTATGACTAACTAGATACAAGACTCCCCAATGGACGAATAACCCTTTTCCCGTAGAAAACCAAATCTAGTTAATGGTCAAAATCTATGCCCCGCTATTTGAATTAAATAGTCGTAATTTGAACACCATCATCTGTGCCCTCCACATTAAAATCACTATCAACGATTTCAACTAAAAAAGCTATAGCACCAAATAACTTATCTCACAAACACTACAAATTATTAAACGTGATTAATGATAGATAGCAGAAACTAAAATCATCTCTTTGCAATCAAGTTTAGGTTAAAAACCTTACAACCCCTTCACACTAAATAATGCACATGGACACCCAGCGAGTTCAACGTTGGGCCGTACCTCAATTATTACTTTATGTAAATCTTCTGTTATCAGACAAATGTATAAACTACCTGGTTTTAATAAACTTCAGTTCTCATCCACAATGTAACCACATCCCCCACTTTTGAAAATAACTCAAAACTGCATCACAAATACATTTTATAGCCCACAACGATTGTGATGAAGATTAAAAAAACCTCCATGAAAAGCAATTTAATTATTGTTTGGTGCAGTATCAAGTTTTATTCAAAAGCACGATTGGCAACAGTCACAGGATGGAAACTAACAGGAGCTATTTCACAAAAAAAACCTCATAGCTCACAATACTGAAAAAAAAGCAGGCTATATAACCAATTTCTTTTTACCGAAATAACAAGAAATGTTTGCTAAACTTCAACCTCAACGCATTGAAAATGATCTGAGATGTTCACTGTTCTAAAAAAAATTATACTTGGGGTTGCTTTTCCTAATTTTATAAGTTTTAAATTATACTCAATTGAAACTATTCGACATGGTTGTCTCATATGTATAAACTAAAACTAAAACAAAGGCTGACCTTTTTTTTTCTACGGATTTGTTTTTCTGCTTAGCATGTGTGAAAAGTAGAAGATAGCCAACCAACAGTTGCTTTTGAGCTGAAGAATTTTTTTTTACAATTAATGCATTTTCGATACAAGCAAACAATATAAGAAAACTGGATCGATAATTAAATTTCGACAATTAAATCTGGATCGATAATTAAATTTGAAAATGGGGAGGAACTTTGTATTCGGGTGTTTTAGCTTTTTCTTTTTGTTTTTGTCCCAAAATCAGCTACCACAAATAATCATTGGACAGGATTGCGTGATATATCATATTAAAGCCCTTTCAGTCGATAATCGAACCACTTTCAAAAGTTTTACCAGTGTCGAGAAAAACTGGTTCGAAATTTTTGATTTTTTTTGTCTTAAGTCGAGTAAATAAAGCAAGCGAGCAGTCTTTTTTGTTTTTTTGGCAAAATCAGCTATCACAAATAATCATCGAACTGGGTTGACTGATAAATCATATTAAAGCCCTTTCGGTCGGAACGACATCAAAAAATTTTCCCGTTGTCGAGAAAAAACTGGTTTGAAAATTTTGATTTTTCGTCTAATTTAGAGCGAGTGAGCAGGCTTACATTAGCTTATTTATGCTTAATTTAAGCCTTGAAAATTTAGTTTTTCTCTAATGAAGTTATTTTTCGGAGTTTTTAGCTTCATCTTAAGAATCAAAAATTTCAAAAATTTGGGAAAAAAACTTGGAAGTTTTGTAGAAAAAAAGTTTTTAATTTTTTTTCGTGTTATTTGCCTTCAAAAAATTTTTTTTCCGATTTGCATATTTTACATGACTGACAAAAATGTCTAACCTCTACGTTTTGGCTCAGATTCCTTTGCCAAAAAAACTATTTTAATTGGAAAAAGAAATTTGTGGTATTTTTTAAGACTGGTCGGAACATTCCGTGCTACTTGCGCAGTAACCGGTTATCTTTTTCACATTGCAATCTAAGAGAAACAATCGGCTTTTAAAAACAAAAAGCCGACCGTATAGAAATTAATTTTTTGTAGCTTTTGCGTCCGGGATTACCTGGGCGCAGGAACGCTATTTAAGTCACGACCATCGCAACTCAAAACAGTTCACAATCTCTGCAAGTCATAATAGAAAGCCGCGACCGAGGAACTTTGGTGCAAATTAGCGCAATCCAAAAATGATCATTGGTAATTTTGTGCAACCAAGAAAACTCTGCGCGACTCAAACGAGATAAATCGCAATTCTGAGCAACCAAAACTGTTCGTCATGAATTTGCACGGCTTAAAAAAATTAAATCGAAGCCATTTAGTTTTGACTTAGGTTTTTTGTCTGATATTCTTAGTGATATAGGGACCAGTTTTGAGTTTATGTAAGTGCTATCAATTCTTCTAGATAGACACCAATTTGAGTTTATGTCAGTGCTATCAATTCTTCTTTCTGTCTGGGGACCTGCTGTCTTGACCTTGCGATCTCTAATGTCCGATGGGATCTGAAATAAAAGAGTGCAGTAAGATTTCGATTTGATGCCTAACAGTTTGCCTACAATAAAACTTATTAACAACCTTTTTGAATTTCCAAGCTTACGACTTTTAACATGGCGCAGCCAGCAGAGAAAAAATGAGGCGGGAAAAATCCATTAAATATAGTAGCATTTCGGGAAACACGAACGCCGGAACCTCCAGTATATTGGGAGGAGTGGATAATTAAATTTCACTGGGGGATGATAGCAAAATACGACATTGATCCCGATGATTTCTATTTTGCGAGTACTCTAAATGCGGCGGCTATCACGGCGTTGCCTGAAGAAGTCAATGGAAAAAAACGTCTCGATTCGGAAAAGAAGTTAAAGTCTAACTTGTATCTTTGTATCGGAGATGAGGCGCAACGCATATTCAAAGCACGGAAACCGACGGTTAACATTAAAACGGAACGGTACCCACGGGTCCTGGATGAGATGCAAAATGTTTTCCAACGTGAGAGGAATGTAACTCATGAGCGGGGACTATTCTACGGACGAAAACAACGTGAGAACGAAACTTTCGAAAATTTTCATGCGGAGCTAAGCGCCCTAGCAGGAAGATGTAATTTTGCAAACGCGGCCGAAAACGTTCGTGATTTTTTCATTATGAATATGCGGGAATCGGATTGCCAACGAGAATTATCACGATCAACTAAGTTACCGGAGGAAGTTTACCGGATCGCCTTATCATATGAACGTGGTGAGCGCGCATACAAATCATATACGGGAAAACCAGCTTCATCAGCTCCGGCAATTTCAATACAACAGGAACCAGTAAATAATATAAGAAGGGGACGAGGATTTTTTCGAGGCCGAGGACGTGCGGGGCGTGGAGGATATACCCAAGGATCAAGTAGTAGTGGGGAAACGGAAATAACCGTAGAAGTTACAATTGCGACGCGCCAAATTTTACCCTGGATCACATCGCGAGCTCTCCTGCAAAAGGAGCAACATGTAACTCATGCCGAAAACATGGAGATTTTGAACGATCATGCCGATGAATTAGAAGGGGTACTAACCAATGGAGAGGACGAGGACGAGTTGGATTGGTCAGGGAGGAAAATGAGCATCATCAAAGTACGCAAAACGTAAGTGAATTGAATGAAGACCCAGTGTCGTGGGTGAATCAGGAGGGGTGCGGGGAAAATGAATCCATGACGTCGGGATCGGACGACTACATGGTAATGTCAATAAAAAGGAAGAAGAATGAAACAGAATTGAAAATCCCTGGAGCCCGCGTTCAACTGGAGGTGTCAGGGAAGAAGATGTGGTTGTGGATTGGTAGTGGATCCCCAGTGACTATTTTCAGCATCAACGACCTAAAAACAACGTTAGGAAAAGCAAATATTCAACTACAGCCGTCAAAAGAGGAATTTCTGGATTACAACAACAATCGAATAAACATACTAGGGAAGGTAACAGTGATGATGTCATTAAATGGCTGGGCAGCACCAGCACAAGTGTCAGTAATATCCGGAAATCATCAGTCAATCCTGGGGCGCGATCTGATGGGCACCCTAGGTCTCGAGTTAGTCCAACGAAAGAAAGTGATGGGAATCACAGGGGAAGGGATCAGTCAAGAGGAGGAGGAATACGACGAATTGCAAACATACTTCGGTAAGTTGTACCCAAATTTATTTATTAGGATAGGGAAGATCCGGAATGCGAAAGTAAAAGCTGAATTTTTTGAAAATTTGAAGCCTTTACAACAAAAAGGGCGCAGGGTGCCAATCAGTCTACAAGAAAAGGTGGATAATGAAATTCATCGGCTGATAAATGAAGGACATATCGTAAAATTACAAGAGTGCTCTGATAAGTATTTCGTCTCTCCTATCGTCATTACAGTTAAAAAAAGACGGAAGCATAAAATTAGCACTAGAATCAAGAGAATTGAACAAACAGGTACACAAAAATAAGTACCAAATGCCAAATATTGACGAATTAATAGACGGAGTAAGTCAGATTATCGCGGAGAAAAAATCGGGAAATGTATATTTTACAACATTGGATTTCACATATGCGTACGGACAAGTCGCATTAGAACAAAAAACGAGCAAGCAATGTAATTTCTCACTAATCGGCGGTAAATCCACGGGGACTTATCGTTTTAAAAATGGATTTTACGGACTTACGTCAATGCCGGCGGAATTCCAGAAGGTGATAGATAATTTACTTAAGGAGTTCCCCCAGGCCAACGCGTTTATTGATGATATCTTAATTGCTTCAAAAAGAACTAAAATCGAACACATTGCCTTAGTGGAAAAGATATTGAAAAAGCTGGACGTTTCCAATGTCGCGTTAAAATTGCGAAAATGCGAATTTGCGAAAACGGAGTGCGAATGGCTTGGATTTCGAACTGGGGAAAGTGGTATAACGCCCTTAGTAAGAAAAACACAAGCAATAGAAGACTTTAAAACCCCAAAATCTCAAAAACAGTTGAAATCCTTGATGGGTTCACTACACAGCTTACACAAATTTTTACCCAAACTTGCCGAGTTAAGCGCACCGTTAAGGCCACTACTGAGCCAAAATAACGATGTTGTCTGGACACCCGTTTGCGAAAATGCGTTTCAACAATTAAAATCGCTTGTGGAAAATATTGTCGAATTACGACATTCACCGTGAAACTAGAATCAGTTGTGACGCTAGCCACGATGGCCTAGGGGCCGTCTTAGAACAGTATGGCGCATCCGCGTGGCATCCGATTTCGTTTGCATCTCGTTATCTTAGTCCGGCTGAAAAAAAATACTCCACAAACGAATTAGAATTACTCGCGGTAGTGTGGGCCACGGAACATTTTCGGAATTATATATACGGTCGGTATTTCAGAGTGATATCTGATCATAAAGCGCTACTTACATTGTTGAATTCGTCACCAAAAGGAAATAAAACATTTTTCAGTCGCTTAACTCGATGGTATGATCGCCTGGTGCCATACGATTTTAAAGTTGAACATCGACAAGGGTCAAAAATGGGGATGGCTGACTATCTGTCTCGGTTTTCGTCCGCAGAGGCACCCGAGACAAGTCATTACGATGAAAATTTTACAGTAGCAAAGATAAGAATGATAAACGCGGCGTTGAGGCCCAAGGATAAAATGAAGCCTAGGGGTCACGAAGTGAACAACATTCAGCGAAAACCGACGGTAGGGGGCGTACAGTCATGTTTCGACACAACGAAAGCAGTTTCATCCAATGAGAATGAAAGAAAAGACGATTATGCAAATATTCACCGTGAGCACAAACGCTCAATAGAGGGCGTGCTTACATGCAACCGACGGTTAACCAATCAGCGTCGAGATATTTGCATACCGGAGGAAAAATGCAAATAACAAAGAACGAGATTCAGACTTTGTTCTCATTGCTTAAATTACAGTTGCAAACACAAAAAACTGACTCAATACTCTCGAAACCCTTCCATTTCAACTAAATACAAGTGCAAGCCTTCTGTGTCAAAAATTTGCAGTTGCGAACCATCCGTCTTACAAGATTACAGTGAAAAGCCACCTACTTTGAAAATTTACAGTAGTAAAGATTATAGTGGAAAGCCAGTTACTTTGAAAAAATACAGTAGCAAATCCGAGAGAAATAACATGAGTAATTCGCCAGAAAAGAATGATCCTCCAACTTCGGCAAAAGTCAACACATCAACTAATTCGGGAAATGTTAATCTAAATGTTGTACTAAACCGCCTAAATCAACCTCCTAGCGTTAGTTCGGATTCCGATATTGAAATGATACCGCCGGCAAAACTTGATACCAAACAAACTAATTCTAAAAAACTAAATACAATTATATCTTTTCCACATCAGTTCCCCAGTTTATCGCACCCACTTGTACAAAATGAAAAATGAATCTATTCCATAGTGCCGTCGGATAGTAAAATAGTGAAGAAAATTGAACACCCAGAAGTTTTGAATTTAAAATTAATCGAAGCAAATATTGAAAAAGACCCAATTATGAAGACCATCCGAGACAACATCAGAGACAGGAACCCACGAGCAAAGGAGATTATTACAAGATAAGGACAATATTACGCCTGTGCAATACCGAAGGACCTATCATCAGCAATTCTGAATCAATACCGAAGGACCTATGTGCAATTCTGTGCAATACCGAAGGACCTATCATCAGCAATTCTGAATCGTCTCCATTATAACCACCATGGGAGGGATAAGATGTTCGCGGCCGCAAAGGACGTGTGAATTCCCCTTATGCACCGAAATATCGCGGCCACAGCCAAATACTGCAAAAGTTGCTTAGAAGCAGGTAAAAACCTTAAACCAGACATTCCGAAAAATGACATGTGGGAAACGTATGATCCAGCATTACAACGATTTCCCAGTACGGGAGAATTGCCTGTGGATGGACGGCCGGTTAGCAATACCGAAGGACCTATCATCAGCAATTCTGAATCGTCTCCATTTCAACCACCATGGGAGGGATAAGATGTTTGCGGCCACAAAGGACGTGTGGATTCCCCTTATGCACCGAAATATCGCGGCCACAGCCAAATACTGCAAAAGTTGCTTAGAAGCAGGTAAAAACCTTAAACCAGACATTCCGACAAATGACATGTGGGAAACGTATGATCCTAAGGAACCAAATGATTTGGTCCAATTAGACTTCTGGAGTCCAGTAAACTATGTTAGGGGTCGGAAAAAATATGTACTTGTAGCAGTAGATACTTTCTCGCATTGGCCGTCGGCGTATGTTTGTTGAAGCAACAAATCCAAAAAGGTATTGAAATTCCTAAGGAAATACATAAATACTCATGGACACCCAAGGAAATTGCACATGGATCAAGCCACGGGGTTTTTCTCTAACGAAATTCAAAATTTCTGTAACTACGAAGGTATCGAATATTATTAAATCTCCGGTTAGGGACCATCGCGCAACAGGAATGGTTGAACGGACTATTGGGTCGATAAAAAATTACGTGTTGACTTATCTCCAGGAAAACAAAAACTACAAGTTTGGGGAGATGATATCCCGTGCGCTTAGTGCATTACGTTTCGTGCCACACTCTAAAACTAAACTAACGCCGTTCGAAGCATACCATGGTCGAGAAGCAAATACGGCACTGCGAAATTTAACGAAAAAGCCATCATTGAAAAACCTAAATTGGAACAATGTCGTTAATCAAAAGTTATTTTGTTTAGACAAGGCGGGAAACCTCCCAGAAGTTGAACTTACCCTAGATTGGGAGAAGAGAAGTGACTTAGTGTACGCCCCTCAAAATAGGAAAGCTCCAATCATTTTGGACGATGACGTGGTAACGGATCCCAAGGCTCCGGAAGTTGTGGACCCCAAGGAACTAGGCCCACCCAAGACCCCAACATGGCTGAAAAAGCATAAAACAAGTTCAACGACGGTGTATTAGAGGACCGGGAAGACGGATCCAAAGGACCCAAGGAGGTATAAACGTTTGCCATTAAAAATTCAAAAAATGACTAAACATACGGTGCAAATGGAAAAAGGGTCGTTACTAAGGCGGAGTGGTGTGTCTTTTAGATCGGCGGCTGAAGAAAGCCTAATTGGGAATAGAAGCAAGGAGTGCACCCCTGGACCGAGTAGAAACGTAACTAGTACACCGGCCCCAAGCGATTCAAATAAAAATAAGCAAAAAGCGGAGAAGGACCGAACCACAATGGAAAATGCAAGAAAATCAACAAATCAGCGAATAGTGGAATACTCGGCGGACGAGAGCGAGGACGACGACGACTACGATAGTGAGTGGGAAATCGGACGAAGGGAACCAACCATAGGTGCGGCGAACGAAGGACAGGATGTACCGTCGGTTAGTGTGAACTCACCACGATCCGTCGGTGGAAAACGCAATAAAAATCAGTACGAAACGGCGACGCGAAAATCAACACGGCAGAGACGCGGAGTTGACAAAATGGGGGGGGGGGGGGGTTTATGATCCACCGCATAGAACATAAATGAGGGAATCGACAAGAAGAGACAAAGGAGAAAAGTAAACCTTAAGAGAGGTTTGGCGGGTGAGAAAACTCAACGAAAACTAAAAACTTAACTAGTACATTTATACAATACAAAACAGTAACATAAAGTTGATAAATTTTATCTACGCTAAAATTTATTTGTGGTTACCCGAATGATATAGGGACCAGTTTTGAGTTTATGTAAGTGCTATCAATTCTTCTAGATAGACACCAGTTTGAGTTTATGTAAGTGCTATCAATTCTTCTTTCTGTCTGGGGACCTGCTGTCTTGACCTTGCGATCTCTAATGTCCGATGGGATCTGAAATAAAAGAGTGCAGTAAGATTTCGATTTGATGCCTAACAGTTTGCTTACAATAAAACTAATTAGCAACCTTTTTGAATTTCCAAGCTTACGACTTTAACATTAGCGATAAGAGTATTGAACTAACAATTCAAAACTGAAGAAGGTTTTTTAATATCCTGCCTTATTTTCAGCCAAATTTCTGTTCATGTGTCAAAGAAAAACAGAAAAAATCACTCCGAAAGAAACGACTTGATTTTTCTGATGGAATGCAGGCCAAATAGTTCCAGAAAAAAAAGTGCTAGCAGGAGGGGCGGATCTAGGATTTTCTCGAGGGGGGGGGGGGATTTTCAAAAAAAAATCGAAAATTTTGACGACCTTTTTTTTTTTAGGTCGACCAAATTGATTTTTCGAGCTCTCCCAAAGCAGTGTTTTGCCCCTATTTTGGCAAAATTTTGTGCGCCGCAGGAAAATTTTTGAAAAAACAGTCAAAAAAGCCGTTTTTGGGTACTTTTTGAAAAATTTTGACAAAAAAATCGCGTTTTTTTGTAGCGCGCTCCCCCTCAAAGTTAGTATATATTGGCGCCTAAGGCGCCTTTAGAAAAATTTTAGGGTCGGTCGGGCAAAAATGGATTTCTGAAAAAGTGTCAAAGGGGGGACCCTTTGGGTCGGCAGGGGGTCAAATCCCTGAGGGGAAAGAACGTCCCCCCCTAAATCCGCCCCTGAGTGCTAGTAATTTGGTAGAAAAATTGGTATGCAAAAAATTGGCAATTCCCCTTGTAGAGAGAAAAATTTCAGTTATAGGTGTGTCAAATATATATTTTTAAATTTCGATAAATTTTTAAAAACTGGGAAATTGATAATTGGAGCGTAAATTTTATACTTTCGTATTTTTTTCAAAGGTGATACTAATTTTTCTAAAACTATTTGATAGAAAGATTTCGGAAAAAATTACAGTTTTCAATGGGAAAAATTTTTTTTTGGAACTAGCTCTTTGTTAAGTTTCATTCGGACATGGACTTTGCATTATTCGGACAAGAACGTGCGTCGAATGCAAACTGCACTGCGGTTCGCATAGGATTCTTTCTATTGCAGATTTTATCAAAATCATAATGACATTTTTTCAAAGTTTGTCGTACTACAAAGTTTTTTCAAAGTTTGTCGTACTACGAAAATTGCGTTCAAAACTTCAATTTTCAGATTGCCACACCAACGCTATAAATATGACCACACCGACGGCGAAAAAAATAAGAATTCAAGTTGCTATTCAACCTTGAATAAACGTCGAAAACTGTTGTCTGCCAAATATGGCAGAATAAAAAAAATCAACCTCACATAGTTTTCCTGAAAAGTTGGAGCAACAACTCCACGAATGTTAATTTTGATCTGGAATTTTTCAGATAGAAAAAGTTTCTTGAAAAATGGCTTCGGTATAAAACGAGACAGAGATATTAACGTCATTGTGGAAAAGAACTAAAATTTTCAATGCAAATTTAGTTCAAATATCATTCTATATTATTCTGATTAAAGAGTTCCCTAAATACACAAATTAAGACTTTTTGCTATATAATTTCCTAAATACACAAATGAGACTTTCGCAATATATTTCCCTAATTACACGAGATTTTGTGATGACGCAAACAGTTTTGCAATTTGGCCAAATCAGGTATTATGATCTCAAGCTCGTCGGAAATTCCGATTATAATTAGATCAAAAAATTTAAACGCGACAATGAAGCCGGTTGATAGAATTACTAAACAAGGAAATTTGTGTACAAGACTAATCAAAAACCCCCATTTTTTAATTGATCTTCAGTAAAATCGGACAATAATTTGTATTCATCGAGAATTGTCATTCTAAGTACCTACTCTACTCAATTAAAAAGTCAAATGAAAAGGTTTTTGGGAAAATTGGTTTAAGATAAAATCGCTGATTACCATTGAAAAGCAAACCTGATTTCTTGATTCAATTTTTAAATGAAGGAAGACCGCGTTTCGATTGGTTGGTTCCCTTTGAATTTTGGTCCGCGCAATTTCGTTTTTATTGTTGAATGAATTTATAAAAGAGCGGCTAAGGAAACGGTTTTGAGCGAATTTCCGCAATTTTATTACCGAGGAATCTTCTGTCTTTCTGAAAGAGTTTATTTCGATATCCTGCCGCGTTCATCACCTTCTTATATATTCAAAAAACAACATCGAAGTCCAGCAAAAAAAAACAAAAACTGACATTCATTCAGCTACAATTATACTTAACTTAAGCTTTCGTATACTCATAAATTCAGTAATTTTTGTCGTCTAAAATGAGCCAGTTGAAGAAATTCCAAAAACTTTCATCTCTGTTCGCAATGTTGTCGAAATTGTCCGTCATATTTTTTGGGCTGCTGCTGCCTCTTTTGATTTCTGCCCAGCAGAGCAAGGGACACTTTTTGAACCCAGAGGAGGAATCGGTGGCAGAGAAACAACTGAGGGGTGAGTTTCAAAAACAAGCGAAAACTTGAAAATTTAATCAGGAAAGCCATTTATTTTTTACTAAGATTTCTCGACCATTTTAAAATCAGCCAGCTCTTCTGAAAACTAAAAGTAAGAACCTTTCTTAAATCTGGTTTTTAATTGTTCTGCGTTTGAGTGCGTAGTATATTTAAGTGAAGTACACTTTTTCCCAAATAAAAAATCAAAAGTTCATAACAAAAAAACTGCTTGTTTTTTTTCATGTTTTGTCGAATAGGTTCCTAATTTTTTGAAATCATTCTACTGTTAGGTTTTTGACGATAGAGCCATAACAAAACAACAAGAAAAAACGGTGGCTGCCTAAGTAGCGCAGATTGGTCGGGTCCAACTGTTTATAAAACTAAAAGCGTATAGTCAAAACTTCAGAAAAAAATGAAAAAATAGAGAGAGCCAATCGAATGAGAGATTGAAAAACTATATAAGTTCAAACTATGATGAAAAATTTAACGAGGAGTTCATTCTTCAATAAACTCCGTATAAGTCTGAAAACACAAAAATCCAGTTTTTTCTCGATAGTTCGAGAAATTGTTTGTTTTTTCGAACAGATCACCAAATAACGACTGACCTGGTTTTAATATGACAAGCACTTTTTGGAAAATCTGAAACTTTACTTTTTTAACCACACATAGGATTCATTAGTTATTGCTAACTCAAACTACCTTACAAAAAATGAAAAACAAAAAAATGAAATTTTGGTAAACTTTTGTTTTGTGTCCACAATAACACAAAAATAAGAAAAAAAATAGATAAAAAATAAGTGGAAGTCGTTCTTTTGGCATCAATTGCGATGCCAAAAGAAAGGCCTATGTTCAACAGAAAAAAAAACACGAAGGTATGCAAAAAAATTTCAAACGTTTCAATATGAACAGACTTCAGGTTAATTGACCTACATGGGAATATTCATTGAGCTCCGTTCATTGTTGTCTCACCATCAAAAAGAGTTATTCAAGACCCTCTCCCTGTACCCTGTAAAATTGGCTATAGGCGGACAAAAAGTTCCAAAAGTTAATTGATTCGATGATTATTAAATTTTCATGATGCAATTTTTTGAATAATGATGAAAACTTGATATGATGTTATGATAAGCGCAAAAGTTTCAAATGCGAAATAGACGAAGGCAATTTATAAAGTTGACAAAAGTACCAAAGCCTTGAGATCAAAAAATTATGAGAGACAAATTTCAAGAAAACTTGTTGATGGGATTGCAACTAAGGAAACATGGTATAAACTTTTCCTACCATTTTCTAGACAAGTTTATTTTTCATCATACTGTGCGAAAAGACGCCAAGATTTTCTACAGTAACTTAGTTGAGACCATCAAAACACCCTGTAGTGCTCAAAAAGGTTCTGTTCGATTCACTCGCCAATTTTCGGCCTCAGTTATTCTGTAAATCGAAAAACTCAAACAGTTTTTTTTGTCGCCACAGAAAAAATGGAAACTACGACTGAAAAAAGTTTGAGGCAAAACAAGACTGCTCGTATCAGGGCGAAGCCCTGAATGCCCCGACTTTCTTTTAAAGTTTATGGAGCAGTAACAAAATTAAAAAGTTAAATGTAATAAAACAAAACGAAATTTTTTTTTTCATAAGTTTGAAGTTTTTTATGAAAACTATCCCCCCACACGCCATATAAAGTATAAGTGGATAAATTTCGCTCCTTGTAACAATTCAATTATGGCAATTAAGCTACTTTCAACTTACTTGGAACGATTTCTAAAGCGGATTAAATCTCCGCTTTCGCGTTAATAGCGCGAAATATATCGCGCGTTAATCGTCCCAAAGTGGCCAAAATGGCAATCTTTAAATCTTTAAGCTCAGGACAACAATACCTATTGAGTGATATTTAAAAATTCCGTCAAAATGGCTAGTTAAAAAGTCGAAATTTGTCTGAAGAAAAAAAATCCCACCCCGAGCACAAATATTCCGTTACATTCGTATCGAAAGTCGGAACAATTATTTTATCACCGATCTAACATCTGTTGGGTATGTTAATATTTAGTGGAAAAAACAGCCGATTTTGAATTTCTCCCTACATGGGGATAAAAACTTTTCGTTGAGAAAAAAACTTTTCATGATTCGAATAATTGATCTTTGGCATGTCATATGATCAGCTTTCTTCAATCGCAGCCTTTTGTTGTCTAAATATCAGAAGATGCTAATAAATAGCGAACACAAATGGTCCTGCAGTTCGAAAACAAGTATTATTGTTTCGCTTTTTGTTCCGATTTTCGATACGAAAGTAACGGAATATTTGTGCTCGGGGTGGGTTTTTTTTTCTTCAGAAAAATTTCGACTTTTAAACCAGCCTTTTTTGACGGAATTTTTTAATAACTTCCAAAAAGTTATGTTGTCTTGAGCTTAAATTTGAAAAAATATTTCACCAGTGATAATTTTTCGTAAAGTTAAGGGGGTTTAAAGATTGGCATTTCGGCCAATTTGGGACAATTAACGCGCGATGTATTTCGGAACTATTAACGCGTAAGCGAGATTTAATTCGTCTTAGAAATCGTTCCAAAATGGTTCAAGGAAGCTTATATGTCATAACTGATTTGTTAATAGGACCAAAATTGATTCTTTTGTGCTTTATATGGTGTGTGAGGGGATGATTTCACGAAAAAGTTTGAATTTTTAGAAAAAAAATTTTCATTTTATTCTATTACATTTATTTTTTTAATGTTGTTACTGCTCCATAAACCTTGGAAGGCAGTCGAAACATTCAGGGCTTCACCTTGATACGAGCAGTTTTATTTTTAAACAATTCTGGCCCATGTGAAAAGTTTGAAAATTAGACTAATATTTAGACCGAATTAAGCTGATATTTTTCGCCCTGATACGAGCAGTCTAGTTTTAAAATTACGGCATAAGCTGTGGGACATGATTTCCGTTCTTAAGACATAATCACAATAGCTTCCGCTATATGAGAGTGCGCTTATAACGACGCGAATTAAGTATCTCGTCTCCATTTTCTGATAACTTTTTCAGTTTTTAAATTTTTTTGCAAGCCACGCTTCATGCGCTTCATGAAAACTGCGTCTGCCAACTCAAAATTTGATTATCAGGCTGAAACAAGACTGCTTGTATCAGGGCGAGGCCCTGAATATTCCGACTGCCTTTTAAGGTCTATGGAGCAGTAATAACATAAAAAATTTAAATGTAATAAAACAAAATGAAAAATTTTTTCTCTAAAATTTGAGATTTTTTGTGGAAATCATCCCTCAGACCCCATATAAACTACAAAAGGATAAATTTTGCTCCTTTTAACAAATCATTTATGACAAAATAGCTTCTTTCAACGAATTTGGAACGATTTCTAAGACGGATTAAATATCCGGTTACGCGTTAATAGCGCGAAATATATCGCGCGTTAATTGTCGCAAGTTAGCCAAAATGACAACCTTT
Organism: Symsagittifera roscoffensis; assembly: GCF_963678635.1. Lineage (NCBI taxonomy): Eukaryota > Metazoa > Xenacoelomorpha > Acoela > Convolutidae > Symsagittifera > Symsagittifera roscoffensis. The sequence continues at coordinate 25,209,120 of NC_087064.1, forward strand.
AAACCCCCATAACTTTACGAAAAAGAATCACAGGTAAAATATCTTAAAAATTTAAGCTCAGGACAACATTACCTTTCGAATGATGTAAAAAAACCCGTCAAAAATGGCTAGTTAAAAAGTGGAAATTTGTCTGAAGAAAAAACAAACCCACCCCGAGCACAAATATTCCGTTACTTTCGCTTCGAAAGTCGGAACAATAACTTTTGAAAAAGCTGGACATTGGCTCTTATTGCATTGTAAATTAAATCAGTGTAGAAATTTAGCTTTTTTCGGTTTTAAAAGGTTTTTAAAAGCACTTCATTTTTGACATTCTTTTATTCCGATCGCTGGAAATGAGAAAGATTCTTGTGAAAGATCAGAAGCTTTCATTTCTCTCAAATGCGGGTACTACAAATATCAAAATATAATATCAATGCCTTTTCATTTTTGGTTATATCGATACTTGAAAAAGTAGCAATGTGCGTACGTCACGATTTTCAATTACTCCCACCTGAGACTAAATGTTTGTTCTATTCGTTTATGAACACTATGTTGAGGAAAATTTCTTGGAGGTTATGATACTGATTTTACTAATCCACCCCTCACATATTCCTTACCCCCTCCCCCTTTTAAGAAAGGGGGCAATTGTTAAGTAGATTAATATAGCGCATTTTCGACCAATCAGATTGCAGCAAAATTAGAAGTCTCAATACAAAGCTCACTAATTTACTGCTTTTATTAATAGGGGTGGCAATTCTTAAGTAGGTACCAGAGGGAGGGCAATTGTTAAGTAGATCCTTCCTCTCTGATGTTTTGGTCTTTCAATATCTTGCTTTATTTTTTCTCGTAGTAGCAAAGGTCATTAAAAAAACATCTTCAATTGTAAATCGAAAGCTCAACTAAGCTGTGTTTAGCAACAGTATTGTTCAGATATACCGACCAAGCGTGCTTTTGCTCTCCTGTTTTTTTTTCACAATTGGATGTTTGTCACTGAATAATAAATCCATATGGGCAAGAGTGATTTTAAGAAGTCAAAAAATCGGATCAGTTCTCTTTTCCTGTCAATAATGAATATAGCATTTTTTACGCTTTTGATCTGGGGGACGGATAAAATTTTCACTACCGGTTCAGCTGGAAGTTTACATGATTTTTTAATATGAGCAATTAATATGGATTAGAAACCAAATGTCCGAACAAAACTGCTCGTATCGACCGCCATTTAAAGTCAAAGAAATTTTTTTTCGTCAAAAATTTATGAAATAATCGGAATTTTTAGTTTAAATTGACTTTTTTCCATAAAAATTTTCTTCAGTTTGACTCCCTGCACGATATGATATGTAAAGTACAAAGTGACATATTTTGAATCTGGTGACGCATTAATAAAAGCTAAATTTCTTGCCGCAATTCAATTTGGAACAATTTATTTATCCACTCACGCTTGAAAAGGTTGCGAGCAGTAAATAGACAACAGCAAAATAATATGCGTAAGGAAGTAGACAAATACTTCATTAACCAATCAGAATTGGGACAGAAAGCAAACGTATAAAATAAAAAATTATTAATTATTAATGGTGCGTTTATTTTTCTTGTCTCAATTCTAATTGCTAGTATAGTATTTTTCTACTTGCTGAGGAGTATGAATATGCGGTTGTCGATACCGCGAAACCTCACAACAAACGAAACCTCGTAAAAAGACAACTCGCAAAAATTGAGAAAACGACAACTGCAAAGATTTTAAGACAAAATATAGGTTGAAAATTTAGTTTAAGGTCGAACGACGGTTGGGAATAGACAGCTCTTATTTTCGTATTAAGTCCTACCCGCTGTTGGCATGCAAGTAACAAATACTGCGAGCATCCTGCGAGCTCTCTTTTGTGCGAGTTGTCGCATTACGGATGCTTAAATACGCACTTAAGTTACGTCCGCTTTAAAAGTACGAAATATATCGCGCTATGATTATATCTTGTAAAAAATGGCTCGTAAAAGTCGAGAGTCTTTTCTGTTATTCGGCCCAGGGGCGGATCTAGGATTTTCTCGAGAGGGGGGGGGGGGGCGACCTTCTTTTTTAGGTCGACCAAATTGATTCTCCGAGCTCTACTAAAGCAATAAAAAGACGCTGGCCAAATTTTTTGCGCCGCAGGCAAATTTTTGAAAAAGGAGGTCAAAAAAACCGTTTTTGGGCCCTTTTTGGAAAATTTTGACAAAAAAAATTGCGTTTTTTTGGCGCGCGCTCCTCTCAAAGTTAGTATATATTGGTGCCGAAGGCGCCATTAGAAAAATTTTAGGGTCCGTAGGCCAAAAATGGATTTCTTAAAAAGTACCAAAGGGGGACCCTTTGGGTCGGCAGGGGGTCGAATCCCTGAAGAGAGAGGGCGTCCGCCCCCCCCCCCTAAATCCGCTTCTGATTCAGCCCAAAAGAATTTTTTATTCAGAAAACTGCAACGAAAATCTCGAATCTGATTGGTTGAAACCATTAACAGCAAAAAATTTCAGATTTTCATTTAAAACAGAATCTCAATTAATAAATTGGGACCTTAACTATTTCCCCCTATGGTACCTAGTAAGTAACGAATCCCCCCTATCCCCCTAAGAAATAATCGATAGATTAAGCATGTAAGAATTTTGTACGTTGCTAAATATTTCCCCCCTATTCCAAAAAGGGGGTAGGAATAGTTAACAAGATCCATAAATTGGCAGTTTTATGCCGTAGAACAGCAAAAACCCGAATTCAAAAATATTTCTTGAGAAAAATCGTAACAAGCCTGGTTGTTCTGACAGTCGCCTAAAATCGAAAATTTTCATGTCAAAAATTGATAAATAAATACGGCAAAACATCAGACACCTTTCCTTCCAATTTTCGAAATTTTATTTGCCTTTTTCACGCTATGTAAAGTACAAAGTGACACATTTTGAGCCTGATTACGCAATAATTAAAGCAATTTTTTTTGCCTCATTTCAATTTGGAACAATTTATTTTTGTTCTTGTGCTTTAATGGCACGAAATAGTGTTGATGTAAATTATTCGGGCAAAAAAAAACAAATCTTGAAAGTTAAAAGCGTTTTTTATTAAACTAGGTTGATGACAGAGAAAAATTATGAACACCAATCCTGCTTAAAATTTTAACTCAATCAATATGCCGCAGTTTGTTTTGCAAAATTTCACCCAAAAAAAACCCATTCACCTAATTTTTGGCTTTGTTTAGTCAACCAAAAAATACTCCAAACCTATTCATTCATTTGCTGGCAAAATTAAATCACTGTAAGCCTCTTATGCATCCCAACAAAATTTATGAAGGGAATACAATACTTTTCTCAGCTTTGCTTTAAAAAAACATTTCTTTATTTGACAGCCAAAAATGTCATTTTTACTAACATTTTTTCAAATTTTTTGCGCCCACTTTTGAAGACCACACTTTCCCATATTTTTTTTTGGGATTAAGTGGACGCTTGCTGTGATATAGTTTTGTTAGTAATTGAACAAAACGCTTTAAAGTACTTTTTGGTTGACTTAAAAGTGCCAAAATGATCATTTTGGGGGCAAATTTGGAGCCCAAGTTTTGCAAAACAAGTTGCACCATATTACTTGGGTTAAAATTTTACGCAAGTTTTTTTGCAGATTTTTCTTCTAATGAACTCAATTTGAAAAAAAAAATTAAACTTTAAGTTTTATTCATTGTCCTGATTAGTTATGTCTGCTGTGTATATTGCGCGTTAATTATCCAAAATCTGTAATGTTCAATGCCCCGTCATTTTAAGGAAAAGGATCATATCTAAAAAAACTTTTTATATTTGAGCTGCAGACATTAGTACTTCTGAGATGATATCAAAAAACCCGTCAAAATGGTCCATCAAAAAGTGGAAGAAGAATAATCTGGAGAAAAATAAATCAATTGAGCACAAATATTCCGCCACCTTCTTCAAAAGTCGGAACAAAAAAATAAACAGAACTTATAAATAAAGAAAAACCATAAACCAATAAGGTACAATTTAGATAAAAACTGTTCTACAACAGCTTTTTTTCTGCTATGGTAAAAGGGGTGTGATGAGCGGACTTTTTTTCTCACAAATTTGACAACCTCATTACTCAAAGGCTTTTTTACAATGAACTTTTGAATCACAAAAATTAATTTCACAAATTTTCTCGCCTAAAAAAACCTAAATTGATTGTTTGAGTACTGAAACCTGTAGTACTGAATAAAATCTCTAAAAACATTCTCATTATTTAAAGTTAAGGTGATTAAGTTTGTTGTCAGCTGTTTTTCGCATAGTTTGGATGAAGTCTTCTAAATTTATTCAGCAAATAACAAAAGAAAGAAGCAATTTCCCGCTTCTCATTTGAGAGAAATTTTTGTCCTGATGATTTTATTAATAATTTCGATTTTCTTTGGTAAAAATCATAATAAAAAACTGTTTTCATGTCAGAGATTATTCATTAGAATTTTGTCAGTTTTCCTAATTCGGATATGAAATTAAATCAAAATGCTCTATAGGCCTACTCAAGTAAAGCCCTAATTAAACAGTACAATTTCAAAGCCCCTAATACTTAGAAGTATCAACTATCAGGTACTTTTAGTTTTCCAACCCTTCAGCCCACTTAAGAAGAAAATCTATCAGTTCTGTTTTATTTATGATGGATAAATCGCAAATTGAATAGAATTGATTAGAATTCTAAACCGTACATAAAACTTTAGAACTCTCGCCAGTAAAACTAATCATTGGTTTTGTTCCAAAACTTTTTGTGTTTCAAGATTTCAATCTCTGACTCCAAACTGAGTTTATCCGGAATTCAGTTTTCAAATTTTCATATCAAAGCTTAAATATTGTTACAAACAGCTCGTTTATGCGCAATTCTTTTATTGAGCATATCTTGTAATTTTCGTTAAAATATGATACTGAATGAAATTTCCGTTTTTTCCTAAAACATTCTCAGATTTTGGTTTTTGTTTGATTTCAGTTATTGCTTGCTAGATGATTGATTAGCTGTACCCCATTTTGCAGTAATAGCTGAGTGTGATTACAATACATTTCAATTAGTTGTGATGTTGTTAGTATTTCGCGCAATCAGCAGAGCAACCCACAAAAAAAATTAAATTTTTTGACGAGAAAATCAATCTGAAATTTGAAACCTATTTTGCGTCCAAGTCTTTTTTGCACATCATCAGTTTATATTCTTGTATTATCTACTCCCATGATTTTTGTCCTTTTGATATTTGTTTTTATTCTTTGGTCCAGTTTCAGAGTTCTGGAACCCGAAAAAAACCACAATTGTACTTTGAATGAAGCTTATGGAAAATCGATATGGTTTTTTTACCAATTGATTTCAAAGATATCTGATGAGTTTTTTTTGGATGGTTTGATTTTTTCAGCCGATTCGTGTCCTATATGATAAAAAAATTGATCAAAATCTTTTTGGCTTAGATAAGCTGATTTTTTTTCACGCGAGTATTCTCTTAAAGTACTGAAAAAAAGTTCTTGTTTTGTTTTGTATCACTTTGAAACTTGTTTTGGTAAAAAGGTTTTCGTTACTTGACTATCAGTTTTTGTAAAGCATTTCAAGTTTTTGCGATTTTCGCTTCATGATTGTCACTTCCTGACCTATTGCAATTTGCATATTATTTTAGTTTTTTGCCAATCATGTTTTAGATTTTATTTTCTATCCAAGTTTTTTTTTGATTGTCTCTCATTTTAGTTGGGATCAAATGGCTAATGTTTTTTTGTAGTTATCTGATGAAAGAAATGAAAACGGTCAATGCAATTCAAGTTTTCAATTTCTTCGTCGTGCTTTTGTAATTCATGCAGACTTTAAAAATAACTTTTCCAGAAAAATTTCTGTCTTCTAATGTGTTCCAAATTTATAAATGTTTGCTCGCGAAATTTTATCAGGAGACGCTATTCATTTTCTGTTTCTTTCAGGTACGTAATTTCTGTTGTATGGTCCGGAATCAATAAATACGGCACCTTAACAGTTTTAGCAGAGTTGGAGTATAACCCATCTATGCAAGTTTTTGAACTATTTGTTTGGCGAGTTGATACTGAATTTTTTGACAATTTAGAATAAAAGCATCAAGACAATCCTCGCATGCATTTTTTTGGGGGTTTGAAATGGTCATTATTGAAGTATCCACAACAAACATGTTTATTATCTGAACCTGGATATTTTCCATGCAAAAAAATTTCCAAACTCTTCATTGAACAAGTCAATTTTATGCCAGGACTCAATTAAACTACCTTAAAAAACGAACAGCCTTTTCCAGTTAGTTTTCATAGTCAAAAAGTGATACTGAGATGAGAAACCACTAGTGCGCTGAAAACAAAGAACCAAGAAGCCAACTCCACCACCTCCAATGTATTCTTTGTTTTTCTACTAGTTGACAGTTTGGTAGGGTCAAGCATTCTTTTTTTTGTACAACAAAAATAAATATCGTCGACTTCAGTTAGAAAAGTCGCCTCTGACCATTTACGGTGTATTGCCTAAGCATAATATGTTTGTGAAGTGTTACAATTCATATCATATCAGGCTTGTTAACCCTCAACCTGTTTTGTATTAACATTTCAATTTTTTTCTCGGCATGGCTTTTTTTGATGATAATTTTTTCAAGCAAAACAAAAAAAAAGAGAACCAGGGCTATAACCTCCTGTTTGTTTTTTTGATTTCATTGTAATTTTTTAAAATAATATTGCAAAAAATACTAAATTTTTCTATTAAGTCAAATTTTGAGCATTTAAATGAAACTATTTTTAAACCAGCGGCCATAATTTTTTCAATTTTAGCAACCACATTTTTTCAATTTCAATTTCTGTGCTTTTCTAAAACACAATAGCGATCTCGTTAGAGAAAATTTGATTTTATGCAGCCAAATTTTAATTAAGAGTCACGCTAGTTTTGAATCTTTTCAAACACTTTGACGGCTCTAATTTCATTTTGCTTTCTAAATTTTACAAAGTAAATATTTTTTGTTAGCAGAATTAACATTCATGATTTCTCATATTCGAGGCTGAAACTTTTTTTTGCAAAAAAAAGAAAAACTGCTGAATAAGAGCCCCAAAACGCAAGAAAGGAAAAATCAAAGAAACTGCAGAATTATGACCTGAATAATAATCACCTTCAAAAAAGTCAGTACTGAAATATATAAATGGAAATTAGATGGAAAATTACGTTATCTTCGTTGATGAAACTCATTTCGTTGTCTCAATTCAGTTTCGAATTAGTATTTGGGCGCAGAAATTGGGTTAATTCACCCTGCGCTCCAAAGCTATGCGTAATTTATTCCAGTAAATTGAAAAACTTCCAATGTTTAAGCCTGCAATACTTTTGAACAATGATCGCTGCTCAAGTACTTTTTACATTTGGGCTCAGAAAAAATTGTCCTAAATTATGCGACTTTGTTTGAAACAATTGACCCATCCGATAGCAGTGAGCTTGCCAGCTCGCCGGTGTAAACAACCAGACTGGTTCTAAAATCTGATTTCAGGTTACGTGGCTCAGGAAAGGAAATTTGGCGTGTGGTGATTTGTTCCGCACAATTTTCAGTATGTCAAAAAATCTGTTGTTGTTACAAGTTCCATCAAACAATTCTCAGCTCACATAAATTACAAAAATTTTAGATAGTGCATTCAAGCAACAACCCTAACATATTTTTTCACATTCACCAGCCTTCGATTGAAATTGAAAGACCTGACCAATAAATCTCTCAAAAATTGACTGCCAGTTTTTTACAGACAAGTTTTGCTGACATAGTGCTTCAACAGTACGTGCTGTCGAATCATTTTGCTCACAAAAAGAATGTACTTGAAGTCCACAAAAAACTTGAAGTCCATCAAAAGAAGGTTCAACCTCCCAAAGAAACAAACTAAATTGAAATATCAGTTTAAAATAGGCCATAAAAAGGATTTACGACGGAAGTTGTCAATAAGAAACATTTTTTTCTTTTAAACAAAAACTTACTCAAAATTATATAAAAACGATAACTCTTGACAGATGTCTGGAGACTTTGATTCAAATCTCGAATCATCTAAAGCTCTTTGAAAGATTTTATGAAAAAATAAAATTCGCTTGGTGCGATGCAGAGCCATCATAAAGGTTTTTTGGGACTGTTTAAAAAATTCAAATATCAAAATTTACAAAACACTCTTCACTATCATTCATAAATCTTCAAGATTTTTCAAGATCTTGGCAAGAGTTTCAAAATGACTGGAGCTGGAGGTCAAGTTCAAGTGTAGTAGCAATTGGAAATCGTTTCGCCACTAATTCTAATTTCAAAAAAGTTGTCTTACTGACTAGAACAATTGGTCTCAAATTTTTTTTCGATTTCAGATAATACTTACAAAATCTGTGACACTGAACTCAAAAATGTTTGACGGCCAATTCAATTCTACTGCAATTTTTAAAATGATTCAGCCAAATTGACTCCAATTCTTTTAGTTTTTACCTTTAGTAATATCGATAACCGCAAAAACAAGTTTTATGAACGTTTTCCTGGCTTTAAATGTCTTTTCATTTGAATCATTGTGGCCGGATCATTCGGTGCTTCATACACAGCTATCGTCTAATTTGTATCTATTAGATTGGAGTCTAGCAAAGATTTTGCGGCTCGAATCTGTCAATTTACATATCCAGTAGAGTACTTATAACTGTTTCATGCTCACGTGACCCTAGGGCGTTTTTCAGAACATTTCAGAACACATCTTTTCAGAACACTCAGAGTTTAAACTTACACCTGCTTTTAAAATTTAAATTAAGATTCAAAATTGAGTAAAGTTCAAATTAAGATTTGTATGATCACCTTCGAACTTCAGCAAAAACAATACAGATGAAAACTGATATGTTGCGACAAGTCTGATCCTTGCGTTTTTTGGAAAATACTCTTGGGGACGTCTGAACATCGATCGATCGCATTTTGCTGAAACGCTTTGGGTGTTTTTTTTCATTTCTCATTCGGCAACAAAGAAATTGAGCTTATTTTGAGCGTCTTTAAAGCATGTTTTCTCTTTTATGGGGTGCCAACAAATCGATAACACTTAAAAAAGAACTACGAAGAACTATTGACAATTTAAGATGTGATTTAATTGAAGATTTAATAGTGACATTCATAGAACTTATTGCTGAATAGAATACAGAACTCTGAATATTGCTGAATATAATAGAAGAAAAAAGTTTGAACAACTAAAAAATCACGTTTTTTATGCCAAGCTGACATACCTCAAACATGGATTTTCCGCAAACATTGGTTGGTGTCTACTAAAAAGCGTACGAGGAGGATAGGCACGGTAGGGGCGGGAATTGGTTGCTCTCAGAAGTCAGTTCATGTTCAGCTTGAAGGGCTATGATTTTGTTTTCTGAGCCACGTGGAACAGCTAGATCTTAAATCTATATTCGTCTGGCTAGTTCATTAACACATTATTTTTCCAATTTTCGGAGAAAGTGACCGGTGTTTTTTTCTCCCTATAGAATTTCGATTTTATAACTTATACCCTTTGAATAATTTTGTTGTCCTGAGCTCAAACTTAAAACCTGTGATCAGTTTTCGTAACGTTATTGTCCCGAATTTCGTAACGAAAATAACGGAATATTTGTGCTCGGGGTTGGGTTTTTTTTTCTTCAGACAAATTTCGACTTTTTATCTAGCCATTTTTAAAATATCATTCGAAAGCTATTGTTGTCTTGAGCTTGAATTTGAAAAGATATTTTACCTGTGATAATTTTTCGTAAAGTTATGGGGGTTTAAAGATTGTCATTTTGGGACAATTAACGCGCGATAAATTTCGCGCTATTAACGCGTGAGCGAGATTTAATCCGTCTTAAAAATCGTTCCAAATTGGTTCAAGGAAGCTTATATGCCATAATTGGTTTGTTAAAAGGCGCAAAATCTATCACGCTGTACTTAATATGACGTGTGGGGTGATGTTTTTACATAAAATCTCAAAATTTTTCAAAAGATTTTTTTTATTTTTTTTTATTACATTGAAATATTTCATCTTAATAATGCTCCATAGACCTTAAAAGGCAGTCTGAACTTTCAGGGCTTCGCCCTGATACGAGCAGTCTTGTTACTTTATATGGCGTGTGGGGGATGTTATTACTGCTCCATAGACCTTAAAAGGCAATCGGAACATTCAGGGCTTCGCCTTTATACGAGCTTGTTGAAATATAATGATTGCCAGTTTTGCCAATTTGGGACAATTAGGGCGCGATACACTTCAGGCTAATAACGCGTAAGCAGAGGTTTAATCCGAGTTAAAAATTGTTCCAAATTGAATTGCGGCATGCTATTTGGACTAATTAATAGTTTGCTATATGTGAAATAACTCTTTTGTACTTATATAGCGTATGGGGAGATGGTTTTCAAAAAAACTTTTAAGCTTTTATTTCTAAAGTTTTTCATCATTACGAGACCAAACAGTGAATTGTGAGCGGATTCCGCAACAAGGACACTCCCTTTGTTCTTCTTTTGTTCTTTTTTGTTCTTGATCGTCTCGACAATTTTTTCTCAGAGGCGAAGCTTCGCTTGGCAAAAACTAGCTAGAACGAAAAAAAGCAGCTCTCGAAAGTGCAATAAGAAAAAAAACCAGGCTGCTCGGATCAGGGCAAAGCTTTGAATATTCCGACTGCCTCTTAAGGTCTATGGCGCGGTAATAACAAGATAAATTAAATTTAAAAAAAATGAAAAAAAGAATTGAGATTTTTTGTAAAAATCATCTCACACGCAATATAAAGTACAAAGTGATAGGTTTAGCTCCTAGTAACAAATCATTTATTGCAAATAAGCTTCCTTACGATCACAGTTGAAATAATTTTTCAAATTTAAGCTCAAGACCTTTAAAACTTTGAATGATATCCGTCAAAAAATAGATAGTTAATAATTCAAAATTTATCCGAAGAAAAAAAAACCATCCCGAGCACAAATATCTCGTTACTTTCGTTACGAAAGTCGGAACAATAAGCCTCAAATTAGTAAAAATTCGGTTAGGTCTAGGATTCGATCTGCGACCTACTGCAATATAGAAACTTTGAATCACGCACTAGCCACTCAGCCACGCACGCTTAACCACCGACAAACACTAGTCACGAATAAAGCAGCTACAAATGCTAATAAATTACCAAACATTTCAGCAAAAGTGCCACCAAATACCAATAGAGAAAATTTTGCAGGTATTAATTTAGAATATAGTAAACTGAAGGCATCCACAATAAGTTTACATGTAACAAATCGCAAAGCGTAAATTCTCTTCTATAAAATATGCTTTTCAAAAAATAGTGAGAGTTATTGATTAGAAAACTTCTAAAATCAAGATTTCATGATTGTTATGTTGTTTGAAACAAATAGCTTCTTTGGTTCAATTGATGAAATGAAAATGCACTATCTGTGTTAACTTATTACTATTCGAATCTCGAAGGACAAGCTATAAAAAAGCTGTATAGGTGACCCAATAATGGCACCATTATTTGCAACTTAGTTTAGAAAAAAAAGGTTTGTAATAATACACTAAGCTGACGTTAGTGTGAACACGTTTAAAGACTTGTCTGTGAAATTCAGTAACATACAGGGACAAAATTGTGCGCCTTTCATGTGCAGTTTGATTTGGCCTCCTAATGAATTGAGGGTTTTGCTATCTTGTTTTGGACAGCGTTGATCTATATCTTTGACTTTTTTAGTAATCAAATCAAACTTTTTCTGTATTTTACGAAATCATTTTCTAATTTTTTGTTCTGAAGTTATTCAGTAACGAGATATACTTCAAACAGGTTTTTATCAATTCTTTCGGTGTTTCGTTAGAAATTTCTGTATGAACTTTGTCCTGTTAACTTTTTGATCCCATGGTATGGAGTTTTCTGTAGTAACGATAAAAAAATTGGATCATACTGGAATGAAAAGAAAATTGTAGCTACTTAACATTTGAAAAAAAGTGATGCACTTGTCTTTTTGGAACCAATTTATTGCTACGCGTATTCCAGTGGTTACTTTTGTGTAACCTTGATCAATTTTACAGTGTAGTATTTATCCTTTGTACAAAAGTGTTTCGCTTTTTATAGCTCTCGTTATTCTTTTTCATCTAAATTTAATTTCCAAACTTCAAAAATTTTTTAATTACAGATACCCAAAAGCAGTAGAAAGAAGTAAATTTGTTAACTTAACACAGATGTTTAAAATTGATATAAGTTTACAAATCAACAAACAACATTAAGTCTATCTAGGCTGGCTTCTAAACAACATTAGAATTATTATTAAAAAAGTTAAATATAAGAGTTATAATTACATATATGATTTAAAAATTCCAATTTTTTTGTTAACCGGTAAATGTTCTTTTACATGTACTAAGCATTTAATAATTTCGGTTTTATTATTTAACTTTTTTTGAGCATTCTCCAAACTTTAGGCAACCCAATCCATTTCTTGGCATAAAAATCGAAAAAAAACTTTGATGAATAATTGCCATAACCCTGTCCAGAACTCTTTTTTCCACCCAATTTTTATGTTTTTGCATGATTATTTTTCAGCAATAGAAAACTCTGATGAATAATGTCCATAATAATGTCCAGTACTCACTTTTTTCCACTCAATGTTTATCAAAAATTTATAACTTTGCTTGAATATTTTTTTATTTTTTCAGTTGAAAGATTTAATTTCTTAGAGAACAGATCACAACTTCTCGGCAAACAAATTTTTGTTATGAATAAATAACTCTGCGGGAAACATTTTGTTTTTCAAAGCAGATCACCACATTTTTCAAACTTTTTTCTCAAGAGTTAACTTTGATTAGCCAATGGGGTGTTATAGTGATCTAATCTTTAAGCAAAACTTGCCTTTTAAACGCGTTTTGATTTCTTATACATGCCCCAGAAAAATTGGATTTTTCATGATTTGATGATCATATTCTGACATGTAGGTGGCAACTTTTGCTGGTCGATGAAATCAAAAATTTGATTTTAATAGAGAGGCGAATTGGAGAATTAACATAAATTTTAAAAAACATAAATCAAAAAAAATTAAATGCTGAAAAAACTTGGTGAGTCTGTTGGTGTTTTGATAATGAATGAATTTGCAACAATGATGCGGGTACCAATCAATTTTCCCAAAAAGATTACATTTCTTTTGCAAAACTTCAGGGGTCGCCGCTTCTGCAGCAACAAGTATTGCAACCGGTTCTTTCAATTAAATTTTTCATTTAAGATTTGATTGAGCAAATTTTAAGAAAACTCAAAAAGTTTCTAAAAAATAAACCAAAAGTTCTATAAAAAGGTCAAAAAAATTTCCAAAGTCCATAACTTTGTTCTGCAAAAAGCAAGTTGTGGCCGCTTAAGCTGAGAAGATTCACAAAACTAGGTTTCTCGATTGAGCACAACTTGTAAATTGGCACGGTAGTTTTCGCGTTAAGTCAAAAAGTTTTCGAACTGTCAGAGTTTCACAACTTTCACTTGTTCGAAGGCCAAAACTTCTTTTTTAAACAGACTGGGCATAACCGTTTATAAACTGGGCATATCTGATATTAAAACTATGATATCGGATTTGGCAGGATAGTTTGCGAGAAAAGTTCAGAGTACAGTCAACAAATTACATACATGATATTTCCGAAAATCATAGTTTTTGTATGAGAACTGTAATTTCGATTAAACCAAAAATCTCAGAGTTCTAAGGGTAGTTCTCGAGAAAAGTCGGAAACTTTAGGGGCCATCAAAATTTTAGGGGCCATAACTTGTGGTGTCAGAAAAATGTAGCTGTAGTTGCATAAGCAAATGAGCTTCTCACACCCGTTCTTTGAATTGAACCAGAAATCTCCGATATGGTAGGGTAATTTTCAGGAATAAAACAGTCAAAATATCAAAAATTTGACTTTTCTGTAGGGGAAAACTTTCTGTGTAAAAAACATAGTGAGTGGCCGCTAGTCCAGTTGAGCTTCTCACCACCCGTTATTTCCAATGAATCGGCAAAAGCAGACTTGAGAGGTTAGTTTTCGAGAAAAGAATTAAGGTTCATAAAACTAATGATGTAAAAAAAAATTTGGGCGATGCCGCCTATGCAGAAAACTTTTCAAAACCGGTCTTTTTATTGAAACCAAAAAGCCAGATTTGAGAAGGGTAGTTTTTTTTTTTTGGAGAAAGAGAAAAAAATCAAAATAATGCGGGAAATATTTCCCCACACTTTTTCGGAGGCTGCAGACCGCGGGGTCAAGTTTAAAGAGACTCCAGGGGAGTATGCAGGTTCACAGAGAAGTACGCGGTCTTTCAATTGATACCACTTTTTTTTCAAAATCAGTAGAGGTTTCTGCGAAAGACTAAAATTGCTCAACAAAAAAAACTCAACAAACCGATTCGTGCACAAACAACCAGCTTGAAAAGCGCGGAAGGGAGTGTTTAAATTGTGTTCCCCTTGAAACGACCCAAAATTAGATCATTGAGCCAATGAAAACTAGACCGCAATAACTTTGGCCAAAGAATTTGCTTAGCAAAACAAATAAAAAGAAATATGAAGTCAAGGTAAGTAAAATTACGAATTGCAGGAGTAAATCAAACACAAAAAGCAACATAAAAAAAACCCGCACAGCAAAAAAGCCAAAAACGACGATTTGAAGATGTGACAACTAAGGCGACAACCGATAAGCAGAAAAATAGTCAGCCGAAAATTCTATTAGAAACATAATATTTCCCGTTTAAAAAAAACAGGTTCTGGTCAGATTCCAACGCAGCGCCTTTGCCTTACCAAAAAAACTTGAACGTTCGAATTAAAAAAAAATGTATGCCCTTAGAGCTCTTTGAATTTCACAGACAATTTATGATAGAAGCTTTTCTGATAAAAATTAACCACATTTGAGAATACTGGATCAATAGGTAAAATGATAACTTCCCTGGGAAATCTGATAATTAAATTCCATTTTTAAAATTGGAAGTCGATCATGTTTTTGTGACCTTTATTTTTTTGATGTTCGATATTTGAGTTTTCTCTTCTTTTAACAAAGGAAATGAAGTGAAATTTGAACGTAATCAAGTCGAAATGCGAAAAATCAAAATTGAGCATGAAAAAATTTTAAGATTTTTTCTTTGAAAAATTAACCTATAGCGGATCTGAAACAATAAAAATGAATATAACAGCTACATTCAAGGAAAAGAGACCCATTAAAGTATATCAGAACTTAAGACAAAAAAATGAAATTCAAAATTTGGACAGAAAAATTGATGAGACAGAAATAAATTCTGACACCAGAAAACAAACGGCCAGAAGATGCGACCTCATAAATCTGATTTTTTCAACATAAAAAAAATGATGAGTTAAACAAAAAACATCTTTATTAGTGCAAGGATCTAATTTTTATGGTATCATCAGACCTGCCTTTGAAAAGAAATAGCGGCAAACTGAAATCAAATAAAACAAACTTCGAAATAAATCATTGTATTCTCTTAGCAGTTATTTTCAAATGAGTTGTTTGAACAAGGTCTTATTTTATAGGTTGATCGACTCTTGAAATCCCCCTGGAATAGGTCTTATAAAAATAATGTTGGTAAACTAAAGAATAAAAGGAATAAACGGGCTATTGAAATTTGAAGCTATTTTTTTCTAACTTTGGACCGACTGAGCGAATTTTTCCTGAAATTCAAATTATAAGCCTGTAAAGAAGAGAAGATATCAATCAGGTTCGGAGGTTTGCAATAGCTGATCGTTGCAATATGGAACTTTGCACTACCACTGTTTCACAGCACGCAATGAAGTTGAGTTTGATATATGATCTCATTTTCCCTTTTAATTAGAAAAATCTAATTAGTTTTTAAAAAACTTCAAAAACTATCCCAAAAATTTCATTCAAGCTAATGGAATCAGCCATAAAAGTAGAAAAAAGATGCATAAGAAACATGATCAAGCTATTTTAAAAAATAAATAATCAAATGATTAAACTGAATTACAGCAGAATCACAAAGCTCATAACAAATTTAGCATCATATTATTTACAGTAACAAACAGATTTAAATAAAGCTAGAAACTCAGCCTATATCTGCCATAGGCATTCGCTGACATGAAGCTGACCCTAATGTCTGGCTATTAAATATGTTTTTTTTGGAAGAAAAACTCAAGCAGATGGCGAATGGAAAGTTAAACTGATTTGGTTTTTAAATGTGAAACTCAGTTTTTTTTGTACTGTTTCAAAGTAAAATCACCGAAGACCACCACTGGTAGCAAAAGGTGACATTGATCATATAACTGATCAAACCAATATATACGAAGCCAAACTTAGTCGTATTTAGTTTGTAAAAATTGCAGGCGACTAGAAGTAAATGCTTTGTTAGGCTACGTATATGAGAGGAAGCTAATTTTGAGATCATTTGTTCATACATTGGCCCAGTTCGTTTTGCTTAAATCTAGATCAAACAAAAAAAGAATAAACGACATTTTTTGGGGATAATTTTAGTATTCAAATTTCGTGAAATGAATAGCAAACTCAGAACATCAATAAATTTCAAACTAAGACTTATTCAAATTGAAGAAAAAACGCGTTTCAAAGACCAATATTTTCATTGAAGAAAAAACGCGTTTCAAAGACCAATATTTTCCCTTTTAACTAGATAATTTCCATCAGCACTGTACTTTACTCTTTCTAACAAAAGCAAAAAAGATATTTGCAAGACAAGCAATACAAATACATCCTCGAATGATTCAATATTTTATTAATTAATATGAACTTTGAAAAATCAGTTAATGCAACAACAAGGTTAATGAAAACATCGCAATTTAAAAAGAATACTCCTCTATAAAAATGCTAACCAAATCATTAATTTCAAAACAAGCCGAAACCGAATAGGAACAATAAAAAATTTGGAAGCGGCGTACTAGTTTATTAAAGAAACTGTAGACCACATCCGTATCTTAAACTAAAATAAACTGATTAAAAAAGGACAAAAAATAGAAAAATTAGTGTTTGAATTTGGTTCTTTTTTTCTTTAAAAAGTTTTCGCACTTTATTATATGAGCAGTTCATCATTTTTACACAGAGACAACGCTGCATTTTGCCAAAAACAGGAAAAAATCAAATTAAAAGATAAACTTTGAAAGTAAATATTCTGAGAGTTGTTGAATCAAACCTTAAGATTCCGAGCTGTTTGCCATAACGACTGCGCCATTCCAACGGTCTTAACTAATGAATACACGCAGAAATGAATGACCGGAAATGATACATCATGAAACAGTCAAAAATATAAACTCAAAGCACGAATAGCCTGTTGTTGGGCATATAGCACAGAACGTTTCGACCATACTTCTTAAAGAATATAATTTCAAAAAAAAACATCAAAAAAATAGAGGGCGTATAAATTAGATGAATGACTGCAAGAATGAGAAGAAATATTCTTGAAACAGTCATTAAGTTTAAGTGTTAAAATGATGTTACAGAGAAGCAAAGCAGAGCTCAGCGCCACTTGCGCTACCACCTAAATATAGCATCCATGATGTGGCAACTAAGCTGACAAAACAAGCAGACAAACTATAGGCCGACATTTTTTCGAAAAGAAAGATTTCCTGCTTGAAAAAAAAAACTCGAAGCCAGATGTGAACCTAGGACCTTTGCCGTCCTATGAGCAGTTCATCATCTTTACACAGAGACAACGCTGCATATTGCCAAAAGCAGGAAAAAAAAAATAAAAAATACACAGAGATAAAAGTCTTTACTTCTAAACCAAGTGTGCCGGAGAAGCTAGGAAATTTGAAATTATTGTAAGCCAAGATATCCAATTATTTAACTGATTTTAAAGCCGTCATCTCGACGAAGTCTGTATTCCGATTTGATAACGCTTGCTAGTCGCGAGCGTAAAAGTGCATTGAGTCAGCCTCGGATTAATTTTCGTGTAAATTACCTGATAAAGAAAACAAAAAACAGCTTCTCGAGAGTAGTCAGAACAATAAAAGACAGACAAAAGGAGAAAAAAAAGAATGACTTTAGATTTTTATTTAAAATAAAGTCCCACATAATTTAAATCAAAATCGGCTGGACAATAAAAAAACTGAAATTATTGGTTCATGACTTCACAAATTATTTACTCAGAAAAGTCACATTTAAACGTTTTGATATTAAAAAAAAAATAACTGAGAGGCAAAGGTGAGCTTTGCACTACTTGCGATACAACAATGAATGACTATGACTACAAACAAGTGAAAAGACAAATCAAAATTACGAAAATAGTTTTTTTTTGTCGAAAATATTATAAGAAATAGCATGTAACGCATCTCCGGTGCTTCGAATTTTTGAAAACTCAAAAAAACCGCATTTATTGAAAAAAGATCCGCAACCTTTCAGTTTACTCTGACAGCGACCAATAACAGTGTTCGTAGTTTCAAATTTTGATAAATTTTTTTTCCTATGGCTTTTTTTAATTCAAATTTTGACAAAAACATTAAAGTTTTAGAAGTTTTTTATATCTTAGTGCTTTGAAAAAAAATACAATGACATAAAAAGACGTCACATCTTGGAAACTAAAAAAAGTTGAGCAGTCGCATTTGGACGCAAAATTTGCAACTCCTGGGAGCAATCTCACAGTACCCAACTACAGGGTTAGGAACTTCAAATTTTGAGAGAAAATGAAAAACCGTAAAAAGGTCACATTTCGAAAAGAGCAAAAACTCGAGCAGTCATATGTGCAGGAAAGATTCGCAACTCCCTCAAATACTCTGACAGCCCCCAACAAAAGGGTTGGGAATTTCAAATTTTTAAAGAAAAGAAAATTAAATTCAAGTTTTCTGAAAAGTTTTTTTGAAAAAATCGCAAAAATGTCACTTGTCGAAAACTAAAAGCACTTGAGTAGTCGTATTTGGCCGCAAATTTTGAAACAAAAGGGTTAGGAATTTCAAATTTTTGAAGAAAAAAATTAAATTCAAGTTTTCTGAAAAGTTTTTTGAAAAAATCGCAAAAATGTCACATGTCGAAAACTAAAAGCACTTGAGCAGTCGTATTTGGACGCAAAGTTTGTACCCAAATACAAGATTAAGAAAATCAAATTTTGAGGAAAAAAAACGAAAAACCATAAGAACGTCACATCTCGAAAATCGCAAAGACTTGAGCAGTCATATGTGGATGCAAGATTCGCAACCCCCTCGAATACTCTGACAGCCCCTAACAAAAAGATTGGGAATTTCAAATTTTTGAAGAAAAAAAACTAAATTCAAGTTTTCTGGAAAGTTTTTTGAAAAAATTGCAAAAATGTCATATCTCGAAAACTAAGAGCATTTGAGCAGTCGCATTTGGACGCAAGATTTGGATGTTAAAACACAGGAGAGTACCCTCACAGTACCCAACTACAATATTAGAAATTTCAAATCTTTTGAAATTTTTAAAATCTAAGTTTTCTGAAAAATTAAAAACAAATCATTTAACACGTCATATCTCGAAAACTACAAGGATTTGAGCAGTCATAAAGTACGCCAAGATTCGCAATCCTTGAGAAGACTCTGACAGCACCCAAATACAGGGGAATTTTCAATTTTTCTAATTTGAGTTTTCTGAAAAATTTTTAAGAAATCACAAAAATCGTCGTATCTTGTACACATAAAGGATTTCGGCATTCAACATTTGAGACCAAATTCACAACCCCTGGGGGAACTCTGGCAGCATCCAACTATTGTGTGGCTTACTTTTAACTTGGTGGAACAAACACTAGATTCAAACTGGAAAATCGCAAAAAAACTCTTAGGCATTGCAAAATACGATATAGCTTAAGCACGCATGGATAAGTTATGCCCTTAACTATTGCAAAAAAAAAAACGCGGAAACATGGCCAGTTACGGGTCACACGCTTTTAAATATAGTAGAGATTACAAAAAAGGGCAAGAACTTCCTGGAAAAAAACTACCAGCACCATTAGAAACTTTGCAAAGAGCTTTCAAAATGCTACAAACGAACCTTTCTGCATGATCTAAACCGCAAAATAATAAAAGTAGTAGTAGTAAAAGACATCAATTTCCGATTAAAGGAATTACTGAACAATTACACAGGATATCAAATTGAGACTTCAGTGAACATAAAAATTTAAATTAAAACTGGTATTATATTTTTGTTCAAGCAGACACGAAATTAACCAGACACAAAAGTCCAAAATTGTCGAAAAATTCCAGTTTCCACAAAAAATCAGGTCCCGACTGTAATCGAAATTGTCGTCTCGATCATGGGTGTGACCACAACACCAAACAATAGCATAGAACACTCCTGTAATTTTTAAAGAGAATAACTTCAAACAGTTTTTAAAAAACAAACACGGAAACAGAGGCGAATCAGAGCTTCGTACCACTTGCGATACAACACAAACATTAAAAAACCAAAGTAAAAAAAAAATAAAAAATGTTGAACAAAATCAAGTGAAACAAAATTTTCGTATGTCTAGATAAAATATAAGTAGCGGCTCGGCTAGAGCTGGAGGTACCTAGTTATTAAATTTTGAAATTGTTAACCTGATGTGGATGAAATATTAGTTGTTTCTCCGCTAAAAATAAGAAAAAGTGAAATTTTTGGAGATAATAGAAATATCCCTAGGACTTTACAGTTTTCATACAAAAAAAATCAAGGAGTAGTCGCTTCTGCAGAAAGATTTCTCGCAACCGGTTGTTTTGGTTAAATTCTTCATCTCAAATTTAATAGGGTAGTTTGTAGGGGAGGTAAAAAACATTTTTCGAGAGTTCTCCGAGAATCATAACTTTATAAGTAAAAAATGGGCAAACCGTTGATGCAAAAAAAATTTACGCAACCTGTTATTTCGATTGAACCAAATGAATTAAATTTGGGTTCGTATTTTCTGAAAGAAGTCAAATAGTCTAAGAAAAGGGTGAAGAACTAATTTTTCCGAGGGCCATAACTTTTTGTGGAAAAAATTAAGCTTAGTTTATATCGCAAGGAAGCTTCACACAAACCGTTATATTGATTGAACAGAAAATCTCAGATGAGGAAGCGTAGTTTTGGCGAAAATTCAAAAAGTTTATTTTCAATTGACTTCTCCGAGGGAGAACTTGTTTAAAAAAATTGATCTAACCCGATCTAACCATTGAACCCAAAATCTCGATTAGTTTTTGAGAAAACAAAAAAAAAATCTTAAAAAACTTGGTCAAAGATTTCCAAAATGTTTCTCGAAGGCGGTAGACAGTGGGTAAAGTACGTTATTAAGTTTTTTCAAGAAGTTACAAAAATTCCAACGCGTCTCAAAAGAAAACAAACCAAAATATAAATACCAAACCCATAAATTTTAAATTTTCTTAATATTTGCTTTTATGAAACCGGAATTCAAGGAAAATCTGCTAAGTAGGACACTTGAATTTAAAATTAGCCACGGGACAAATCTTATGAAGCGGAAGCAATCACGACAATCTTAACTTACAGCCAACCTTAACTTAGAAATTTGTCTCCATTTTATCCATACTGACGAAAACAGCCGATACACTCGAATCCAGAACCTACGGTGCAAAATCGACTGCGGTGTCTCCAAGCCAAGTGGGAAGGAACCTGGAAAATGTTACGGATCAACGATAAAGCAAGTTCAATTTCTTGCAAGAACAGTTCATCACAGGAAAAAAGTTAACTTACCCGTTACAAGACACTTGCTCTCGCGAGGGTGAAAAACATATATTTGAAAAATCAAAAAAAATCGGAAGAACTGCCGGGAACTCAATTACACCTACTAATGCGTTGATTGTTCGTTTTCCCATTGTGGCGGGGTTTGACATCCGGAAATTGCGTAAACAATTGTATACCTGGAAAGCTTGACAAATTCTAGCAATTAGATGAGGACATTCTGAATGGCATTTAAGCTGTTTAATGGAAAAAGATACTACGTTTTTCCAAGCCATTCGGTTGAGGCAGTCTGTGAGCTTGAGGCTTAAAGTACTCGGGTCTCGTTTAACACAATCGATCCAAAGTTTTTGATCTTCATGCTGGTCTTTTTCGTGGGAAAGAACTTGATCTGTTGATTTTAGCACATGGTTATTTTCTCTTCTGTAAACATGGTCAAACCATCGTGGCCGTGACCGCACTGGTAGTTTTCCAGATCAAAAAGTTCTGTCATTTTAAAAACTGGTTCGTTGGTAACTATGTCTTTATAAGTGACTCCTGTAATCCTGTGCAGAGCTATCATATCAGCACTCTAAATAGAACTGGATATTGCTTTGATTTGCGCCCAGGTTTCAGAGCAGTTCATCAGAACTCAGCCGACAAAACAACAAGTCCGACAAAGATTTTTGACAAGCTGACAATTTTCCGTTTAAGTCAACAATTGAGGGCTATTGGAACAATGTTTGAGCCTTGTGAGTTTCCCAAACAGAAAAACTTGAAAGTTTGGAATTGAAACTCAATTATTTTCCCAAAAACGGAATACACTGAACTGATTTTTTTTCAAGTATTATGCGGCAACATTTGTGCAGCTGCAACACAGCCGACAAACAGAACAAGCAGACAAACAAGTCCGACTAATATGTTTTGCGGACCATTGACCTTTGTTTTTGTAGGCAGGTGGGTTACCTCTTCGTCACATGCGCAAACTAACGTTGGTCTTTTGATGCCATATGAAACAAATGTAAAATGATTCAAGTAATTCTGCTGAACTAGTTGTTAACACGAAAAAAATCTTTACTCCGATTTGATAACGTTTGCTAATTGCAGTCAGAAGTATCAATACCGAAAAGATTTGATAAACACAGCATACAAAAGCGAATAATAGTTTGAACAAATCTACTTCCGTGAAAGAAAAAGTAACCCAAAAAACCTTTCTCGTGAAAAAAAATAAAAAGTTACTTTTTAGGGTTTTAAAAAGTGTCGGAGAAGTTGATTTGACTTTTGTGGACATAAATTGTCAAATTTGAGTCTACCCAATTTTGAAACATTTACTAAAAGCAATAGAAAAAGAACATCAGTTAAATGCGCCGACAAAAATAAGGCCGACACCCAATAAACGCAAAATGATCGGAAACTTTTTCGAAAGACAAGACTTTCATAGAACTCCTAAAAATCAATTAGGATCCCTAAACAGGCAGTACATGAAATATGAGGGTGGAACATTAAAAGGAACTTAGAAATGGCTAAATACTCAGAGTGACTATTCTGTGAACAAAGTTATTTAAGGGAAAAAAGTCCATTACCCGGTTGCAAGTTCTTGCTTATCGCAAGAGTAAAGATTATCATTTTTCTCATGAAACCAACCACATAAGAAAAAAAATATGTCAATGGCTAGCTTTTTATTTTGCTGTGAATTCTGATAGTTTAAGTTGATTTTAGAAAAAATAAATCCTTCACGTTTTTAGCGTCATTTGCAATTTCGCAGTGGGAGAGCTCAGCTTGCCTTCCTTTTGCCAAAAGAATTGTTTTCTAAATTCAATAAAAGAAAATTAAAAAAAAAGAACAAACCACGAGCAATCAATTTCGAGCATAAACAACTTTCAACTTTTACTTGACATAAAAACAATGAAAAGTAATGCGGCCTAAATAAGTGATAGATCTTTTCGTCTTTAACATTTAAAACTCAAGTACCGGGTTGAAATCCGGGATCGCAATAGTACAAAACATCACTTTAAATTTTTTTCCCGATAACTAACACCTTTTCCCTCCCGTACTTTGATTACTCTGACAAACAGAATAAGTGTGATAGATTTTTCCTGTCTGTCATTTGAACCCACCTGTCGTGGCGCCTGTCAGACAATGCTTGCGCCTTTATATCGCATGAAATTCTCGCCGCAAAATCATTCTTTGTTCAAATTCAGTACAGAAAGCAGACATCGGAACATAACTTCAAAAACAGCCAAGCTACAATTCACACCACCTCCAAAAATATACACATTGCAAAATGATGTTAAAACATAACACAGACGGTTGAAACCCTGATTGAGCCTTAATAAAAACGCCTCAAAAAAGATGGTATTTACGGCTGCGTTCAGCGCTATTTGATAAATTACAATAGATATGTAATTATTTCGAAAATTGGTTCTGTTGAAAACATGTCAGAATTTCAAAAAAAATTACATCATTCAATGCTCCATTTAATCCGAAAAAAAAAATAAACAATGAGATTGAAATATTCCAGAATTCCTTGATTAGAAAAATGACTCTGATAATAATAAACCAATATTAAAAAATACTTCAGTGGATTTCGCAAAGCATAGTTTTTGGAAGGCTTTACAGAAATAATTGTGGCTTTTTGTTCGATTTCAGTTCTTTTAGGGCGGGTTTGATTTTTATCTAAAGTTCAAACGTATTCAAACGTTCAACTTATCATAATTCATTAACTAAAAGCAAGAGCTTATTCACTGCAGAACGAATGATTACTTAACCAAAAACCGCATCAATTTAAGCATTTTTTATTGGATTGGAGTAAAAAGGCAACTAATTGAAATTGCTGCGAATCGCAGATGAGCTATCATTAGGCCTTAACAGGAATGTCTGAGGATAGTCTATTTGATTTATTTCTCACATTCCAGATTTGGCTATTTTGTTGAGCGAAGTTCTTTGTTGCGACTCAAGGCCGTTTTTTTTGCGCCTAGAACTTTCATGTGGTACCGCTATTGCAGCCATTGTCGGCCAGGCTGTGGTAAAACTGACTTTTATTTTTAGTTGCATCCATAATGAGAATATTAACACTTTATTTTGGCATCAGCACCACTTCACTATGTTTAAAATCTTTTCTTAAGTTCGAACAAAATTATTTGCAGGTGAGCTGAACAGCGAGTTGCGGGATGAGCTGCGTGAGATGCTCATGTTTCACGGCGTACCAGTTCCCCAAATGGAGTCCGAAGACTCGTCATTCTCGGATCCCTGGATGACGTCTCGGGCGAGTCGACGAGACCACTCCTCTTTCGGCAAGGCCCAGATGGCCAAGAAACGACTGAGGATGACTGGCAAATAAACTCATGCACTTGTTAGCTTGCTAGACTAACACGTTAAAAATTGAAAGCCAGATATGTAAATTAGACCATGCATCTTGCATTTGTTTGATGTTTGGCAAGTATAGTTCCCAGTATTAATACAGAACTATAATAATTGGAAATTGGGATACAGAAGTTTTTCAAGGAAGACTCAGAATAAGCAGTGAGTCTATAACTTAACATTTGCGAAATGCTCAATCAACGCGGCTCTAAAATTATTTAGCTTATTTTGGCAAGCTCGAAAAAACTTCCAAATGCAAAAGGAGCAATTCGTAAAACACAGTTGTCAACTTTGCTTTTACTGAAACTAGCGTGAAACGCACCTCCGGTACTCATAATAAACCGCATATGTTGGAAAAAAGATCTGCATTCTTTGAGTGTGCTCTGACGGCACCCAATTACAAGGTTCGTAATTACAAATTTTGCAAAGTATTTTATTCAAGTTTTTCATACAAACTTTGAAGAATCATAATACTTTGTGAAGTTTTTTATAAGTTCTTCGAAAAAATTAAAATGATATAAGAGACGTCACATCTGGGAAACTGAAAGCAATTGAGCAGTCGCATTTGGACGCAATATTTGCAAGTTTCGAGGGTACTTTTATAGTACCCAACTACAACTTTGGGAAATTCAAATTTTGAGAAACTTCACCTTAAATTTTCTAAAAAATGTATTTTTTGAGAAACAGAAAAATTTCACATCTCGAAAACTACCGAGATTCAACAGTCTTATTTGATGGCAATAATCGCAATCTATGAAAGTAATCGACACCACACAACTACAGGGTTGGGAATTTCACTTAAGTGAATTATTTTGTAATTTGAGTTTCCTGAAAATTTCCAAGAAAATCACACAAATCGTTTTATCTCTTAAACTTAAAAGATTTGGACACTCTTATTTGGAGGCCAATTTTACAATCCCTGAGATTACTCTGACTGCCCCCAGCTACAGGTTAGGAACTTCAAACTTTGAAAAAAAAATTAATTTAATTTTCATGAAAATTTTTTTGAAAAAATCACGAAAAACGTCATATCTGAAAAACTGCAATGTTTTTAGCAGTCATATTTGGAGGCAAAATTTGCAACTCCTGAGAATACCCTGACAAAGTTCAAGTTTTGTGATATTTTATATATATCAAGAGAGAAAATCCCAAAAACGTCATATCTCGAAAACTACAAATATTTGAGCATCCATATTCAGTGGCAAGATTCGCAACTCCCCGAGATTATTTTCACAATATCCAATAACAGGAATGAGACCTTAAACGTTATGGAATTTTTTAAAATCTAAGTTTTTGAAAAATTTAAAAAAAAAACATAAAAAAAACGTCATATCTCGAGAACTACAAGGGTTTGAGAACGGAGATTTGGAGGCAAGATTCGCAACCCCTGAGAGTACTCTGACAGCATCCAACTACAGAGTGAGAATTTCAAAAATTGAGAAATTTTTTAAATTAGTTTTTCTAGAAATTTTTGAAAAATCTCGAAAATTGCCTGTCTCGTAAACTAAAAGGATTTGGTTATTCATATATGGAGGCCAGAATCGCAAAACCTGGGAAAACTCTCTCTGACAACATCCCACTATTAGGTTGCTAATTTCAAACTTGATGATATAAACACTGCATTTAAACTGGAAAATCGAAAAAAAACCTTAAACATAGCTATATACGATATAGCCTAAACGTGAAAAAATTCTTTTGCTAGACATGCAAAAATAATACGTTGAGAAAGCCTAAGCATGACGAGATAGTGAAGTCCGTAATTAAATACATAATAGATAGATGAAAGTTAAATAATTAGGAGACGGGTAGACAGACATAATCAAATTAATTAACAAAGCAGGTATACAGACAGACAGACAGACAGACAGACAGACAGACAGACAGACAGACAGACAGACAGACTTAATTTGGCCTCGCAAAAAAATTACAGAAAATTAATGACCTTGCGGAAAACCCATTGAAAAATTTTCTTAAGCATTGCATTATATGATAAAGCTCAAACATAAAAAAACTCTTTCGTTAAACATGCAAAATTATTATGCTTAACCATGGGAGATAGCTGTCACTCGCATTTAAATATAGTATAGATAGATAGATAGATAGATAGATAGATAGATAGATATAGATAGATGGCAGAAATTGAAAAATACAAAAATTCATACAAAATTCTCGCAAATCAAACTTAGACTCAAAATTTCACTAATTAGAATTAGAACTTCCTAAATTTGGGTTATTCAAAATTGCGGATATAAGCAGGAAAAGTGGACAGCCTATTCGGTGATATACCACTTGTTCATTATCAATGTGAAAAGCATATCAAAAATCATTATTTTCACTAGAGGCAAAGCGGAGCTACGTAACTTTTTTGATAAAATTAATCAAACTTGATTTAACTGGATCAACGGGTATTTTTTATTGCGCTGGGAAATCTCAAAATTGAAAACAACTTTCGAAACTAGAATTAGATCATGTTTTTTGCTACCTTTACACTTCTGTTGTTCGACAGTGGAGTTAGCCTTTGTTTCAACAAAGAAAATGAATTGGACTTGAAAATGAATAAAAAGTCAAACCACGAAAATACAAATTTTAAGACCTTTCCTGGAAAACGAAAAAAAAATCATCACGACCTACTTGAGAAAAGAGCAACGCACTAGAAAAATTAAATGCAAAACCTTGCAAACTTGTTAGTGGTTAGTGAACTAGAAATAAATTGGTAACTAATAATTTTGTTTTGCCTGGAGATGGTTATTAACTCTTTTTTTTTAAATTGCATAAAAATTCACAAAAAACCTTTATAAAACCTTATTTTGTATACAACTGTATTGCTGTTTTCGCCATAATTTTTCAACAGCGCAACAAAAAGTGTTCTAAAATGCGTTTCTCGCAATTTGAAATGAAAACTTTAAGGACTTACAGTTACATTCCTGATCTGTTTCAACTGAGTCAGGCAAATAATATGTTCAAAACGTGTAGTTTTCACACAAGGAATGAAAAAAATTTATGACACAGGCGAAGCAAGAAAGCAGCTTAGTCGGAAAAAACCGAAAATGTTGAAAAAAAACGATCTATAAAATGAATACAAAAATATGCCAAGGCAATATAATGTGAAATAAGCATCGGAACGAAACTTACCAAGCGGTAACAAAGCCGAAAATACCTTAGCAGAGACCCTTTAAGCTGTAATTTCCTCACCCTCAAAGCAAATACATACAAAAACTTACTTGCTCGTCAAATGAAACAAAATGCGGCCACTAAGCCGATACAATATACGCCGAGAATTATTAAACCAATTAACAAAAAAGCCGAAAAAAATCACAAAATTTGGAGACTAAAAAAATATATTTAACCCACCTCGCCCTCAAAACGCACAAAGGTTCATGTAATTTTTTCGATAGTCGAAAGTCGCAATATGAGGCCATTAAGCTGATTAAATATAAGTCGAAACCTATCAAGCGAAGAAACAGGAAAACAAAAAAGCCAAAATTGGACATGGAAAACTATGATTCCTATTAAATTTTTTAGCATTTTGTGCAATCCAGAGAGCATAAAAATTATTTAACCCTTGAAACGACTAAAAACTAGTCCACCAGGCCGACAAAAAATGAGCCGAAATCATTCTGACAGAATAAAATTTGTGAGTAAAAAAAGACATATGCAAAGAGTTTTAGTAAAAATACCAAACAGCAGAAGTAAATCAAAACTCTAAAAGTAAATAAAATTTTATTTGCGTACAGCAAAAAAAAAAACAATTCTAGAATGTGGCAAAT
Organism: Symsagittifera roscoffensis; assembly: GCF_963678635.1. Classification (NCBI taxonomy): domain Eukaryota; kingdom Metazoa; phylum Xenacoelomorpha; order Acoela; family Convolutidae; genus Symsagittifera; species Symsagittifera roscoffensis. The sequence continues at coordinate 25,237,730 of NC_087064.1, forward strand.
ATGCCGACAAATCATAAGCAGACAAAATTGATGAAAAAAAAACAGGTCCTGTCAGATTTGCCGTCTCAGGCGCATCCGTTACCTCCAGACTAAATGTGCCGGAGACGCAAAACTCGAATTCATTATCAACTGAACCAAATTTACCATTTCTAATTTTAACCATCATATGAACAAAGTTATTTAAGGGAGGAAAAGTCTAGTATCGGATTGCAATACCCTGGCTTATCGCAAGGGTAATCACAAGTTTTATAGAAAAAAATTCCAAGCTCTGAAGATTACTAGGTAGCATAACTTTCTTTCTCCAGTATATTAGATTCTGAACTACGTTCACCAACTCTTCATCAAAAAATCATTATTTAATGTTATAATTTTTCTATTGCAAAAATCCCCCTCCCCTCTATTCACAACTACTCCCTCGCCGGAATTAAATACAAATTACTACTTATGTCAATAAAAACAACCCACACCACTAAAACAGCACTCAGTGTTTTTTCGCCCAATCCACAAAAACGCAGAAAAACCTACTTATGCATTTCAAACGATTTGAAATGTGGTAACCAAGTCGATATACTATGAACAGAACCTATTTAAGCTAAAACATTAAATAAACAAAATCACAGCTAGTAGCCTCACAAATTACAGTACGATTTTCAATTAGTTAAATTAGCGTAAAAAAATACGCTTTGAAAAAAGCCAACCACAAAAAAAGCAAGAAACGATATTCACACTAATCAAAATTTCTAAAAAAAACTGCCAAATACATTGAAGACAAACAAAGTCCATCCGGGACTCGCGCTGGGAACCCTGCGACTTGATTTTACTTTGAGAAAAAATACATTATCGTCTTATTTCCACGTTTATGCCAACATGTTTTTGATCAATTTTTCGAAAACCCTTAAGAGGGGTTCAAAAACCAAGCCAGCAAACCAACAAAACATAAGCATCATCATTTTCGATTGAAACTGATGCTGGGCATGCGCAGTTTCAAAAATTGGACTTAATTGAGCAGAGTGAAAACTTAAGAGATTTTGCAATTTTCACAAAGACAATCTTTCTCTTACAAAGAAGTAAGCACTTATGCGGGGGAAAAATAGCGCAACTGCTTCTTTCGATTGATTTTTTTTTTAGATTTTGATAGGGTAGTTTTAAAAAAATTCAAAAAGTTTCTAAGCCACGGCCAAAGTTCAAAAAGTTGACTTTCCGAAACTAACTTTTTTCGGCAAAAAAGCAGGTCGTGGCCGATAAAGTAGCGAAGATTCCCAAAAACGGGCTGCGCGAATGAACACATTGAACACTTAAACTGAGAAATGGCGCGGTAAGTTTCGAGTCGTCAAAAAAAACTTCCAAAAAGCGGACTAAATTCCAAAACCTTCACGAGTTACAGACGAAACTTTTTTACTGGGCGTATTCAAACATAATCGTTAATTTTCAACAAGCTCTTGTGCCGAGTAAAGCTACATCAGATTTGGTAGGACAGTTACAGAAAAATTCAAAAAACTGTCACCAAATCAGAAAACTGAATCATAGCTGAATCTTCAAGAAAATGAAAAATGAAAAATGGGCGTAGCTGATAATTCAGAAGAGATTCATTTGGCAGGGTAGTTCTCGATAAAAGTCAAAAAAATTCGAAAAACGGTCAAAAAATAAAAACTCAGACTTTTCCGAGAGCCATAATTTTTTAGATCAAAAAATTGATGGGCAAGCGCGTATTCATAGGCGCTTGCTACAAGCAGTTCTTTGGATTGAACACAGATCTCAGATATGGGAGGGTATTTTCCGGTAAAATTCAAAAAATTAAAAGAAAAAACGCTCAAAACACTGACTTTTCTGAGGAAGATAAGTTTTTTGAAAAAAAAAATGTGTTTAGCCGCCAACGCAAGGGAGATTTCCACTGCCCGTTATCTCAATCGAACTGACAACCTCAGGTTTAGGAGGTTGTTTTTCGGAAAAAATTTTTAAAAAACTCAAAAAACGGTCAAAAAAGTAAAAAAACAACTGGACTATTCCGAGTAAAAAAAGGTTAGACGTAGCGGGAAGCTTTTCAAGTCCGTTCTATTCAATGAAATTAAAATTTCAGATTTGGTCGTTTATCTTTTGAAAAAACAAAAAAAAATCAAATTTATTATACAAACATTCCACAAACAGATTTCGAAGGCTGTAGTCTTATGTGTAAAGCAAAAAGAGACTAGCGGAGTAAACAAGCACACAAAAATGTAGGGGGTCTTTCTATAGATGTACCTTTTTGTAAATCGATTAAAAAATTTTGAGAAAGTTTTTTTTGAAAAAGGGATGAAATTTTTCAAATCGTCTCAAAAAAAACCCAGTCCCATACACTTTCATAATACCTGTTTTTATCAAATAGCAACTCTAGGCAAACCTACCTAGCAAGACACTTGAAATTTTAATAAGTAATTGAATAAAGCTTACGAAGCGGAAACAAGGCCGACAATCTTCGAGCAGATACCAGTTGAGCCGAAAAAAAACTGATTTGTGTAGAAATTTTGAAAGTTTCAATTCCTCGTGAAACTACCCTACAATAACTATTCATTACGTAATTGTAACCTCTATGCCAGGTTTGCAGGAGATTGAGCTTGACAGCACGTGAGTGGAGAGAGTGCACGTGAATGAAGTCAAGTGATTCAAGTGATTTTAACTAGTTGTTAACCCAAAAAAAGTCAAAATTCTAGTTTAATAACGCTTGCTAATCGCAAACGTAAAGAAAGTGTGGTCAGTTGAAAAATGAATTAAAAGTCTAATTCAATCTAAAAGCAATTATTTTTAAGGAAAAAACTTTTTCAAGGGGCGAATCTGATCACTAATTTGTTTCTCAATGATAGTTTAGATAAAATGCTCTTTTCTGGGCTGTTTCTAAACAAAAAAAATAAGCATCATCATTTTCGATTGAAACTGATGCTGGGCATGCCCAGTTTTAAAAATTGGACTTAATTTAGCAGAGTGAAAACTTAAGAGATTTTGAAATTTTCACAAAGACAATCTTTCTCTTACAAAGAAGTAACCACTTATGCGGGGAAAAATAGCGCAACTGCTTCTTTCGCTTGAATTTTTTCTTAGATTTTGATAATTTTTTTTTAAAAAATCAAAGTTTCTAAGGCACTGTCAAAGTTCAAAAATTTGACTTGCCGAAAAATTCCGACTTTCAGCAAAAAAGCAAAAGTAGCGAAGATTCCCAAAATCGGGTTGCGCGAATGAACACATTGAACACTTAAACTGAGAAATGGCGCGGTAAGTTTCGAGTCGTTAAAAAACTTCCAAAAAGCGGACTTAATTCCAAAACATTCACTATTTACAGACGAAACTTTTTTCTGAAAAAACTGAGCGTTTTCAAACATAAACGCTAATTTTCAACAAGCTCTTGTGCCGAGTAAAGCTACATCAGATTTGGCAGGACAGTTACAGAAAAATTCAAAAAACGGTCACCAAATCAGAAAACTGAATCATAGCTGAATCTCCAAGAATCATAGCTTTTTTAAAAAAAAAAAAAGAAAATGGGCGAGCTGATAATTCAGAAGAGATTCATCCAAACTAAAATTACGATTGAATCCAAAAACCCAGGTTTGGCAGGGTAGTTCTCGATAAAAGTTAAAAAAATTCGAAAAACGGTCAAAAAATTAAAAACTCAGACTTTTCCGAGAGCCATAATTTTTTAGATCAAAAAATTGATGAGCAAGCGCGTATTCATAGGCGCTTGCTACAAGCAGTTCTTTGGATTGAACACAGATCTCAGATATGGGAGGGTATTTTCCGGTAAAATTCATAAATTTTTTTTAAAAAACGCTCAAAACACTGACTTTTCTGAGGAAGATCAGTTTTTTGAAAAAAAAATGTGTGTAGCCGCCAACGCAAGGGAGATTTCCACTGCCCGTTATCTCAATCGAACTGACAACCTCAGGTTTAGGAGGTTGTTTTTCGGGAAAAATTTTTAAAAAAATTCAAAAAACGGTCAAAAAAGTAAAAAACAACTGGACCATTCCGAGTAAAAAAAAAGGTTGGACGTAGCGGGAAGTTTTTCAAGTCCGTTCTATTAAATTTAATTAAAATTTCAGATTTGGTCGCTTAGTTTTTGAAAAAACAAAAAAAAATCAAATTTATTGAACAAACATTCCACAAACAGATTTCGAAGGCTGTAGACTTATGTGTAAAGCAAAAAGAGACTAGCGGAGTAAACAAGCACACAAAAATGTAGGGGGTTTTTCTATAGATGTACCTTTTTGTAAATCGATTAAATAATTTTGAGAACGTTTTTTTTTGAAAAAGGGATAAAATTTTTCAAATTGTCTCAAAAACTAAAAAAAAACCCAGTCCCATACACTTTCATAATACCTGTTTTTATCAAATAGTAACTCTAGGCAAAGATACCTAGCAAGACACTTGAAATTTTAATTAGTAATTGAATAAAGCTTACGAAGCGGAAACAAGGCCGACAATCTTCGAGCAGACACCAGTTGAGCCGAAAAAAAAACTGATTTGTGTAGAACTTTTAAAAATTTCAATTCCTCGTGAAACTACCCTACAATAACTATTCATAACGTAATTGTTACCTCTATGCCAGGTTTGCAGAAGATTGAGCTAGACAGCACGTGAGTGGAGAGAGTGCACGTGAATGAAGTCAAGTGATTCAAGTGATTTTAACTAGTTGTTAACCCAAAAAAAAGTCAAAATTCTAGTTTGATAACGCTTGCTAATCGCAAACGTAAAGAAAGTGTGGTCAGTTGAAAAATGAGTTAAAAACTATAATTCAATCTAAAAGCAATTATTTTTATGGAAAAAAATTTTTCAAGGGGCGAATCTGATCACAAATTTGTTTCTCAATGATAGTTTAGATAAAATGCTCTTTTCTGGGCTGTTTCTAAACAAAAAAAATAAGCATCATCATTTTCGATTGAAACTGATGCTGGGCATGCCCAGTTTTAAAAATTGGACTTTATTTAGCAGAGTGAAAACTTAAGAGATTTTGAAATTTTCACAAAGACAATCTTTCTCTTACAAAGAAGTAACCACTTATGCGGGGAAAAATAGCGCAACTGCTTCTTTCGCTTGAATTTTTTCTTAGATTTTGATAATTTTTTTTAAAAAAATCAAAAAGTTTCTAAGGCACTGTCAAAGTTCAAAAATTTGACTTGCCGAAAAATTCCGACTTTCAGCAAAAAAGCAAAAGTAGCGAAGATTCCCAAAATCGGGTTGCGCGAATGAACACATTGAACACTTAAACTGAGAAATGGCGCGGTAAGTTTCGAGTCGTCAAAAAACTTCCAAAAAGCGGACTAAATTCCAAAACATTCACTATTTACAGACGAAACTTTTTTCTGAAAAAACTGGGCGTTTTCAAACATAAACTTTAATTTTCAACAAGCTCTTGTGCCGAGTAAAGCTACATCAGTTTTGGCAGGACAGTTACAGAAAAATTCAAAAAACGGTCACCAAATCAGAAAACTGAATCATAGCTGAATCTCCAAGAATCACAGCTTTTTTTTAAAAAAAAGAAAATGGGCGTAGCTGATAATTCAGAAGAGATTCATCCAAACTAAAATTACGATTGAATCCAAAAACCCAGGTTTGGCAGGGTAGTTCTCGATAAAAGTCAAAAAAATTCGAAAAACGGTCAAAAAATAAAAACTCAGACTTTTCCGAGGGCCATAATTTTTTAGATCAAAAAATTGGTGAGCAAGCGCGTATTCATAGGCGCTTGCTACAAGCAGTTCTTTGGATTGAACACAGATCTCAGATATGGGAGGGTATTTTCCGGTAAAATTCATAAATTTTTTTTAAAAAACACTCAAAACACTGACTTTTCTGAGGAAGATCAGTTTTTTGAAAAAAAAAAGTGTGTAGCCGCCAACGCAAGGGAGATTTCCACTGCCCGTTATCTCAATCGAACTGACAACCTCAGGTTTAGGAGGTTGTTTTTCGGGAAAAATTTTTAAAAAATTCAAAAAACGGTCAAAAAAGTAAAAAACAACTGGACCATTCCGAGTAAAAAAAAAGGTTGGACGTAGCGGGAAGTTTTTCAAGTCCGTTCTATTAAATTTAATTAAAATTTCAGATTTGGTCGCTTAGTTTTTGAAAAAACAAAAAAAAATCAAATTTATTGAACAAACATTCCCCAAACAGATTTCGAAGGCTGTAGACTTATGTGTAAAGCAAAAAGAGACTAGCACACAAAAATGTAGGGGGTCTTTCTATAGATGTACCTTTTTTGTAAATCGATTAAATAATTTTGAGAAAGTTTTTTTTTGAAAAAGGGATAAAATTTTTCAAATCGTCTCAAAAAAAAAAAAAAAAACCCAGTCCCATACACTTTCATAATACCTGTTTTTATCAAATAGCAACTCTAGGCAAACATACCTAGCAAGACACTTGAAATTTTAATAAGTAATTGAATAAAGCTTACGAAGCGGAAACAAGGCCGACAATCTTCGAGCAGATACCAGTTGAGCCGAAAAAAAACTGATTTGTGTAGAAATTTTGAAAGTTTCAATTCCTCGTGAAACTACCCTACAATAACTATTCATTACGTAATTGTAACCTCTATGCCAGGTTTGCAGGAGATTGAGCTTGACAGCACGCACGTGAGTGGAGAGAGTGCACGTGAATGAAGTCAAGTGATTCAAGTGATTTTAACTAGTTGTTAACCCAAAAAAAGTCAAAATTCTAGTTTAATAACGCTTGCTAATCGCAAACGTAAAGAAAGTGTGGTCAGTTGAAAAATGAATTAAAACTCTAATTCAATCTAAAAGCAATTATTTTTAAGGAAAAAACTTTTTCAAGGGGCGAATCTGATCACAAATTTGTTTCTCAATGATAGTTTAGATAAAATGCTCTTTTCTGGGCTGTTTCTAAACAAAAAAAATAAGCATCATCATTTTCGATTGAAACTGATGCTGGGCATGCCCAGTTTTAAAAATTGGACTTAATTTAGCAGAGTGAAAACTTAAGAGATTTTGAAATTTTCACAAAGACAATCTTTCTCTTACAAAGAAGTAACCACTTATGCGGGGAAAAATAGCGCAACTGCTTCTTTCGCTTGAATTTTTTCTTAGATTTTGATAATTTTTTTTAAAAAAATCAAAGTTTCTAAGGCACTGTCAAAGTTCAAAAATTTGACTTGCCGAAAAATTCCGACTTTCAGCAAAAAAGCAAAAGTAGCGAAGATTCCCAAAATCGGGTTGCGCGAATGAACACATTGAACACTTAAACTGAGAAATGGCGCGGTAAGTTTCGAGTCGTTAAAAAACTTCCAAAAAGCGGACTTAATTCCAAAACATTCACTATTTACAGACGAAACTTTTTTCTGAAAAAACTGAGCGTTTTCAAACATAAACGCTAATTTTCAACAAGCTCTTGTGCCGAGTAAAGCTACATCAGATTTGGCAGGACAGTTACAGAAAAATTCAAAAAACGGTCACCAAATCAGAAAACTGAATCATAGCTGAATCTCCAAGAATCATAGCTTTTTTTAAAAAAAAAAAAGAAAATGGGCGAGCTGATAATTCAGAAGAGATTCATCCAAACTAAAATTACGATTGAATCCAAAAACCCAGGTTTGGCAGGGTAGTTCTCGATAAAAGTTAAAAAAATTCGAAAAACGGTCAAAAAATTAAAAACTCAGACTTTTCCGAGAGCCATAATTTTTTAGATCAAAAAATTGATGAGCAAGCGCGTATTCATAGGCGCTTGCTACAAGCAGTTCTTTGGATTGAACACAGATCTCAGATATGGGAGGGTATTTTCCGGTAAAATTCATAAAATTTTAAAAAAACGCTCAAAACACTGACTTTTCTGAGAAAGATAAGTTTTTTGAAAAAAAAATGTGTGTAGCCGCCAACGCAAGTGAGATTTCCACTGCCCGTTATCTCAATCGAACTGACAACCTCAGGTTTAGGAGGTTGTTTTTCGGGAAAAAATTTTAAAAAATTCAAAAAACGGCCAAAAAAGTAAAAAACAACTGGACCATTCCGAGTAAAAATAGGTTGGACGTAGCGGGAAGCTTTTCAAGTCCGTTCTATTAAATTAAATTAAAATTTCAGATTTGGTCGCTTAGTTTTTGAAACAACAAGAAAAAATCAAATTTATTGAACAAACATTCCCCAAACAGATTTCGAAGGCTGTAGACTTATGTGTAAAGCAAAAAGAGACTAGCGGAGTAAACAAGCACGCAAAAATGTAGGGGGTTTTTCTATAGATGTACCTTTTTGTAAATCGATTAAATAATTTTGAGAACGTTTTTTTTTGAAAAAGGGATAAAATTTTTCAAATTGTCTCAAAAACTAAAAAAAACCCAGTCCCATACACTTTCATAATACCTGTTTTTATCAAATAGTAACTCTAGGCAAAGATACCTAGCAAGACACTTGAAATTTTAATTAGTAATTGAATAAAGCTTACGAAGCGGAAACAAGGCCGACAATCTTCGAGCAGACACCAGTTGAGCCGAAAAAAAAACTGATTTGTGTAGAACTTTTAAAAATTTCAATTCCTCGTGAAACTACCCTACAATAACTATTCATAACGTAATTGTTACCTCTATGCCAGGTTTGCAGAAGATTGAGCTTGACAGCACGTGAGTGGAGAGAGTGCACGTGAATGAAGTCAAGTGATTCAAGTGATTTTAACTAGTTGTTAACCCAAAAAAAAGTCAAAATTCTAGTTTGATAACGCTTGCTAATCGCAAACGTAAAGAAAGTGTGGTCAGTTGAAAAATGAATTAAAAACTATAATTCAATCTAAAAGCAATTATTTTTATGGAAAAAAAATTTTCAAGGGGCGAATCTGATCACAAATTTGTTTCTCAATGATAGTTTAGATAAAATGCTCTTTTCTGGGCTGTTTCTAAACAAAAAAAATAAGCATCATCATTTTCGATTGAAACTGATGCTGGGCATGCCCAGTTTTAAAAATTGGACTTTATTTAGCAGAGTGAAAACTTAAGAGATTTTGAAATTTTCACAAAGACAATCTTTCTCTTACAAAGAAGTAACCACTTATGCGGGGAAAAATAGCGCAACTGCTTCTTTCGCTTGAATTTTTTCTTAGATTTTGATAATTTTTTTTTAAAAAATCAAAAAGTTTTTAAGGCACTGTCAAAGTTCAAAAATTTGACTTGCCGAAAAATTCCGACTTTCAGCAAAAAAGCAAAAGTAGCGAAGATTCCCAAAATCGGGTTGCGCGAATGAACACATTGAACACTTAAACTGAGAAATGGCGCGGTAAGTTTCGAGTCGTCAAAAAACTTCCAAAAAGCGGACTAAATTCCAAAACATTCACTATTTACAGACGAAACTTTTTTCTGAAAAAACTGGGCGTTTTCAAACATAAACGTTAATTTTCAACAAGCTCTTGTGCCGAGTAAAGCTACATCAGTTTTGGCAGGACAGTTACAGAAAAATTCAAAAAACGGTCACCAAATCAGAAAACTGAATCATAGCTGAATCTCCAAGAATCACAGCTTTTTTTTAAAAAAAAGAAAATGGGCGTAGCTGATAATTCAGAAGAGATTCATCCAAACTAAAATTACGATTGAATCCAAAAACCCAGGTTTGGCAGGGTAGTTCTCGATAAAAGTCAAAAAAATTCGAAAAACGGTCAAAAAATAAAAACTCAGACTTTTCCGAGAGCCATAATTTTTTAGATCAAAAAATTGGTGAGCAAGCGCGTATTCATAGGCGCTTGCTACAAGCAGTTCTTTGGATTGAACACAGATCTCAGATATGGGAGGGTATTTTCCGGTAAAATTCATAAATTTTTTTTAAAAAACGCTCAAAACACTGACTTTTCTGAGGAAGATCAGTTTTTTGAAAAAACAATGTGTGTAGCCGCCAACGCAAGGGAGATTTCCACTGCCCGTTATCTCAATGGAACTGACAACCTCAGGTTTAGGAGGTTGTTTTTCGGGAAAAAATTTTAAAAAATTCAAAAAACGGTCAAAAAAGTAAAAAACAACTGGACCATTCCGAGTAAAAATAGGTTGGACGTAGCGGGAAGCTTTTCAAGTCCGTTCTATTAAATTAAATTAAAATTTCAGATTTGGTCGCTTAGTTTTTGAAACAACAAGAAAAAATCAAATTTATTGAACAAACATTCCCCAAACAGATTTCGAAGGCTGTAGACTTATGTGTAAAGCAAAAAGAGACTAGCACACAAAAATGTAGGGGGTCTTTCTATAGATGTACCTTTTTTGTAAATCGATTAAATAATTTTGAGAAAGTTTTTTTTTGAAAAAGGGATAAAATTTTTCAAATCGTCTCAAAAAAAAAAAAAACCCAGTCCCATACACTTTCATAATACCTGTTTTTATCAAATAGCAACTCTAGGCAAACATACCTAGCAAGACACTTGAAATTTTAATAAGTAATTGAATAAAGCTTACGAAGCGGAAACAAGGCCGACAATCTTCGAGCAGACACCAGTTGAGCCGAAAAAAAAACTGATTCGTGTAGAACTTTTAAAAATTTCAATTCCTCGTGAAACTACCCTACAATAACTATTCATAACGTAATTGTTACCTCTATGCCAGGTTTGCAGAAGATTGAGCTTGACAGCACGTGAGTGGAGAGAGTGCACGTGAATGAAGTCAAGTGATTCAAGTGATTTTAACTAGTTGTTAACCCAAAAAAAAGTCAAAATTCTAGTTTGATAACGCTTGCTAATCGCAAACGTAAAGAAAGTGTGGTCAAATGAAAAATGAATTAAAAACTCTAATTCAATCTAAAAGCAATTATTTTTATGGAAAAAACTTTTTCAAGGGGCGAATCTGATCACAAATTTGTTTCTCAATGATAGTTAAGATAAAATGCTCTTTTCTGGGCTGTTTCTAAACAAAAAAAATAAGCATCATCATTTTCGATTGAAACTGATGCTGGGCATGCGCAGTTTCAAAAATTGGACTTAATTGAGCAGAGTGAAAACTTAAGAGATTTTGGAATTTTCACAAAGACAATCTTTCTCTTACAAAGAAGTAACCACTTATGCGGGGAAAAATAGCGCAACTGCTTCTTTCGATTGAATTTTTTCTTAGATTTTGATAGGGTAGTTTTTAAAAAAAATCAAAAAGTTTCTAAGGCACAGTCAAAGTTCAAAAATTTGACTTTCCGAAACTCGTAACTTTTTTCAGCAAAAATGCAAAAGTAGCGAAGATTCCCAAAATCGGGTTGCGCGAATGAACACATTGAACACTTAAACTGAGAAATGGCGCGGTAAGTTTCGAGTCGTCAAAAAACTTCCAAAAAGCGGACTTAATTCCAAAACGTTCACTATTTACAGACGAAACTTTTTTCTGAAAAAACTGGGCGTTTTCAAACATAAACGTTAATTTTCAACAAGCTCTTGTGCCGAGTAAAGCTACATCAGATTTGGCAGGACAGTTACAGAAAAATTCAAAAAACGGTCACCAAATCAGAAAACTGAATCATAGCTGAATCTCCAACAATCACAAATTTTTTTTAAAAAAAGAAAATGGGCGTAGCTGATAATTCAGAAGAGATTCATCCAAACTAAAATTACGATTGAATCCAAAAACCCAGGTTTGGCAGGGTAGTTCTCGATAAAAGTCAAAAAAATTCGAAAAACGGTCAAAAAATAAAAATCAGACTTTTCCGAGAGCCATTATTTTTTAGATCAAAAAATTGAAGGGCAAGCGCGTATTCATAGGCGCTTGCTACAAGCAGTTCTTTGGATTGAACACAGACCTCAGATATGGGAGGGTATTTTCCAGTAAAACTCATAAAAATTTAAAAAAAAAACGCTCAAAACACTGACTTTTCTGAGGAAGATAAGTTTTTTGAAAAAAAAAAATGTGTGTAGCCGCCAACGCAAGGGAGATTTCCACTGCCCGTTATCTCAATGGAACTGACAACCTCAGGTTTAGGAGGTTGTTTTTCGGGAAAAAATTTTAAAAAATACAAAAAACGGTCGAAAAAGTAAAGAACAACTGGACCATTCCGAGTAAAAAAAAAAGGTTGGACGTAGCGGGAAGCTTTTCAAGTCCGTTCAATTAAATTAAATTTCAGATTTGGTCGCTTAGTTTTTGGAAAAACAAAAAAAATCAAATTTATTGAACAAACATTCCACAAACAGATTTCGAAGGCTGTAGACTTATGTGTAAAGCAAAAAGAGACTAGCAAAGTAAACAAGCACACAAAAATGTAGGGGGTCTTTCTATAGATTTACCTTTTTGCAAATCGATTTAAAAATTTTGAGAAAGTTTTTTTTTGAAAAAGGGATAAAATTTTTCAAATCGTCTCAAAAAAAAAAACCCAGTCCCATACACTTTTATAATACCTGTTTTTATCAAATAGCTACTCTAGGCAAACATACCTAGCAAGACACTTGGAATTTTAATAAGTAATTGAATAAAGCTTACGAAGCGGAAACAAGGCCGACAATCTTCGAGCAGACACCAGTTGAGCCGAAAAAAAAAACTGATTTGTGTAGAACTTTTAAAAATTTCAATTCCTCGTGAAACTACCCTACAATAAATATTCATTACGTAATTGTTACCTCTATGCCAGGTTTTCAGAAGATTGAGCTTGACAGCACGTGAGTGGAGAGAGTGCACGTGAATGAAGTCAAGTGATTCAAGTGATTTTAACTAGTTGTTAACCCAAAAAAAACTCAAAAATTCTAGTTTGATAACGCTTGCTAATCGCAAACGTAAAGAAAGTGTGGTCAGTTGAAAAATGAATTAAAAACTCTAATTCAATCTAAAAGCAATTATTTTTATGGAAAAAACTTTTTCAAGGGTCGAATCTGATCACAAATTTGTTTCTCAATGATAGTTTAGATAAAATGCTCTTTTCTGGGCTGTTTCTAAACAAAAAAATAAGCATCATCATTTTCGATTGAAACTGATGCTGGGCATGCGCAGTTTCAAAAATTGGACTTAATTGAGCAGAGTGAAAACTTAAGAGATTTTGGAATTTTCACAAAGACAATCTTTCTCTTACAAAGAAGTAACCACTTATGCGGGGAAAAATAGCGCAACTGCTTCTTTCGATTGAATTTTTTCTTAGATTTTGATAGGGTAGTTTTTAAAAAAATCAAAAAGTTTCTAAGGCACTGTCAAAGTTCAAAAATTTGACTTTCCGAAACTCGTAACTTTTTTCAGCAAAAAAGCAAAAGTAGCGAAGATTCCCAAAATCGGGTTGCGCGAATGAGCACATTGAACACTTAAACTGAGAAATGGTGCGGTAAGTTTCGAGTCGTCAAAAAACTTCCAAAAAGCGGACTTAATTCCAAAACATTCACTATTTACAGACGAAACTTTTTTCTGAAAAAACTGGGCGTTTTCAAACATAAACGTTAATTTTCAACAAGCTCTTGTGCCGAGTAAAGCTACATCAGATTTGGCAGGACAGTTACAGAAAAATTCAAAAAACGGTCACCAAATCAGAAAACTGAATCATAGCTGAATCTCCAAGAATCACAGCTTTTTTTTAAAAAAAAAGAAAATGGGCGTAGCTGATAATTCAGAAGAGATTTATCCAAACTAAAATTACGATTGAATCCAAAAACCCAGGTTTGCAGGGTAGTTCTCGATAAAAGTCAAAAAAATTCGAAACACGGTCAAAAAATAAAAACTCAGACTTTTCCGAGAGCCATAATTTTTTAGATCAAAAAATTGATGGGCAAGCGCGTATTCATAGGCGCTTGCTACAAGCAGTTCTTTGGATTGAACACAGACCTCAGATTTGGGAGGGTATTTTCCAGTAAAACTCATAAAAATGAAAAAAAAAAGGCTCAAAACACTGACTTTTCTGAGGAAGATAAGTTTTTTGAAAAAAAAAAGTGTGTAGCCGCCAACGCAAGGGAGATTTCCACTGCCCGTTATCTCAATCGAACTGACAACCTCAGGTTTAGGAGGTTGTTTTTCGGGAAAAAATTTTAAAAAATACAAAAAACGGTCGAAAAAGTAAAGAACAACTGGACCATTCCGAGTAAAAAAAAAAGGTTGGACGTAGCGGGAAGCTTTTCAAGTCCGTTCAATTAAATTAAATTTCAGATTTGGTCGCTTAGTTTTTGGAAAAACAAAAAAAATCAAATTTATTGAACAAACATTCCACAAACAGATTTCGAAGGCTGTAGACTTATGTGTAAAGCAAAAAGAGACTAGCAAAGTAAACAAGCACACAAAAATGTAGGGGGTCTTTCTATAGATTTACCTTTTTGCAAATCGATTTAAAAATTTTGCGAAAGTTTTTTTTTGAAAAAGGGATAAAATTTTTCAAATCGTCTCAAAAAAAACCCAGTCCCATACACTTTTATAATACCTGTTTTTATCAAATAGCTACTCTAGGCAAACATACCTAGCAAGACACTTGAAATTTTAATAAGTAATTGAATAAAGCTTACGAAGCGGAAACAAGGCCGACAATCTTCGAGCAGACACCAGTTGAGCCGAAAAAAAACTGATTTGTGTAGAACTTTTAAAAATTTCAATTCCTCGTGAAACTACCCTACAATAAATATTCATTACGTAATTGTTACCTCTATGCCAGGTTTTCAGAAGATTGAGCTTGACAGCACGTGAGTGGAGAGAGTGCACGTGAATGAAGTCAAGTGATTCAAGTGATTTTAACTAGTTGTTAACCCAAAAAAAAGTCAAAAATTCTAGTTTGATAACGCTTGCTAATCGCAAACGTAAAGAAAGTGTGGTCAGTTGAAAAATGAATTAAAAACTCTAATTCAATCTAAAAGCAATTATTTTTATGGAAAAAACTTTTTCAAGGGTCGAATCTGATCACAAATTTGTTTCTCAATGATAGTTTAGATAAAATGCTCTTTTCTGGGCTGTTTCTAAACAAAAAAATAAGCATCATCATTTTCGATTGAAACTGATGCTGGGCATGCGCAGTTTCAAAAATTGGACTTAATTGAGCAGAGTGAAAACTTAAGAGATTTTGGAATTTTCACAAAGACAATCTTTCTCTTACAAAGAAGTAACCACTTATGCGGGGAAAAAGCGCAACTGCTTCTTTCGATTGAATTTTTTCTTAGATTTTGATAGGGTAGTTTTTAAAAAAATCAAAAAGTTTCTAAGGCACTGTCAAAGTTCAAAAATTTGACTTTCCGAAACTCGTAACTTTTTTCAGCAAAAAAGCAAAAGTAGCGAAGATTCCCAAAATCGGGTTGCGCGAATGAACACATTGAACACTTAAACTGAGAAATGGCGCGGTAAGTTTCGAGTCGTCAAAAAACTTCCAAAAAGCGGACTTAATTCCAAAACATTCACTATTTACAGACGAAACTTTTTTCTGAAAAAACTGGGCGTTTTCAAACATAAACGTTAATTTTCAACAAGCTCTTGTGCCGAGTAAAGCTACATCAGATTTGGCAGGACAGTTACAGAAAAATTCAAAAAACGGTAACCAAATCAGAAAACTGAATCATAGCTGAATCTCCAAGAATCACAGCTTTTTTTTAAAAAAAAAAAAATGGGCGTAGCTGATAATTCAGAAGAGATTCATCCAAACTAAAATTACGATTGAATCCAAAAACCCAGGTTTGGCAGGGTAGTTCTCGATAAAAGTCAAAAAAATTCGAAAAACGGTCAAAAAATGAAAACTCAGACTTTTCCGAGAGCCATAATTTTTTAGATCAAAAAATTGATGGGCAAGCGCGTATTCATAGGCGCTTGCTACAAGCAGTTCTTTGGATTGAACACAGACCTCAGATATGGGAGGGTATTTTCCGGTAAAATTCATAAAATTTAAAAAAAAAACGCTCAAAACACTGACTTTTCTGAGGAAGATAAGTTTTTTGAAAACAAAATGTGTGTAGCCGCCAACGCAAGGGAGATTTCCACTGCCCGTTATCTCAATCGAACTGACAACCTCAGGTTTAGGAGGTTGTTTTTCAGGAAAAAATTTTAAAAAATTCAAAAAACGGTCAAAAAAGTAAAGAACAACTGGACCATTCCGAGTAAACAAAAAGGTTGGACGTAGCGGGAAGCTTTTCAAGTCCGTTCTATTAAATTAAATTTCAGATTTGGTCGCTTAGTTTTTGGAAAAACAAAAAAAATCAAATTTATTATACAAACATTCCACAAACAGATTTCGAAGGCTGTAGTCTTATGTGTAAAGCAAAAAGAGACTTGCAAAGTAAACAAGCACACAAAAATGTAGGGGGTCTTTCTATAGATGTACCTTTTTTTTAATCGATTAAAAAATTTTGAGAAAGTTTTTTTTTGAAAAAGGGATAAAATTTTTCAAATCGTCTCAAAAATTAAAAAAAAAAAACCCAGTCCCATACACTTTCATAATACCTGTTTTTATCAAATAGCAACTCTAGGCAAACATACCTAGCAAGAAACTTGAAATTTTAATAAGTAATTGAATAAAGCTTACGAAGCAGAAACAAGGCCGACAATCTTCAAGCAGACACCAGTTGAGCCGAAAAAAAACTGATTTGTGTAGAACTTTTAAAAATTTCAATTCCTCGTGAAACTACCCTACAATAAATATTCATTACGTAATTGTTACCTCTATGCCAGGTTTTCAGAAGATTGAGCTTGACAGCACGTGAGTGGAGAGAGTGCACGTGAATGAAGTCAAGTGATTCAAGTGATTTTAACTAGTTGTTAACCCAAAAAAAAGTCAAAAATTCTAGTTTGATAACGCTTGCTAATCGCAAACGTAAAGAAAATGTGGTCAGTTCAAAAATGAATTAAAAACTCTAATTCAATCTAAAACCAATTATTTTTATGGAAAAAACTTTTTCAAGGGTCGAATCTGATCACAAATTTGTTTCTCAATGATAGTTTAGATAAAATGCTCTTTTCTGGGCTGTTTCTAAACAAAAAAATAAGCATCATCATTTTCGATTGAAACTGATGCTGGGCATGCGCAGTTTCAAAAATTGGACTTAATTGAGCAGAGTGAAAACTTAAGAGATTTTGGAATT
Organism: Symsagittifera roscoffensis; assembly: GCF_963678635.1. Taxonomy (NCBI): domain Eukaryota; kingdom Metazoa; phylum Xenacoelomorpha; order Acoela; family Convolutidae; genus Symsagittifera; species Symsagittifera roscoffensis. Next base: position 25,254,644 of record NC_087064.1, read on the forward strand.
TTCACAAAGACAATCTTTCTCTTACAAAGAAGTAACCACTTATGCGGGGAAAAATAGCGCAACTGCTTCTTTCGATTGAATTTTTTCTTAGATTTTGATAGGGTAGTTTTTTAAAAAAATCAAAAAAATTCTAAGGCACTGTCAAAGTTCAAAAATTTGACTTTCCGAAACTCGTAACTTTTTTCAGCAAAAAAGCAAAAGTTGCGAAGATTCCAAAAAAATCGGGTTGCGCGAATGAACACATTGAACAATTAAACTGAGAAATGGCGCGGTAAGTTTCGAGTCGTCAAAAAATTTCAAAAGCGGACTTAATTCCAAAACATTCATTATTTACAGACGAAACTTTTTTCTGAAAAAACTGGGCGTTTTCAAACATAAACGTTAATTTTCAACAAGCTCTTGTGCCGAGTAAAGCTACATCAGATTTGGCAGGACAGTTACAGAAAAATTCAAAAAACGGTAACCAAATCAGAAAACTGAATCATAGCTGAATCTCCAAGAATCACAGCTTTTTTAAAAAAAAAAAAAAATGGGCGTAGCTGATAATTCAGAAGAGATTCATCCAAACTAAAATTACGATTGAATCCAAAAACCCAGGTTTGGCAGGGTAGTTCTCGATAAAAGTCAAAAAAATTCGAAAAACGGTCAAAAAATGAAAACTCAGACTTTTCCGAGAGCCATAATTTTTTAGATCAAAAAATTGATGGGCAAGCGCGTATTCATAGGCGCTTGCTACAAGCAGTTCTTTGGATTGAACACAGACCTCAGATTTGGGAGGGTATTTTCCAGTAAAACTCATAAAAATGAAAAAAAAAGGCTCAAAACACTGACTTTTCTGAGGAAGATAAGTTTTTTGAAAAAAAAAGTGTGTAGCCGCCAACGCAAGGGAGATTTCCACTGCCCGTTATCTCAATCGAACTGACAACCTCAGGTTTAGGAGGTTGTTTTTCAGGAAAAAATTCAAAAAACGGTCAAAAAAGTAAAGAACAACTGGACCATTCCGAGTAAACAAAAAAGTTGGACGTAGCGGGAAGCTTTTCAAGTCCGTTCTATTAAATTAAATTTCAGATTTGGTCGCTTAGTTTTTGGAAAAACAAAAAAAATCAAATTTATTATACAAACATTCCACAAACAGATTTCGAAGGCTGTAGTCTTATGTGTAAAGCAAAAAGAGACTTGCAAAGTAAACAAGCACACAAAAATGTAGGGGGTCTTTCTATAGATGTACCTTTTTTGTAAATCGATTAAAAAATTTTGAGAAAGTTTTTTTTTGAAAAAGGGATAAAATTTTTCAAATCGTCTCAAAAATTAAAAAAAAACCCAGTCCCATACACTTTCATAATACCTGTTTTTATCAAATAGCAACTCTAGGCAAACATACCTAGCAAGAAACTTGAAATTTTAATAAGTAATTGAATAAAGCTTACGAAGCAGAAACAAGGCCGACAATCTTCAAGCAGACACCAGTTGAGCCGAAAAAAAACTGATTTGTGTAGAACTTTTAAAAATTTCAATTCCTCGTGAAACTACCCTACAATAACTATTCATTACGTAATTGTTACCTCTATGCCAGGTTTACAGGAGATTGAGCTTGACAGCACGTGAGTGTAGAGAGTGCACGTGAATGAAGTCAAGTGATTCAAGTGATTTTAACTAGTTGTTAACCCAAAAAAAGTCAAAATTCTAGTTTGATAACGCTTGCTAATCGCAAACTTGAAGAAAATGTGGTCAATTAAAAAATGAATTAAAAACTCAAATTCAATCTAAAAGCAATTATTTTTATGGAAAAAACTTTTTCAAGGGGCGAATCTGATCACAAATTTGTTTCTCAAAGATAGTTTAGATAAAATGCTCTTTTCTGGGCTGTTTCTAAACAAAAAAAATAAGCATCATCATTCTCGATTGAAACTGATGCTGGGCATGCGCAGTTTCAAAAATTGGACTTAATTGAGCAGAGTGAAAACTTTAGAGATTTTGCAATTTTCACAAAGAGAATCTTTCTCTTACAAAGAAGTAACCACTTATGCGGGGAAAAATAGCGCAACTGCTTCTTTCGATTGAATTTTTTCTTAGGTTTTGATAGGGTAGTTTTTTAAAAAATCAAAAAGTTTTTAAGGCACTGTCAAAGTTCAAAAATTTGACTTTCCGAAAAATTCCGACTTTCAGCAAAAAAGCAAAAGTAGCGAAGATTCCCAAAATCGGGTTGCGCGAATGAACACATAGAACACTTAAACTGAGAATTGGCGCGGTAAGTTTCGAGTCGTCAAAAAACTTCCAAAAAGCGGACTTAATTCCAAAACATTCATTATTTACAGACGAAACTTTTTTCTGAAAAAACTGGGCGTTTTCAAACATAAACGTTAATTTTCAACAAGCTCTTGTGCCGAGTAAAGCTACATCAGATTTGGCAGGACAGTTACAGAAAAATTCAAAAAACGGTAACCAAATCAGAAAACTGAATCATAGCTGAATCTCCAAGAATCACAGCTTTTTTAAAAAAAAAAATGGACGTAGCTGATAATTCAGAAGAGATTCTTCCAAACTAAATTACGATTGAATCCAAAAACCCAGGTTTGCAGGGTAGTTCTCGATAAAAGTCAAAAAAATTCGAAAAACGGTCAAAAAATAAAAACTCAGACTTTTCCGAGTGCCATAATTTTTTAGATCAAAAAATTGATGGGCAAGCGCGTATTCATAGGCGCTTGCTACAAGCAGTTCTTTGGATTGAACACAGATCTCAGATATGGGAGGGTGTTTTCCGGTAAAATTCAAAAAATTAAAAAAAAAACGCTCAAAACACTGACTTTTCTGAGGAAGATAAGTTTTTTGAAAAAAAAAATGTGTTTAGCCGCCAACGCAAGGGAGATTTCCACTGCCCGTTATCTCAATCGAACTGACAACCTCAGGTTTAGGAGGTTGTTTTTCGGAAAAAATTTTTAAAAAATTCAAAAAACGGTCAAAAAAGTAAAAAAACAACTGGACTATTCCGAGTAAAAAAGGTTAGACGTAGCGGGAAGCTTTTCAAGTCCGTTCTATTCAATGAAATTAAAATTTCAGATTTGGTCGCTTATCTTTTGAAAAAACAAAAAAAAATCAAATTTATTATACAAACATTCCACAAACAGATTTCGAAGGCTGTAGTCTTATGTATAAAGCAAAAAGAGACTTGCAAAGTAAACAAGCACACAAAAATGTAGGGGGTCTTTCTATAAATGTACCTTTTTTGTAAATCGATTAAAAAATTTTGAGAAAGTTTTTTTTTGAAAAAGGGATAAAATTTTTCAAATCGTCTCAAAATTAAAAAAAAAAAAACCCAGTCCCATACACTTTCATAATACCTGTTTTTATCAAATAGCAACTCTAGGCAAACATACTAGCAAGAAACTTGAAATTTTAATAAGTAATTGAATAAAGCTTACGAAGCAGAAACAAGGCCGACAATCTTCGAGCAGACACCAGTTGAGCCGAAAAAAAACTGATTTGTGTAGAACTTTTAAAAATTTCAATTCCTCGTGAAACTACCCTACAATAACTATTCATTACGTAATTGTTACCTCTATGCCAGGTTTACAGGAGATTGAGCTTGACAGCACGTGAGTGTAGAGAGTGCACGTGAATGAAGTCAAGTGATTCAAGTGATTTTAACTAGTTGTTAGCCCAAAAAAAGTCAAAATTCTAGTTTGATAACGCTTGCTAATCGCAAACTTGAAGAAAATGTGGTCAATTAAAAAATGAATTAAAAACTCAAATTCAATCTAAAAGCAATTATTTTTTTGGAAAAAACTTTTTCAAGGGGCGAATCTGATCACAAATTTGTTTCTCAATGATAGTTTAGATAAAATGCTCTTTTCTGGGCTGTTTCTAAACAAAAAAAATAAGCATCATCATTCTCGATTGAAACTGATGCTGGGCATGCGCAGTTTCAAAAATTGGACTTAATTGAGCAGAGTGAAAACTTTAGAGATTTTGCAATTTTCACAAAGAGAATCTTTCTCTTAGAAAGAAGTAACCACTTATGCGGGGAAAATAGCGCAACTGCTTCTTTCGATTGAATTTTTTCTTAGGTTTTGATAGGGTAGTTTTTTAAAAAATCAAAAAGTTTCTAAGGCACTGTCAAAGTTCAAAAATTTGACTTTCCGAAAAATTCCGACTTTCAGCAAAAAAGCAAAAGTAGCGAAGATTCCCAAAATCGGGTTGCGCGAATGAACACATTGAACACTTAAACTGAGAAATGGCGCGGTAAGTTTCGAGTCGTCAAAAAACTTCCAAAAAGCGGAATAAATTCCAAAACATTCACTATTTACAGACGAAAATTTTTTCTGAAAACACTGGGCGTTTTCAAACATAAACGTTAATTTTCAACAAGCTCTTGTGCCGAGTAAAGCTAAATCAGATTTGGCAGGACAGTTACAAAAAAATTCAAAAAACGGTCACCAAATCAGAAAACTGAATCATAGCTGAATCTCCAAGAATCACAGCTGTTTTTGAAAAAAAAAGAAAATGGACGTAGCTGATAATTCAGAAGAGATTCATCCAAACTAAATTACGATTGAATTCAAAACCCCAGGTTTGGCAGGGTAGTTCTCGATAAAAGTCAAAAAAATTCGAAAAACGGTCAAAAAATAAAAACTCAGACTTTTCCGAGAGCCATAATTTTTTAGATCAAAAAATTGATGAGCAAGCGCGTATTCATAGGCGCTTGCTACAAGCAGTTCTTTGGATTGAAAACAGATCTCAGATATGGGAGGGTATTTTCCGGTAAAATTCAAAAATTAAAAAAAAAACGCTCAAAACACTGACTTTTCTGAGGAAGATAAGTTTTTTGAAAAAAAAAATGTGTTTAGCCGCCAACGCAAGGGAGATTTCCACTGCCCGTTATCTCAATCGAACTGACAACCTCAGGTTTAGGAGGTTGTTTTTCGGGAAAAATTTTTAAAAAATTCAAAAAAGTAAAAAACAACTGGACCATTCCGAGTAAAAAAAAGGTTGGACGTAGCGGGAAGCTTTTCAAGTCCGTTCTAATAAATTAAATGAAAATTTCAGATTTGGTCGCTTAGTTTTTGAAAAAACAAAAAAAAAATCAAATTTATTGAACAAACATTCCCCAAACAGATTTCGAAGGCTGTAGACTTATGTGTAAAGCAAAAAGAGACTAGCAAAGTTAACAAGCACACAAAAATGTAGGGGGTCTTTCTATAGATGTACCTTTTTTGTAAATCGATTAAAAAACTTTGGGAAAGTTTTTTTTGAAAAAGGGATAAAATTTTTCAAATCGTCTCAAAAAAAAACCCAGTCCCATACACTTTCATAATACCTGTTTTTATCAAATAGCAACTCTAGGCAAACATACCTAGCAAGACACTTGAAATTTTAATAAGTAATTGAATAAAGCTTACGAAGCGGAAACAAGGCCGACAATCTTCGAGCAGACACCAGTTGAGCCGAAAAAAAAACTGATTCGTGTAGAACTTTTAAAAATTTCAATTCCTCGTGAAACTACCCTACAATAACTATTCATAACGTAATTGTTACCTCTATGCCAGGTTTGCAGAAGATTGAGCTTGACAGCACGTGAGTGGAGAGAGTGCACGTGAATGAAGTCAAGTGATTCAAGTGATTTTAACTAGTTGCTAACCCAAAAAAAGTCAAAATTCTAGTTTGATAACGCTTGCTAATCGCAAACGTAAAGAAAGTGTGGTCAATTGAAAAATGAATTTAAAACTCAAATTCAATCCAAAAGCAATTATTTTTATGGAGAAATCTTTTTCAAGGGGCGAATCTGATCACAAATTTGTTTCTCAATGATAGTTTAGATAAAATGCTCTTTTCTGGGCTGTCTCTAAACAAAAAAAATAAGCATCATCATTTTCGATTGAAATTGATGCTGGGCATGCACAGTTTCAAAAATTGGACTTAATTGAGCAGAGTGAAAACTTAAGAGATTTTGGAACTTTCACAAAGACAATCTTTCTCTTACAAAGAAGTAACCACTTATGCGGGGAAAAATAGCGCAACTGCTTCTTTCGATTGAACTTTTTCTTAGACTTTGATAGGGTAGTTTTTAAAAAAATCAAAAAGTTTCTTAAAAAAAAGCAAAAGTAGCGAAGATTCCCAAAATCGGGTTGCGCGAATGAACACATTGAACACTTAAACTGAGAAATGGCGCGGTAAGTTTCGAGTCGTCAAAAAACTTCCAAAAAGCGGAATAAATTCCAAAACATTCACTATTTACAGACGAAAATTTTTTCTGAAAACACTGGGCGTTTTCAAACATAAACGTTAATTTTCAACAAGCTCTTGTGCCGAGTAAAGCTACATCAGATTTGGCAGGACAGTTACAAAAAAATTCAAAAAACGGTCACCAAATCAGAAAACTGAATCATAGCTGAATCTCCAAGAATCACAGCTGTTTTTAAAAAAAAAGAAAATGGACGTAGCTGATAATTCAGAAGAGATTCATCCAAACTAAATTACGATTGAATCCAAAAACCCAGGTTTGGCAGGGTAGTTCTCGATAAGTCAAAAAAATTCGAAAAACGGTCAAAAAATAAAAACTCAGACTTTTCCGAGAGCCATAATTTTTTAGATCAAAAAATTGATGAGCAAGCGCGTATTCATAGGCGCTTGCTACAAGCAGTTCTTTGGATTGAACACAGATCTCAGATATGGGAGGGTATTTTCCGGTAAAACTCATAAAATTTTTAAAAAAACGCTCAAAACACTGATTTTTCTGAGGAAGATAAGTTTTGAAAAAAGTGTGTGTAGCCGCCAACGCAAGGGAGATTTCCACTGCCCGTTATCTCAATCGAACTGACAACCTCAGGTTTAGGAGGTTGTTTTTCGGGAAATAATTTTAAAAAACTCAAAAAACGGTCAAAAAAGTAAAAAACAACTGGACCATTCCGAGTAAAAAAAAAGTTGGACGTAGCGGGAAGCTTTTCAAGTCCGTTCTATTAAATTAAATTAAAATTTCAGATTTGCTCGCTTAGTTTTTGAAAAAACAAAAAAAAATCAAATTTATTGAACAAACATTCCCCAAACAGATTTCGAAGGCTGTAGACTTATGTGTAAAGCAAAAAGAGACTAGCGGAGTAAACAAGCACACAAAAATGTAGGGGGTCTTTCTATAGATGTACCTTTTTGTAAATCGATTAAAAAATTTTGAGAAAGTTTTTTTTGAAAAAGGGATAAAATTTTTCAAATCATCTCAAAAAATAAAAAAAAAAAACCCAGTCCCATACACTTTCATAATACCTGTTTTTATCAAATAGCAACTCTAGGCAAACATACCTAGCAAGACACTTGAAATTTTAGTAAGTCATTGAATAAAGCTTACGAAGCGTAAACAAGACCGACAATCTTCGAGCAGACACCAGTTGAGCCGAAAAAAAAACTGATTTGTGTAGAACTTTTATAAATTTCAATTCCTCGTGAAACTACCCAAAAATAACTATTCATTACGTAATTGTTACCACTATGCCAGGTTTGCAGGAGATTGAGCTTGACAGCACGTGAGTGGAGAGAGTGCACGTGAATGAAGTCAAGTGATTCAAGTGATTTTAACTAGTTGCTAACCCAAAAAAAGTCAAAATTCTAGTTTGATAACGCTTGCTAATCGCAAACGTAAATAAAGTGTGGTCAATTGAAAAATGAATTTAAAACTCAAATTCAATCTAAAAGCAATTATTTTTATGGAAAAATCTTTTTCAAGGGGCGAATCTGATCACAAATTTGTTTCTCAATGATAGTTTAGATAAAATGCTCTTTTCTGGGCTGTCTCTAAACAACAAACAGAAAAAAGAAAAATAATTGAAGTTACCAAAAATTCACAGAAGTGAAGAAAAAATTTTTTCCGCAGACCAATACATCAAAATACTTTCAATTACAAATAGTTAAAAATTAAATTGTTGAAACTTGATGTGCGAACCTAGCCGACAAAAATAGGCATATTAGCATTAGACCCACAATTAAAACCTTCAAGTAGAAAATTATCAGCTTTTAGTCTTCACAGGCATGAACTTTAACTAGACGCTGAGCGAGAAAAAGAAGTAGCAGGAGCTTCAAATGCTAATTAACTAAATTGATGAAATATTTTAGCAAACTTTTTTAAGAGAAAAAAGGTTGGTACCCGATTTATACTCACTTGCTCTCGCAGGTGTGTTAACTTTTATACGCTTTCTTATTTCAAAAACACAAATACTTTCTGAATGAAAATTAATCTCTGAATGAAAATTAAGCAGTCGTAAACCAGACAATTTAGCTAATGGGTGGTTAAAAAGTGTTGAAGTACAAAGAGACTGGAAAAAAAGTTGATAGAACTAACTTCAACATTTTCCATCTTTCGAAGAAAAAGTAAATCACGTTTAAGTTCTTTGGAATTTAAGAACTGTTCATGATTCGCCTTTTCGTCTTAAAATTAACCCATTTCTGAGCGGAAAAATATTTTTTATTTCACGAGGGAATTCAGAAAATGACAGTCACTTTATGAAATGATTTCGTTTTTGTTTTTCGTCGACTTCAAACTATTGCTGCACGATACGGGAGTTTGTCTTTTTTGGAAATGAACATAACTTCGAAGTCAACATCAAATCTCCGAAAAATCAAATCAGAACGAGAGTTTCTACATAAATGTGTTGAATATGTCCAAAGCAAAGCCGAGCTTAGCAACAATTTCGATGCCATCCGTCATTGAGCTAGCAGAGAGAAACTGAGACAGAAACCTTCAAGTCGAAAAAAAATATATTTTTTTTTAATCGAAAATGAAATGAAATCTAAAAAAACTTGACTCAAGCAGCACATAAGCCACAACCAGCAGCAAATAAGCCGGGCGACATCAAGCTAAAACTGCGCAGACGCCAGCTTCAGATATAAAACTTTGAAATTTAAAATTTTTCGCCCAATCCATCTTAATAAATGATTTGAAATGAGGTAAGCAAGTCGATAAAACACGAACCGAACCTGTTACAAAAACATTTAATCAACAAAATCAGAGTTGATAGCCTTACAAATTAAAGAACAAATTTCAATTATTGTTAAATTAGCGTAAATCATAAAATATATATATGCTTTGAAAAAACTCCAGGCTTTGGAAAGTAAGCCAACAAAAAATAAATTGAGGCATTGTAGTCCGACAATTCAAGTTTTCTCAAAGAATCATTTTTCCCAATATATGGAAGAAAAGCAAAGTCCGTCCGTGGCTCGAAACAAAAACATTACGTCCCGAAGCCATGCGCTTTACGTCAAGACCAAAAGAGAAGGGGACTGAAAAAAATTGAGGTTCCATAAAAATCAATGTCAAAGTCTTACAGATGTGTACGAACTTTTGTTTTCGAGGAAAAAATCTAGTTCCCGACTACAAGTACACTTGCTCTCCATAGTGAACACATTATTTTCCAAAACTTTAATACAAAGCTACCAAAATGAACAAAAATATGAACACTGAATAACATAAGACTTAAACTTAATTGCAAAAAAATAGATTAAGTTATCGCCTTATTCCTATGTTCAAAAACAAATCACGTAAACCCTTTGGATTTCAAGAATTGTTTATGATTGTCATTTTCGTCTTAAAATTATCCCATTAAGAGAAAACTGAATCAAGATATATTTTTTAATCCGCAGGGAAATCAGAAAATGAAAATCAATTTGTGAAACGACATCATTCTTGTTTTTTTTACACATTCAAACTTTTGCTGTTCTATAGTGGAGCTTGGCTTTTCTGGAGAAGTTCCGAACTTCAAAGTCAAAATCGCAAGAAATCAGATCAAAGCGGAAGTTTTTACACGAGGTGTTTAAAATGTGCAAAAAATCGAATGCAGAAGCAAAGCCGAGCTTAGTAGCAATTTCGATACAACCTAAACAGAGCCAGCAGAGAGAAATAAAGATTTTAAGTCGATTTTTTAAATCGAAACAATTATATCTTCCAATACTTAAACATTTGTCTCGAATGATACTCATATTGAGAAAAACTTGCCAAAATATACAATCATTTGAGCAGCATATAAGCCAAAAGCCGAGAAGCAAACTAGTCGAGCGGCATTAAGCCAAAAAGCATACTGTGCAGAAGCCAGCTGAGTCTAAAACAATATGTTCATCAAACGTTTTAGGCTATAAAATTTTGATATTTGAAGATTTACGCCCCAATCTGCGCCTAAAACCCAGCGAAGCATAACAACTTATTTTTGCATTTCAAAGTTGCAAATGAGGCAACAAAGTCGATATAACAAGAGCCGAACCAATTTAAGCGGATAATAAAATTAACAAAAATACAGAGTTGGTAGCCTTACAAATTATAGAACGAGTTTGAATTTTAGTTAAATTAGCGCAAATCAGAAGAAAAAACTCAACGCATTGGAAAGTAAGCCAGCAACAAATCAGACAAATGATAACCAGAAATCTCAAGTTATCCTTAAAATATCAAGTTCTACATATCGAAGAAAACCAATAAAATCAGCCGAGAGTCCACTTGGTACTCCGAAGATACGTGCTTCAACTCTAGAGCAAGTGAGAAAGGGCTTGAAGATGATGAGGTCACATAATATATCAAGATCAATTTCATACAGATATGTAAGAAAGTTATTAACGGTAAAGCGTAGTTACCGATTACAAGACACTTACTCTCGCGAGTGAAAAAAAATGGGAAAGTTGTCAACATTTCAAGTGATAGACGTTATATTTACCAAAAAAAAACACATCTCTTTGTATTGCAACACTAGGAAAGCCTGAAAATAACGAGATGCATAGTTCACCTGATAAAACAAAAACCAGCTACACGTAGAAAGAACAAGCGTTGACAGATTCCCAAATGAAAAATGCTCTACAAAAAAGTCAACATTCGTAAGCATTCAAACCCCAGAAGAATAGCGCATGTTACCAACTGAGTCTTCAAGTCCTCATTCAGCTAACTTGTTCCAATATAAACATCTAGTTCCTAGAGCTCACTTGCGCGAAAGCATCTAAATGCAAATAACCAAAAGTCATGTTCCTCCGAAGATTATCGCTGCGACACAAAACAAACCGGGTTGTAGTATAACGCTGCAGTCAGCTGAAGTAATGAAGTTTTTGAAGTTTTGTACCCTAATTTAAAAACAAAAAACGTGTTTTTTAATGATTAAAAGAGAAAGCTTTTAAATTTTTCCTGAAATTTGAGTTTATTATTTGATTCGATTATGAGAGAAAATATAGTTTCGACCAGTTTATTTATTTAAAAACGTATTGGTCATCCTTCTTATGGATTCGGCACCGTAATCACCCAAAGGGTTCCCTCTTTGGAACTATTTCATGATATCTACTTTTGGTAGACCAATTTTTCTACAATACCATTTTTGAGTGGTGCGCGCGTCAAGAACGCTGTTTTTGGCCAAAAAGCCAAAACACTTTGAGTTGGGCTCGCGCCAAAAATCCATTTTTTTACCGAGAAAACCATACTACCTTAGAGCCATACAAACCTTCAGAAAATAACCTTAAAATGCCATTGTGGCCTGTTTTTAAAAATTTTGTCTGCGGCACACCAAATTTTGTCTAAATAGGGTCTTCATAATTCTCTGGGAGAGCTCGGGAAGTCAATTAATCAATTTTGAAGGCCAAAAAAAGTGGACTTAAGTTTTTGAAAATCTGCTTTTGGCTTGTCGTCTATCAAGACGGAACTAACAGATAAAACTAGGTTCAGAGAAACAATTAATTATTGAATTAATCGATAAAAGCTATTTTTACAGACATTGTACAAAAATATTTTACACTTTAAACGTACAAAAACATTTATACACTTTTTACATTTTGAAAATGGGTCACTGATATTCATTTACGAATTTCACTTTACCTGATATGATGCATAGTTTGAAATGTTGACATTTACATTAATAGGTATGCTTTCAAAGAAACCAGGAAATTAAACGCAGAATTGAAAATTAAAGCTTTCTTCAGTTCTCAACTAAACATCGAACTCATTACTGTCCTCCGGTGGTGCCGGCAGAGAAGGCGGCGGCATTTGAGGTCGATCTCCGACTTTCTGTGGTGATGCCACTGGCATTTGCGGGATAAATTTGGGCGGATGATTTATGAAGTTAGCGTGGTTCCGGGTAAAGCCACCTTCGCGTCCATAGCCAGACCTCTGCGAACTTCGCACACTTCCTGCCACAGAGACAGGAGCTCGCAACTTGTTTTCAGGCAGTCGTTGTGAATTGTGACTTGAGATACTTCCCACTCCAGTAGATTGCGACCTCATGGTTCCCGCGTGATTCATCTGGTTCGTTGCACTTTCCGGAGGGGGTGGCAATGGAGGAAGCTCATCGTCTTTCGAAAGTTCTTTAACCAGCATCCACGACGAGATGGCTCCTACCATCTCGCAGATGGTACAAATACCCAAAACAATAACAATAACGCCGATAAACGCCCATATAAGATCATCCACTGTTCTTCGACAGCCTTCCGTGTAATACAGAGAACTGTCTGTCATTTTCTGACAAGCAGGTTCGACAGGCTTGGTGCTTGCATAAGCTCGGCAGCAACTCCGTGGAATCTTCTGTTCTTTGTTGCCTTCCTCGTAGAACGGGGTAAATTTCCAGTCACTCGGGCCATCTGCACCACAGCATTCTCGAGACTTCTGGAAAAAATCCCAAACATCAGTAGTCATTTGGAACTCCTCCGTCCCATATTTTCGCATTAAGGCGTAAATTTGATCATTCACGTCTTCCTGTGCTCGAAACTCCATGACGAAGGCAACGATGATGCAGATCGCATTGAGTACAAAAGCGATAACCATCAAGGCAATGGAAAATTTCAGGAGATTGAGCTCCTCCTAGCAACAAAACAATGTATGTTAATGCTCATTAATGCTAAAATTTGAAAGCCGGAAGTTGATCTTAATCTTGTTGAAAATCATGTTTTTAGTACAAATCGTTTATGTGAAAACTTATTAAAATCTGATTTTTGATAAACTAAGCAACCAAAAGACGGAAGTTTAAAGAATCCTTCATGATACTTCATAAATGGGTGCATATACAAGACAGTCCCATGCAAAAGAGTCCAAAACATCAAAAGAAAGTTCTAAGAAACAGTCCCATACAAAAGAGTCCAATCCAAAACCATTTGATTTTTTTTACCTGAATCTTTTGGCGCCAGCAGAATTCATTTACGCTTTGAAAAATCAAACATGAGCGTTATTACAGATCAAAGAACCAAAGATCGAACAGTAAGTCAGATCAAACTCAAAGACCTCATGGTATACTGGTTAAGGCGTTAGACTCAAACTCTAGAGATCAAAGGATCGATTCCCCGGCCGCACAATTTGGGTAAATTTATAATGGGTATATCTAGGGTACAACAAAGTGTTCAACCTTTAGGGTTGGGCGGGGGAAAAAGAAAATCAACAGCTTGTATGTACCCATTATTTTGCCGGTTTCAAATCGACATTAACTCAATTTTGAACAATAAAGGAAAATAAATGAACTTGAAAAACTTTTTATTGCTTGGCAATGTGGAATAAATGCAAAAACTGAAAACAAAAAACTTCTGATTATAATTGAATATTACATCAATATCCTTTCAAAGGATATCGTTGGGCTGATATGACCTAATCATAGTGGTTAAATTTTTGTCGAGTTTTTGGTGTTAAACCTTTTTGGGCCCGGCTACATTTTGTCCTGCTCACATTTTTTCGAACAGTATTTCCGCATTTTTTTGTTCGTCCTTGAACTTCTCAATCAGTTTTGGAAATGAAGGGTCCTTACTCTTGACCACTTTCACAAAATTACTGCTCCAATCTTCTACAGCATTGTTGGTGCAGGGAATATAGTTTTTTTTTAAACTCTTTGATGTCAACTCCATTGCTTCATGTGAATTCTGGGATACTGTCGTCATTGAGAAGTCAGCCTGACAATACGTCTTCGAAATAGTTGAATATTGGTTGACTTTTTTCAGATGCCATACCTTGAAGAATCTCGAACGCAGTGGGGACGTCCTCTATGGACAGAAAGGTTGTTGCGAGAAGCATTCGATTAAGTTCGCGAAAATTAAGGTCATTGTTGTAATTCTGAGTATTGCCTGACGACTGAACATGTCGCCAGACGCTTTGATTTATATGGAAAATACAAAACTGAATTTGAGCGTTCTGATGGGTAGCTATTATTGAGTTTCGCACAGCTAGTTCAAAATCAATTGTAACGCGTTTTGGGGATTTAACTTTTAGAATACTGAGAAGGCGACAATAAGTTGAGTCCTTTTTTTCGGGTAGCAGAGGGTTAAAAAATGGAATAAGGCATCCTTCAACTGAAACGTGTATTGTATAAATCTGGTAGAATATATTGGGAGCAGTCGAAAACGTTCCCTCACAGAACCAATCATCTGATAAAGATAGTAGGTCTAACTCGGGTAACGTAGCGAACACAATCACCCGATTTTCATCATGGGGACCAGAATTGTGCAGAAGGGACTGCTCTCCTTCGTGAGTTTCCTACAGAGCCAGTGGTAATTCAAAGCCAGTCAGCGAAGTGGGCTCTGCCATCTTTGGTCTTTTATTCGCGTCAAACTCTATTTACAGCTTGCCGATGAGCAGAATATTTTGGTAAATGAACAGCTGTTTCTCGGTTCACATCACGTTGAGCTGCGAAAAAAGTCTGCCGTGGGGTTACATCAGACACTGCTGCTCGATCCCTTAGTGTTTTTCTGAACTTATGTTTCTCGATGTCAGCTGGATCGGGGAAGTGGCAGTGATCTTTAACGATCTCAACGGAGTCCTCTTTTGTACGCACACGTTCATTGCAACTATTTTGTGCGCAGCGCCAGGAAAGGGAGTTGTCTGACCTTGCTCGGTGTGTAACATAAGCATGCCCCTCAAAAATCATTCACTCAAAAATTTTGTTAGTAAGTACGATTTGCAACTATAGTTAGTGAATTTCGTTTCTATTGAGTGTTGCTAAGTGATCGCAAATGAAACAACTTGAACAACCTGTCTCTTTCTACATGGATTAAATAAAGAGTCCGCTTTTTTAATTGCTTTAACTTTTATGTTTTGCATATTATTGCTTTTAATGAGTGGCCGCTGCCGTTATCTAGGTTGATCTAATTTCTCTACTATACTACCTATTATTCTCCGGATTAGTTGGAATCAAAATAAGTTCAATCCGAGAGAAATTTTCTTATGAATTTCTGGAATAATTTTCACTTCGATCAATGGGACTGTTTTGTATGGGGCTCTGTTTTTTTTTGTATTTTGCTATGATTTTTCGGACTATTACGTAAAGGACTGTTTTGTATTGAACTATTTTGCATAGACACGCATAAAAGACATATTTTGAATTATAACTCTAAAAGATTATGCGTACTGTGAAAACCATTCAGTAAATAATCTTCCAAAAAGTTTTGAAAAAAAAAGTTTCAAACTACACCAGAAGCATATATCACGTTCTCCAAACGTTTGTTCAATTAGCAAAAATACAATAATTTATTTGGTGAAACTTTTTAGCAGTTCCTCTTGAAAATCTAAGTTCTTTGTCATTAAGCAAATAAGACTTGCGTAAACACATTTTTGGGTAATATCAGTAGCGATTTTTTATGTAAGAAATGCGGACTGTTGTCAGGAACGTTGCAACACAGACAACAAAGGAAAACTACACACTAGTATCAACCAACGGCTTCCTTCCTAATTCCAGCATGAACGATTTAACTGTTGCTGCTCTGCTTAGCCTGCCCCACACTATGGCTGGTCGCCATCAAGCTTCCATCATGTAACCAAAAACATCTCCTTTCAAGCGAGTTTCATCTAACCTGTCCGTGCTCTCGCTGGTGTTCATACGGCTTCCTTCGTGTTTCGACTAAATATAACTCTTAGCTCTCAGAAACTCACTTCCTGATCTGATCAGATTGTGAAAGAGAAGGGAAAGCTTCTCGAGGCGGTTTCTTTGAGATTTATGCAACTACTCTCATCTACTCTCGAAATAGAGACACCGTTTGCATACTTGAGCATTCCACTCCAAGAGAAACTTGGCCGTTGAGACGAAGATATTCATCGGGCATGACGGCATAGCGCGTTCGTGCGCTGGGCAAATTAACCAGATCGCTCGTAAAATTGGCAGTGGTTACCCTTACTGAGAAACACTAAACACTAACCAATCTGAAGGGTTGATAGCCATCAGTTGGTCTCAACCTGGATGTGAACCGCACTTTTCTACTCACAAGCAATTAAAAAGTAGGAAACCTATAAGACAATTCATGACGGAATTGTTTCAAACAATTAAAATATTATACAATTGTACCACATCATTACAGGGAGGTCAAAGAACGAATGAAAAAAAAAACATTTGAATTTAATTGACTTACCCGAATACTAGCAGCCAAATTTGCACCAGCAGCGAGAAAAACCAGGACTGACAGTGCAATCGCTAGCTTGCAAACGATTTCCACTTTGTTAATTCTGATGTACCACTCAATAAAATTCGGATAAGTAAGGAAGGTTATCGAAGTGACAAATAAGGCCACACCCAAAAAACCGCATATGAAGGCCATAAAATTTGTCAAAAGCCGGGCATTTTTATAATTAACAGCCATTCTTCTCTAAAATGTATTACTCTTTTCAAAAAAAAAATTGAAAAAAAAAAACATTCTTTTAGTTTTTGGTTCTGTGCCATTCGACCACAAGGCAGTTTGTTTTTATTCGAGAAAAGAAAAACTGTAACATTCGTCTACTACAGTCACACATTGGGCTTAAGAAAAATAGGCCCTATAACTATTGGCTCAGGAGTCAGGGACACTATCTCTTGTGTTTTTCCACCTCAAATCAGTCGGAGCCAATTCGGTTCGCTTGTGACATGAGACTACGACCCGCTACTGCTTAAGGCTACTACCAAAATATCCCCCCACTCTAGAATTAAGAACGTCCCCATACTTAGGTCTCAAAATACCCAAAATACATGAACGCCGTTAAAAACCGGGTTGGAACAATCCGTTAAGTTGCTTTTTTATTAGACAGTGGAACTTTGATCCATTTCAGATGGATCAACCTAAAACTCGCCTTACCTCAACATAACAATCATAAAACACACTCTAGAAATTAAATTAAGTACTCACATTGTAGCACGCTCAAGAACCAGGAAGTAAATAAGTCGGTAAACAACTCAAGAATCAACAAAGTAACTAAAATAAGTTTAATGTCAGTCAGTTTTAACAACAAGAACAAGTTTTTACTCTAGACTGCAGTTTTATGTGGACCATTGGGACACTCAAGCTGTCCACCTTTCCGTCGAAGGTTCACTCTGGTCCAGTTCGAATAATTGTTCTCTCGGGAATACTCTGTCTTCTATTTCAGATAGGACAGCTCTACTCTTGTTCACTATGATGGAAATTGCGAATTGCAATTTCACACTCGTTTTTATCTGACAACTTTCCCGCAATTGTTCTAAAATTGTTCTCTTTTCTTTTTCTGATTTTCAGTTATCGCGAGAAAATCGTGCATGACATGTTCCATTCGAAATTTTGAAAAATTAAATTTCACTACAAAATCAAGTGTTTTCTGCTCTTCTCAAGGTCAAACTTCCAAATATGACCGACTGGCACATACTCCCCGGACTCGAGATCGATGTCCTCATCGCGTGCTGTCTTCTGCCAGTGAGTCCCAGAAAACCGAGTGTTGCTCAAGATACAGTGCCAGTGGTCATTTACAGAAGTTTGCAGCAGACTTAAGCTTATCTACACCCCAAAATTCACAGCCATGTAAAATTTTCACACTATTGCTAAACAGCAATCAAAATCTGCACACACCTGCACCCTTGAATTTTCGCTTTTCAAGCCAATCATTTTAAAATCTCTTTTGTCCTATTCAATCAGGAAATTGTCATGCAGCATTTCGATTTATATAATAGATATAGTATATTAGTAACAATATTTGCTTTGTTAAAATTTCTTTTTCGTGAATCCAAGTTTCACTCGGATTCACACTCAAGCCCCCTTTCCCTCTCAAGACTCAAGATCCATCCGATTTGCCCATTCATCTCGTACTCTTCGCCTTGGAGGTACTGCATCCTGAAGTGCTAGATGCGGCAAACTGTCTCAACAGTTCCTCTTCATCATCGGAACTAATCACAATCTCCTCCCAAGCCTTCAGCTGTTCATAAGATCGCATCCATTCTCTCTGCTCCTGCAATCTCTTTGCTTGGTTGGGTAGTGCCTTCACCCTAGCTTCTCGGTTCAAGCAAAAGGAGTTGTGCAGGCTCAAGCTCACGTTCTTCGCCAGGTCTTCCTCTAGTATCGACTCCCTCGCTTTGGTATTGTCTCTAGACATCTTCCCCACTCTTTTCCATCCCGTCGTGATCGCATTACGATGGGTTAGCAGGTATCTCTTGAAAGCTTCCGGCCCAATCTCGGCCTGGAACTGTCGATACTCTTTTTGATGTTTTCTCATGTGATCTTTCGTTGTCATGTACAACCAAGACGTCAGTGTCGCCCGAAACCATGGAAAGTACCTCAAGCGACTCCATACGTGCCTGACTTCCGTCGGTATGGCGAATACTTTGCACGCAGTCTCAAACAACTCGAGTCTCCTGCTGTAGTCTATCGCGTATATTGACTCAGCCGTTGGCTTCGTCGCCTCCCGATACTTCGTTATATTCTCTTCTATCCATCTCAGAGCTAACATCGTACTCACTACTAAGAGCGTCACCTTCTGCCGGTGATCCGGTAGTCCGATCGACCGAATCTCTTCCACATCCCACACCAGGCAAAGGTTCTTGTGATCTGGATACCACACCGTTTGTGCCAAACAGTGGCATGGGCATTCCCCATGAGAGATCTCAATGCTCCTGAGATTACGCTCCCCTGAGGCTTCCAAGAGAGGCTCAAGCTCCATCATTTTCTCGTGCATCGTGTCGTTGTCTTCCAGGTTCGGAGTACTTCCCACAGGTTTCCCGATCACGTTTTGTCTCTCGTGATCGCTTGTGTTTTCTCTTTCCAACTTCAGAAGATCTTCTCCCCGGATTTCGCTTAAGTCATCTCTCAATTCTTTTGGTACTGTCCCTTTGATTTTTCTCAACAACTTGTGCGAGTGATGCGACATCCGAGCCAACCTCACGCACTTGGGCACTGAGAAGGCCTTGTCCACCAGTATTCTCTGGCTGGACACTTCCACCATCGCCATGTGTAGCGGGTAGTGACTTCCGCACAAGTTGGCCATCATTGACCCTATCAGCGATTTCGCGTTCAATGGCAAGCCATAAGCTTCGCTCAGGGGAAATCCCATTTCCGCCTCAAGACCAACTTTCCAGCTCCGGATGTGTTTTTGAGTCACCTGCAACACCCCGGGCCATGATTCTACGCTCAACGCCGTCACTAAATGATGTTCAGACTCCAGTCTCTCCAGTGCCTGCAGACCACACATTCTCGAGAAGAATCCGAGAGCTGTCGCTATATTCACCGTGGTTCTCGCGTAACATTCCGCTATTATTTGCACTTCACTTTTCTCCCTTTCTGTGATGTCTTCGAACCAAGTGACCAGGTCTTCTTTTTGAAACGACAGTATTCTGACGCATGACCGTCCATCGCAGATGTGCTCTCCGTTCCCACACGTCGAATCCAGACAGCTACCCGGCTCCAATTTCTTTGCTGACCCGGGGTCGCTCGTCCTTTCGCTTGGCTCTTGCATCTGGGGTGTGATTAGCTTATGTAGCACACTCAACTTCGCCAGATCTTCATCTTCCGTTGGTGCTAACCTCACTCGCTCGGTGGTTTCCTCGATTAGACTCGCATGGGGATGTGGACACCAGGAGGGTCTTAGTAGCTTCCATATCACTCCCAAGTTCGTGGTTAACAAGCCATCTCCACCGCCCATGTTCACTTCAACTCTCTTGTTTGAGCGCGGTATGCTTATCACCTCTGGTGTTTTCTCAAGAATCAGGCCCAGGCTCGGCCCCTCTTTCTCCACCGCGTCTATCTCCATTATCCTTTCTGTCCAAAACTTCAGTAGCTCCGCTACCTCATGGTTTCTGTGGGCTCCTCCAGCTTCCGAGTCTAAGAAGGGATTGTAGGCTATTCCCATCACTCCAGACACATATTGGTATTCCCCCTTCTCACTGAGTCTCGAGTACTGTTCTGACGATGCCAGGTTACGGTGAACATCATGTTCTTCCTCGAACTTCTTATTAGAGAACCTCCGTACCTCGTCCAGCTTTCGATGGTTCTCTAAGGATAGTCTGGAACCATCTTCTTTCTCTATTCCTGTACTCTGATATACGTTCAAGATGATCGTTGAGACTCTTCTCTCCATGGTTTTACTTCCACTTGCTCTCTGGTGGCATGCCAGGATGGTGCTATCAGACATCATTGACATTGTCCATCTCAAGAAACATGTGGCATCTTTTCTCCTAGCCAGGCTCAAGCCTGAATTGTCCCTGGCCACGTGTTGCATCAGTGCCTGATACACCTCTAGCTTCTTGCTTCCCAACTTCAGCCTGTCATACGAGGTCAGTGTCTCCAACTCTATTCCCACCAGACTCCAGGTGAACATTAATTGTCCCGCAGTTCTAACGAAGGGATTCGCCATTAGTGGCGGTGCTGATGAGGATGTTCTCATCGCCTCTTCAAAATGATCCTTCAACAAACTCTGCCAGGACCTCTTCAGATGACTTGCCATCTCTATCTTATTAACCTCGGCTTTTTGCTGGGTGGCCCAATTGCGTCGCCTGCGAGCTATTCCACTGTCCAACTTCTTCAAGCAGTCCTCCATTTCCTTCAATGTTTCGAGGGCCACCCACCACGTCCGGGAAGTGTTCCTCGTCTTGTTCCTCTCCAATGGATCACTCGTCACTTGTTTGCCCATGTCCTGATGTGCCTTCGAGATCCATTCTTTGCCGATCTCCACTTCCCCTACCTGTCCGTTCGTTGAACCTCTCTTCACGTTTACCTTCTGAGGCTTGAAGTCTTCTTCTGACGTAGAACTGGTGGAAACCTCTATTTCCTTTTCTACTTCAAGTGGTTTCCTGAGCTCCGAGCTGTTCTTGTATGCCGCCGTCTTGCATCGGGCCAAAACGATGGGCGCCGTCTCTCTCAAGTTTCCTTCCGAAACAGCATCCACTGAAGGACTACCCCATCCTTCCACTTCTCTCTTCCTCTTGCGAGTCTTCACATCTCTGCTCGAGGGTGTTGTGGCTATCATCATTGATTCGACCTCTCCATCCACTCCTTCCAACTCTTGCCTCCCCCCTGCTCGAGCCTTAAGGATATTAGTACTTTTAATCATATTACTAGTCCCAACCTTATCCCTTTTTATATCATCAACCATTTTATCCACAGTTTTTTGTTTCAGAGTAGAGCTGTCCTCACATTTCTCTTTTCTAGTCTTCGATCGTGCGTTCCTCAGCTCCACTAGCTTGTTCAGCAGCTCTTTTCTTGCTTTCTCATCCAGGCCCGTTCCTATCAGGAGCGGTTCCCCGAATCTCACTACTGCGTCCCACAGTTCCTTCTTGAACTTGTCCAGCGTCGTCTCGCTGCCCACTTCTCGATTGAATTCCTCCAGGAACTCCTGCCAAGCGTCATCCTCGAGAGATCCCAAGAATATGTCCCTGTTCCCTTCGAACGTGTTCTTCTCCCTTTCCTCCGAGCTCAAGAGTAACATCCCCATATTGAAGGTCTCACCTGCCAATGGCAACTCTAGGTTCTTCCGCGGAGACGGAATCAGGGGTGGTGTGGCAGTATCTGCCCAATTCTCCTCGCTCAAATCTTTCAACAGCTCTTGAGTGGTGAGCTCCTCCCCTGATGGCCCTGGTCCAGGCGTATTCCCCACTTCCATGTCTTCACCAGCTTCACTGAGAGTTTCATCCATACTCTCTTCTTCTGACTCATGTCTCCTTCTCTCGAGAATTTTCTTAAATCGGTCCTCGACGGGTCCGCTCCTCTTGTCTCCAGGTGTGTCCACGGACAGTGGTGATGGTGTCGCAGGATCCAGCTTTTTGTATTCCGTCAGTGCTACGTGCAGTTGACCTGCTGCATCTAGTTCTGTTCCTTCCTGTCTTATTTCCACCTGTTCCAAGCCATAGGGCGCCTTATATTTTCTCGTGGCAAATTTCATGTCGTCCACCAGTGCGACGTGTCCCTCCATCACGATCATCCTGCCATCATCCCATATGGGTAGCATATTCTCAAGTCCTTCCTTTTCAAGAGTCCTCAAGACTTTCCGCACCTCATATCCAGGGGGCTGCGAACCTCTACTCTTTTTCGCTTGCGTCGTCCACGAATTTACCTTCCTCTCGCTGATGTGGAAGTAGACTGCCGCCGTGTAGCCGATGAACAGGGGATCCCAGCCATCCGTGAAATGCCTCTGCGTTTCCTCCGTCATCATCTTCGCCATTATGGAGGGAACCACCAAGGGACTATTCATTCCCAAGGTCATCCTCCTGACTGTCGGGAACTCAGGCATGGTGGCTGGTAGGATTTCTTTCTCCATTATGGCCTCCAGCTCCCTCTTGACTAGTGCAAAGCACTCCTTCCAGGCGGGGATTCTCAAGACTTCTCGTCCGTTGGCCGTCAATGGGTTTAGGTTCCAAAACTTTGGATACATTTCAATGGGGCCCTCTCGCTTGCCTCCCATTCTGCATTGCATTTGTCCCCTGAAGTTGCACACCATCATCTCAGCATCTTTCACTTTTCCGAAGAGTACCGTGTTGCTCATACGCGCCCTGAGCACCTCCTGCTGACACCAATTCAGCGCTGTACCATCCAGTACGCTGATGAGACTCAAGTGCGTCACCGAGTGACGATACGTTATCACCAGGGGATCTGGAAACGCGTACGTCACTGCTGGACCATAGATGCAGGTCACCACCTCCTCTAGACCCCGGATTATCCCCATTGGGTCCGACCTCATTGCCAGGCACAGGTCCGTCAACAGAGGCATCCCTCTGTTCGCCTTCTCCCATTCTTCTCTCGAGGTTGGGTTCTCATCTTCACCCGTCATGTATCGATTCTGCATCATGAGGTATTGCACCAGCAGTGTCTTCAACCCTGCGGCACACTTGTAGGAGCTGGTTTCAGTGCTCGTGTGGACTCTCCCCATAGACAGAGGTTCTCCATATTCCATTAACCGATGAAACGACACCAATTCCCCATGGGTCAAGAGTACTAGTGCCAGATACCCATCAACTCGAAGTGTCTCCACTCCTCGACTAAACATGTATGCTGGGCCCATGTTGAACAAGTATCTGGGGTAAACCAAATACAGGGCCAAGAGCAGGCTGATGGACATGCCCAGTATCTCCTGTACGAAGGCTCCGAAGATAGTCGCCGTGGTGCCGAACACTCCTGCCAAGAATTCTCTCTCCCAGCAAGGACTCAAGAACTTGAGAATCTCGTAATCTCTCCTAGTCTTCAATTCGCCGTTGGCGTGCTCTCTCCAAAATCCTCCAATCGTCACTTCATTGGCGGCCGAGACAAATCTAACCACCGTCATGTCTCTCGTTTCCGCTAGCTCCAGTTGCTTCTCTAGAAAACTCCAGATTTGTTTCACGAGGAGTGGTGCTTCCTCCCTCGTTTTATTCGTGACGTTCTCCAGCCTTGGTGTCAGGAATGGCCACCAGCCATTCTCTTGAGTCAAGCGATATTTCATCGATTCTAACTGTTTCTCCGTCTCGACCACATTTCTTCTCTCGTTGCTGGGACCTCTAGTCCTGCTGGTGGAATTTGCGACTTTCACATCCATACTCCGGAACCACAGGCTGGCCGTCAACTGGTTTATCGCCGGGTGGTCGTCCCCGATGACTGGGCTGAACTTGAGTTGTCTAGCAAAGTTCGATATCTCTAGCAAGAGTACCTCATCCAATACAATCAGGACGTCGGCCAGTCCGTAAAAGCCCCTCAGTGCATGAGATATGTCAGCCCATGCCGCCGGCAATTCTGATTTGTAAAGCCTCAAGTTCAATGGCTCCAGCTCTCGATTGGGGGCTGCCATCAGAATCCGCCATTCACTCCCTTCTGCTATCAGGATCAAGACCGCGTACACGAATTGTAGGGCGGGTGGCATACTTGCGTATCCCGGGGATGTGGTAAACACCACCTTCGTCTTGGACCCAAATCTCGAGGCTACGTTCTCTTGTACCTCATTCATCGCCGCAAATAACGCCTGAATAGCCTCCCATATCTTCTTTGATGTCGGAATTTCATCCCCCTTTAGTTGCTCAAGAAGTCCCATCGCGTGCAGGTGATCATTCATCCCTGCAAACAATAGCAGTTCAGGTTCACAGGGCATCTCCGACTTTATTGCTACCACTAGAGTCAACATCTGATTCAATTCGGCTCCTGGCAAGGAGTATACCAGAGTCTCCGGCCAGAACAACTTGGGAGACGTTCCTTCGAAGTCCGATCCCGCCACAATGACTACTCTTGCCGCAGCTGGATCTGTTCTATCGTAAACTGCCAGAGTTTTGGCCAGTTGGGTGCCACCACAGGGCTTCCCGTACCTGGGATCTTCCGCCAATTTCGAGCCTTCGTAAGCGGCGTCTGGCAATCCCGTTCCTCCCGGATTGAGTAGCTTGTCTACCACCTTCAACTGTGCCGGGGTTGCCAACCTGATTCTGGCGATGCTGGTTCGGTGCTTGGGAGGTTCTGCTATAAGTCCCGGACTCCCCAGCAGCTTGAGAGGTCTGTAATTAATGGGTCCCATGATCGTTTTTGTGGGAATTCCCGTCAGGTCTGTGGTCTCCATCAACTTCGCCCTCGAGAAGTGCGCCTCATGAGCCTTCAACCAGTCTATGCAATGATGTCTATTCAAATCCTCGTGCGACACTCGTTCGATCCCCAGGGTTTCCGCCAACTCTCGTCTGCATTCCAAACTCTCTAGATCCAGTTCCTTCACCTTCTCAGGATATCTCAAGCGGGCAGTCTCCATAGACTTCTTTTCTCTCCTGCCATCTGCCACCACCACAGAGGACATCGCCGAGCCCGGAGGTGTTGATGACTCTACCTCCTCCGACTCCATTGGCGTGGCACTCTGCAATCGGGTCTGATTGCTCCTTGAACTGTCTCTAGTATCAATTCTCGCTCCCAAGCGACCAGCCAAGGCCCTCGAGGCAAGGAATGGTGGGTTGGGAGGTGGTCCTAAAGTGAATTGGGCTGTCTCCAGCAGGTCCGCCTCTAGCGTGTTAATGTGTTCCTGGAAGACGTCGTTCAGCCACTCCGCTCCCCTTGGCCTATCGAAATGGATTCCATCTTTTGAGGTGTCTTCAGGGAATCCCTTTTTCTCCATACGTTCTGCTATGTCCAACAGCCTGAGAGGAAGCACACTCTTCCGGTGTATGTCTCGGATCATCTTGTTCAGGCTCCGCACCTTCTGGTTCATCTCTAGGGCGTGCTGATCAAACATCATGTTGTAGGGGACCGTGCATACCGTCAGCAGGATGGGGTCCATCTGGATCCTCAGTTCCTCAAGAAGGCAGCTCATCTTGTCGCACAGCCTCGCTACTTTCCTCGCTTCTCCCCTTGACACGTCGTTGGTCCCAACCATCAGGGTCACTGTGTAAACTTTGGTCATCCCTAGCATGTCCAGGGTTGCCAACATCTGTGGCGTGGCAGCTCCAGCGAAACTCAAGACTCCTGTTTGCCAATGGGACCGTATCTGGGTCAACACCCGCACCAGGCTATCCCGTATAATTAGGTGAACCGCACCCTCTGGCACACGAGGTGGCGCTAGATACTCCACCCAGGCTGCGTCATGGAAGCAGTCCCTCCTGGTTCCCTGTTCCGCACTCCAGTCCAGCCGATTGTGCCTGTGGTAGTTCCCTTCTGTATTCTTCTTATAGCTCGCGATCACGACGTTTCTGACCGGCTGTTCCCTCCAAGTTGGGGGAAGCTCTGGCCTTGTCGATCTTTCACGACTCTGCTGCTGCAATTTCTCGCCCAGCTCCTTCAGGCGCGATGAGGCGCCACTCACCTGGCTGCCACTCGAGGTCGAGGTTGGGGTATATCCGGGTAATACCACATCCATCAGAGGGCGTACAGGTTGGGTCTCTAGGTTGCGCAAGGAAGGCGTCACGTCATTCGGTATCCAGACCTCCAAGCCTTCACTCATGTGTTCCCTGGCCTCGCGGTCAAGGTTGAACCGTCCTCTAGCCCTGGGAGCTTCATCCACCTCCATGCGCGACTCCGGCCTCGAGCTTGTCACCACTCGTTCGTTAGACCTGGCTCCCTTTTGTGCGTCAAGCTCGCGTTGTCGCTGTTCTATCCTTTCCAACTCCGACTTTAGTTGATCACGATTCGCGACGTTCTCCCGCACCCTTAGCTCCTGCTGATGTTCAGCCCTCAGCATCTCAAGTAATTTCAACGTCTGATCTCGCTCGTCGACTGCCTGGTCCCTCTCCAGCTGAAGCTTCTCCCTATCCAGCTTCGCCTGATCCCGATCGAGGTTCGCTTTATTCTTTTCCTTCAGCGCCTTCTCAAGCTCTTTCTTTAGGACCCCCAGATCCGGATATGCCTCTGTCGTCTGTTGCGCTCGCGACATCGACGGCACCTTACTCGAGCTCTGGCCTGTGGATCTTGCTGTTGGTCTCGTCGGTAGCGGAAACTCTCCTGCGCCGTGTTCGGTGTTGTTACTCAGGCCAGGATTTCTTGCCAAGTCAAAGCCCCTTACTCCTCCATCCGCATTCCAAGATAACCATCTGGTCTGTTCTCGATTTGATATGCCCTCGGTGGTGTAGCCGACCATCAAGACAGCCTCCGTCGCAGACTCCCTGCACTCACCCTGGTCCTCCAACTGGAGGATCGCATTCAGCATCACCGCCATTCTCTCGTCTATCTGGGTGTAGTCCAGGTCCCTCAAGCGTCTGTACAGCTCGTCAAGAGTGGGCTTCTTTAAAGCCGCGGGCACGGAGTTCCAGAATCGGTCTGCCATTTTTGCAACTTCGGGATGTATATAGGTAGATGTTAACCAGCTCAAGAATTACCTTACCAACTCAAGAATTACCTTACCAACTCAAGTATTACCCAATTCAAGAATTCTCTAGAAATGTTCTCTTGCAACTACTTGCTGTAGATTCGGATTATCGCGTGTTCAATCAAGATTCTCTCTTTTTGTTTCTCGCTTGAGTGTAGTTGGATTTTCAACTTTGTTTTTCAAACTCGATCTGAAAACAGAAAGCTTATTAAACTTAGCATGTCACGTTCCTAACCTAGAGACCCCCCTTCTACCCATATGGTTAAAATCTTATCATTCTCATATCACTTAAAGCAATTCGATTGGATTTTCCTTTAAGAACATGCAGATTCATTTTATGTTTTAGCACCATCAATTCTTTCTTTTAAAATTCAATTGTCATGCCAATCACATCTTAAGATCCTTTTACCTGCGCCGCACCCCAGTACCTAACTCAAGACTCCTCCCTCACACCCGACCTGATACCTCCATGTACCCGACTCAGGCGATGCTCAAGTAGTACTTCTTGTGAAGATGCACCATTATCTCTGTTTCTGCAAAGACCACATGTAGGATAGCGTACAATTCCCTCGAGCTCAGTTTGCCCCTGTTTGGGTCGTACACCGGCATCGAGACCTCCACTATTCCTCTTTCAATCATGAAGTCACGTAGTCTTGTCAGTGCCAATATCACGTGTTCGGGATCAATTGTGTTTCTGTCGTTGACTCTCGTTACTAGGAAGCAGAGGTATTTGCCCGGGACCTGTGCCACTGACGGTGGAAGCGCTGCCATGCCTCCCAGTCCTGGCCTCTGTCTAAACAGAAACTCTACGTTCTGGTACTCTCTTTTGAAGTCAGCCTCCAATCTTGATTTGAAACTCATGTCCGCCGTGATGCAGATCGCGCTGGTCCTGTTTGACAGGATGAAGTCGCTATCCGTTATCATGATGTTCTCTGAGTATTCATTGGGTATTTCGAATTTCGTTTTGAAATTCCTTCCTAAGGTAGGCTCTGGTTCTTCTTCCTCCAGTTCCAATCCGCTTGTTTCCCTCACTTCCTTGAGCTTCTTTATCATCAAATTTTCGGTGTGGGTAAGTCCTACCCCCACTCCCCGGACAAAAATATTTATCGACGTCCCCGTCGATGTAGTCGGGTCTGAATTGTCCTTAGGGATGTCCAGTGGCCTGTCTGTTGCTGTCCATCCGAAAAGAGGGTCCTCTGTCTTCATGTAATTTGCTGCTGATACATCGATTTGCTGAATGCTTTGTCCTTCGCGGCTCTCGTCCTTGACATCACGCATCCACTCTAGAATCCTCAAGTTCGTGTTCTCCCTCCTTTCTATTTCACTCTGCTCGAGATCCGTCTCCAATTCTGGCGTCGAGTAATCATCCTGCGGATAATGTCCACCATCGTCAATCACTTGCCATTCCTCTTCGGCCTCCAGTTCGCCTGCGCTTAGTAGTTCATCGCCCAACTTGTCTGGCTGTATCTTATCGATCAAGAAGTCATCCCCGTACCTATTGTACCTCATACCTGTTCGTTTACGATTGCCCGTCCTGGTTTCCGGTGGTGTTGGTCGATCCGGTTCCATCCACTTCGGTACCTCGTTTTGCTCGGGATCGTTCCAGTCTTCTTCTACAAATGAACCTGCATCCGACTCCACTTCTATCTTTTCGTTGTCGTCCAAACTCAAGTTCTCATTACCATCATTTTTCTCTCTAGTGCCTTTCTCATTCACTTCGCACGCTGGTTCCACCACCAGGTACTCAAGACCTTCCATGTCTTTTGGTAGGCACCAGTCCTCCGGGGACGGGACGTGAGGCTTCAGATTTTCGTAATGTGCTGCTCGCCCTGTACTCAAGCGATAGAACCGTCCTTGTTGATGTACTTCCGTAATCATGAACGGTCCTCTCCATTTCTTGAGTAGTTTCTTTGTTCCCTTGGGCGGTATGACGTTTTGGAAGACCCACACGTATTGGCCCACTTCGTATGGCTTTGCTCTTAGTATCTTTTCGTCATATTTCTTGCGTTGCCTCATTTGCGCTTGCGCCGTGTTTCTCCGACATAGCTCGTTTAGCTCTTGTTGTCTTTTGATCGCTTCCTTCACGTATGCTTGAGGTGACGTCCTCTTCCCCTCGTACTCCGGGTAGAAGAATGTTATAGGCATTGCCCTTTCCCTGCCTGTCAACATCATGAAAGGACTGATACCCGTCGTTGAGTGCTGAGTACTATTATAGGCTCCTACTACCTGTGGCAGGTATTTGTCCCAGTCCGTCATGTATCTCGAGCAGTACACCCTGAGCATGTTGACCAGTGTCCTGTTCTGTCTTTCTACCAACCCATTGGTCTGTGGATGATAGGTCGTCGAGTGTGCTTGAGCAATGTGTGATCTCTTCATCAATTCTTTTGTCAAGTCCCCCACAAAAGCCTTGCCGTTGTCCGACTGGAAAGTCATTGGACAACCATACCGCGATATCCAATGCGTTATCAGGTGATCACATGTCTCCTCTGCTGAGGCTGTCTGGCACGGAACCGCTTCCGCCAACTTGGTGAAGTGATCTATTATAACTAGTATTTGGTTATAACCCGACTCCGTCATGCAGATTTTCTGATGGTCTATCTGCACCACCTCATTGAATTCCGAACTCTCGACAGACTTGAGGGGAAACTTCATCTTCCTTGGGTCTTTTACTTGAAGGCATGCTAGGCAGGCATTCACCCATCTCTCGCAAGCTTTTCTCATTCCCGGCCAGTCAAACCTGTGAAGTATCCTTTGTTGTACTTTATCTATCCCCTGGTGGCCCATCTGGTCGTGTGATCTGAAAAGCACCTCCGTTTGGTACAATTGTGGTAGTATGATGAGGTTGTGTTTGTGTAATATTTTCTCCTCATCTCTTCTCTTGCACGCTACCACCCCTTCAGCTGTGTGATAAAGTAAGTCTCTCTTTTCTTTGTAGAACTGGCT
This sequence comes from Symsagittifera roscoffensis, assembly GCF_963678635.1. Lineage (NCBI taxonomy): Eukaryota > Metazoa > Xenacoelomorpha > Acoela > Convolutidae > Symsagittifera > Symsagittifera roscoffensis. The sequence continues at coordinate 25,284,486 of NC_087064.1, forward strand.
CAAGATCTTGTAGCTGTCTTCCTCAAGTTCCCCCTTCTCCTTGACTCCCAAATGGATCCATTTGGAGAGGTTACTTGTCATTTTGTCATTCTTCTGGGCCCTTATTAGGTCAGACAGCCTGTATCTCGCCTTAACGTGCTCCTTTAGCGCCATGATCTGTCCATTCATCTCACCAGGGTTGTGGATGTCATCGCTCAGTTTCACACATATCATCCTTTTCACGATTTTCATGTCGTCTTCTGGTACCAGATTCGTTCTGACGTTTGAGTTGCACGATAGTTCCCTTAGTGGTTTTCTTGAAACTGCTATTTTCTCGAGCTCTTCACCACCTCGTACCTCTTGTATTTCCAGATTGTACGTCCCTGAAGATGGATCCGTCTGTAATTCCCTGTCGTGCTGTCTTATCTTCTCTCCCGCCAGTATCATGCATAGACCGTCTTGGTCTTCGCTGCTCTCATCCGAGTCTTCATCCAATTCTTCACGCTCCCCGGACAATTTCCCTTCTCCGGTTTCGTCTTCTTCCATGAATCTGGACCACTCCCCGGACTCTTGATCTAGTCCCAGGTGTTCAACTTCTTCTCTGAATGTTACTTTGTTATCCCTGACTTTTGTCTGCTCCAGAATTTTTTCGGGGATTTTTTCAACTAGTGATCGCACAACTTCCTTGCTATCAGTGATGCTTCCTTTTGAGACGTCAGTATTGTTCACTGTTTCTTCTCTCCGAAGTATGGTTAGTTCCGGTGCCTCCTGACCTTTCCCTTGGATCACGGGCTTGTCATCTGATAGTTTCTCAAGCAACCTCATTAAGTCTTCATCTATTCGGACCGTTCCCTCCTCTACCTGGATGAGATCATAACCTTTTGCCTTGAGTGTTTCCCTCACGATCTTGGACTTGAGCATTATTCCTATCGGAATCCCTCTGCTTTTCTTCAAGATGGTCTTTTCAAGAGGCTCTTTCGGCAATTCGGGATGATCTTCAATCGGTTTGCCTGATTTGTCCAGCCATCTCGTGAGTGGAAGACTGTCGTACGTTTCTTTGTCCATAAAGGAGAAGCCGTCTTTGATCTCAGGTCTGTCCGCCTCTCTTTGTTCTTGCCTCTCGTAGAACTCCGTCTTCTTACTCAAGCTGTCAGCATTTTGATGTTTATCTCGTGTTCTGTGCTCAATTATCATGTTGTATCCATCCAAGCGAACTATCCACCTCCCAATATAGCTCTGGTCCATTGAGTACGTTTTCAGCCAGCTTAGTGCTCGGTTGTCGACTCGCAGCTTGAAGGGCTCACTGCCTAAGTATGCTCTGTATTTTTCGACAAAGGTGACCACCGCGAACATCTCTGCTTTCGGTGCTCCGTACTTCATTTCTGTGTCACTTAGGACCTTGCTCCCGTATGCTATTGGTCTCAAGACTGTCTTCCCATTCCATTCTTGTTCTTGATGGAGAATCCCAGAAATAGCGACTACTGACGCATCCGTGTCTAGCACGTACATCCCCTTCTCAGTCGGCATACCCAGTACTGGTGCCTCACACAGCTCTTTCTTTATTCTCTGGAATGACTCTTCTGCCGCGTTGTTCCACGTGAACTTCTTGCCCTTATGTCTCATTAATTGTTGCATCGGGTATACCTTGTCCGCATAGCCCTTGATGAATTCTCTATAATAGTTGGCGAAACCCAGGAAGCTCATCAGCTGGTGTTCCGTCTTCGGTGATTTCCAGGTTAGGACTGCTTCCACGGCGTCTGGGTCAGGTCTGATACCGTGTTTATCTACCATCCTGCCCAAGTATTTAATCGAGTCCTTGAGTATCTCGCACTTTGATGGTTTACACTTCAGCCCCGATCTTTTCATGCACGCGAACACCTCGTCAAGCCTCTCGATGTGGTCTTCTAGTGTTGGCGTTGCTATTACCACGTCGTCCACGTAGCACATTACCAGGTTGCCGTACTTCTTCGTCACGCCTATCAACGCGTGTGCCATCAGCCGCTGAAACGTGGCTGTTGCATTGCAGAGTCCAAACGGCATCCGTTTCCATTGAAACAGACCCAACTCGCAGGCGAACCCTGTCTTGTCCCTGTCTTGCTTCCTTAATGGTACCTGCCAAAAGGCCGAGCCTAAATCAAGAGTCGTAAAAAATTTCGCATCACCTAACTTCGAGAGGCTCTCATCAATTCTAGGTATGGGATAGGCATCCTTCACCGTGACGGAGTTCAGGTATCGAAAGTCACAACAAAACCTTAACTGGTCGCCTTTCTTTTTGGCCATCACTACTCCACACGCCCACGGTGACTTGGATGGTTCTATCATGTCATACTCTAGTAACGTTTCGATTTCTTTTCTACACGCGTCCGATTTGTGTGGGGTCATGCGCCTCGCCCCCTCCCTGTGTGGTACCGCGTTTTCCTCAAGTTCTATTTCATGTTCAACAAAATTGCAACACCCGATATCCGCCTTATGCCTTGAAAAAACCTCCTCGTTCCGCTCTAGTACGTCCTTGATAGCTTCGAGCTGTTCATCCTTCAGTTTGCCCCTTAAATGTTCAATCTCCGGCAGAACCGGTTTATCAGTTTGCATTTCATCTGGTGTGGGTCGCTCTGGAAAGTTCGAACAGCTCGAAAGCCCATCGTCCGTTTCTGACTTAAGTGATTTGATAAGACCTGAAGAATCTTTTATTCTCTGCAATCGTCTCAAGATACAAATTTTGTCCCTGTGATTAGGACAATCAACAACTTCATTTTGTTTTGAGTTTTCAATTGTTTCGTATCGAGTTTTAACTGGTAAAGCATATCCCAGCTTCCTCCCTCTCTGTATCGTGATCGGTATATCAAGGGTATTCAACAAGACACTGACGCAGAGGCCGCTCTTCGTTATCGAAAATGATCTTCCTAAAACAGCAGCGCTTTGACTATTGGGATTCGGAACTATACACACTTGCTTGTTGTCACTTAGTTCATTATAATTTTTCATCCTCAAGCTTACGATTGCCGCTTCATTGGCTTTTAACCTCACTCTCCTACTCAAGAATACCGGTGCTTTGTTTTCATTCGCCATTATTAAATTTACCGGTTTGATTGCGTACCTCCTATCCGGGTTCCGTATCCTGAACATTGCATTATTTAGATCAATCGTTACGTCGAAATTCCTGATGAAGTCTCTGCCTAAAATGAATTGGTCAGATTCATCTAGGTTTTCTACCACGATGAAGCTCATCCACAGGTTACGTTCCCCCAAATTGAGGGCTATTATCGGCGTCCTGCCCAACACCCGAAGGGCCCCTTTGTTTGCAGCTGACAGCCGTATCCTCGAATCTATCAAGTCACCTTTGTCAAAGCCCATCTTTTCCCATGTTTCGATTGGTATGACGCTCAAGACTGCTCCCGTGTCGAGTAATCCACGTAACTGAGTCTTTTTGCCATTTATGTCTAGCACGTGCCCTGTCACGTCTGCTTCCGTCCCGATGTGCATTGCATCTTCTTCGAGCATAGCACAGTGTCCAATCGATCTTACTTTCAATTCTTCTTTCCCTACATAGATTTGTCCAATTAGGTCTTCGTCGCATGTTATCATCGTCTTGGTATAGATGTTGATTCCATCTATATTTAGCATGACCTCGTGTGGACCATAAGCTTCAGTGTACCTATTATCAACACGTACCGATTTGCTGCCCCCTCTCGTGAGTAGTGCCCTGAGCGCTCTAGAAGTCGTTTGTGGATTTATTCCACTCAAGTAGTCTGCATACACGTCAATGTGCATTATCGTCTGGTCGCTCGACTCGCTCAAGTTTCTGGTTACCTCGTGTCCTCCCACTGTGATTATCGACATTATTCTTGCTCCGATTTTCGATATTCCAAAAGGTTTACCTGTCACCATTTTCACGGTGTTACAATTCCCGGTCTTCATTGAGCCCGTTCTAGCCTCTGGTATTGAGTTCGATCCGGTTAATGCTTCGTTAAAATTCTGTCTTTCGATCTCCAACTTTAGTCGTTGCTCTATTTCTTTCGCAGCCAGATCTTGTTTCACTTTGGCAATTGCTTCCGTCGCCGCTTTCTCATAATTTATCTCTAGAGAGCTTCCGGCCGCGGACTCTAACGCACCGCTAACATGTGTCACAGCTTTCACTGTCTTCGTCGGCAATTCGGTGTTTGGTGCCCCCAAGTTCCTAGATTCAAACTCGTTTTGCCTGTTCCGCTGATTCTGCACCGCCGCTAATGCCAACTTATGTTTGGGGTGATTCTGGTCCTTGACCGCTTCCCAGAACAAGGGACAATCCATTCTGAAGTGCCCCTCCTGGTTACAGAAGAAGCATCTGGCGCCTATCTTGATGATTAAGCCATTATAGTACTCGTGTTCCTCCATCTGGCTCATATCCTCTTCATCCGGTGCATAACCTAGGCTCTTCATGCCTTGTTTGTACGTTGTGCAGTCAGCCACATGATGATCCGCTGACCCGCAGTTCGCGCATGATCTGCGCTTGTCCATATCATCTCTAGGTTTGTACCATGATGACCTCTGGGGTTGGCTTCCCCCTTGCGTGTTCCTGTTTTCGGAATATGAGTACTTCTTAGGTTTCATCAGCATGTATTCTCTTGATTTCTGTCTCATTTCTTCTGGGGTGGGTGCGCTGTCCTTCGACAATGTGTAGTATGTTGCTAACATTGTCCTTAAGTCATCACTTTTCACCCCATCGATGAACTTCGAGGCAATGCTAAAGTTCCGTCTATTTGTCGACTCCTCTGGGTCACTCCTCCTTCTCAAGCTCTCGAGGTCATCTAGGAACCGATCTATTGACTCGTCGTCCCTCTGCCTTCTCTTTTCAAATCGCATCATCGCTTGGTGACCCTTCATGCCTGACCCGAATCGATTCAGCAATATCTCGAAGATCTTGTCCGCGGTGTCGCGTTCTTCCTCCTTCTTTGCGACCACGCATTTTAATGCCGTTCCTTCCAAGTTGCTCAGTATGGCTGTACATGCTTGTCTTTTGTCACTCAAGTTGTCTTGTTCTAGATGTAATCTCATCACTTCCACCCAAGTGTCAATGCATCCATCGGAGTCGTCCTTGAATTCTTTTGGCTTCTTGAATGTCTTTCTTGATTTTCCCTCTCTCCTGTCGCTCGAGTCAGTGTTCCTCGTGGCGAAGGCCTCTAGAGTCCTGTTCATCATCTCCCAAGTGCTGGCCCATGTCATAGCATCCGGTCCTGTGTTGCTGTTAGCTGTTGAATCTCCCGGAGCAGTCGTTGTATTCGACGTTCCATTCTTCATTATTGTTTTCGCAGCTGTTGGTGCTATGCTTATCGCATCCCTGGTTAAGGGCAACGGTGTCGATTGTCGTTTGTTCCTTTGTGGTTCTACAAAGTCAACTCTGGTGCTTTGCGTACGATCCGCTGCCGGTCTTTCTTGTGGAGTGGAACCTCTCAAGATTGCATCCAACTTCGCCTGTATTGCACACGAACTCTCGGCTTGACTCTTGCTCATTGTGTCCATTCTCCTTTCCAGGCTCCCTAATTGGCTGTTGACATCATCATATCGGTTCTTCAACTGTTGCATGTCTGTTTTGATGTTCTTTTCTCGTTCTTCATTGGTGGCTTCTACCTTATCTGACATTTCCTTGAGTCTCTCATCTGTTGCCTTAGCTAGGTTAAAATAACTGTCTAGATACTCGTGCTTGTTGTATCTTATCTCCTTTTTTATCACCTCTCTGTCTTCTTCACTGTGCTTAAGTCTTTTGTCAATCTGATTTAATTTCGCCAACAAGTCACCCAGCTCAATATTAGTCTCTTCATGGTCAGCTGTCGGTCTCTCTTCGGCCGTAGCCTCTGCTTTAGCTTGTTCCTCTCTTGGATTGGCTTCTGAGGTCTTCGTGCTCACTGTCCCAAACGTTCGTGCTCTTTCTGCTTTTGGTTCTTCAGTCACGTTTTCTTTTGTTTTTATTCCGAACATTATTCCCAATTTTTCCGTAAAAGATGTCCTCTTTACTTGAGAGTCTTCTTTCACCGTTTCTTCGGTGTTGCCTATTGCATCTTCCGCGTCATCTATCGGTGAGAACTCTATGGGTTTCTGGTTCGGTTCCTCTGCATTGGGCATTGGAGTTGACTCTGTCGCCATCTTCCTTGTTTCATCCACACTTTGATCGGGTGTCTCTAGATCAATCTCGATGGTGGGTTCTACTCGCTCCCCTTCCGTGCCCTCTTTCGCCCTGTTCTCCGCTGTACTCCTTGTGCTGACCATGTTAACTGAAAAGTTCGTCTTCGTTACCTTTGGGCCCGTTGATGTCGTTCCGCGCAGCGATGAATTATATTTCGTGTTTGATCCACTTGACCTTTTTTCGAGCACCGGTACCCTACTCCGCCTCATTATTTCTATTTACAACTGCTTCTATTTACAATTTTATTATATACACGATTCTATTCTAAGGGTAAAAAAATATTTTTTGTGGTAACAAATTCTGTATAACGTGTTAAAAACCTTATCCAATTCTCTTTCTAAAACCTCCGAAAAATTTTCCTTAATTTGGTCTTAACCCTACCTATTTCGATTTGTCTTATTCTGTCTTAAAACGCACTTGTTGTAATTTGACTTCAATTTCTATACCGTCCCAAGACTATTCGTCACTATCACAGTACTCTCCGTTAGTGTCCTAAGACCCTTGTACCAAGACCACTGTCCCAAGACTACTGTCCCAAGACCAGTGTCCCAAGGCTAGTGTCCCAAGACTACTGTCCCAAGACCAGTGTCCCAAGACTACTGTCCCAAGACTAGTGTCCCAAGGCTAGTGTCCCAAGACTACTGTCCCAAGACTAGTGTCCCAAGGGTAGTGTCCCAAGACCAGTGTCCCAAGGCTGGTATCCCAAGACTAGTGTCCCAAGACTAGTGTCCCAAGGGTAGTGTCCCAAGACCAGTGTCCCAAGGCTGGTGTCCCAAGACTAGTGTCCCAAGACTAGTGTCCCAAGACCACTGTCCCAAGACTGTCCCAAGACCACTGTCCCAAGACCACTGTCCCAAGACCCTGTCCCAAGACCCTGTCCCAAGACCACTGTCCCAAGACCCTGTCCCAAGACCCTGTCCCAAGACCCTGTCCCAAGACCCTGTCCCAAGACCCTGTCCCAAGACCCTGTCCCAAGACCCTGTCCCAAGACCACTGTCCCAAGACCACTGTCCCAAGACCCTGTCCCAAGACCACTGTCCCAAGACCCTGTCCCAAGACCACTGTCCCAAGACCACTATCCCAAGACTGCTCTGTCCCAAGACTTCTTCGGTCTTGTCCCAATACTCGTCACGGAGTGTCTTCCTCGTTGTAGGGTCTTCTTGAACCACCGTACCTTGTACCACCACTCAAGCTCTAGTAAAATTTTCCCAAAAACCCTCTCTTAAAAGCCAAATGCTGACCCCCCTCTTCTTTTTGGTTGTTTCTATTTCAATGTAGGTGCGCAGGTATCTTGTGATCACCTGTTCGTATAAAACCAAACACAAATCCTCAATAAAATGCAACAAAAAATTTTAAGTAAGAAAAATAATAAAAACAGAAAAATGAGCCCACCTAAAATTTAAAGGTGACCAATGTCTACCTTTCGTCTAAAAAAAATGTCTGGTACCTAATTGCCACGCGTTTTCCTCCCCCCACTAGTGATCTTATGGGGTATCACAAAAGCTGTCTATATCCGGTCCCCCTTACCAAACCAACCAGCGTACCAGCCTTAACTCGAGTTGGATTTTGGATCTCCACCTAATATTACCAACGCGTGTTAATTTCTAATGTAACTAAGTCAACGATGTCGACTAATTAGTTACTCTAATTTCCCCCTTTTTGCAATTTACAACCGCCAACCTCTAGCCTAACCAGTCCCCCTTCTAACCTCCCCCCTTTCTAGCCCCCCTTCTTAAGCCTAAAAATTACTTTAAGCGCCGGGTGCTAAACCTCTCAAGAGAAAACCGTAGACCTGTTTCCAGGCCTGCTCAAGTAAAAACGTTCCTCAAAACTGGGGGATTTCGCTTATCCAATTTTACACTTATCTCCTATAATGTAATGTGGATTCTAACGATACCCGTTCTGCCCAACTTGAGAACTCGAGAATTGCCAAATCCTTCTTGGCTGCTTTCCCACTCGACTGGTCACCTGTTCCAGTCCAGTCTCCTATTGGTTCAACCAAGTGTCCCTGAACCACTTTCCCACTCGGCTGGTCACCTCTTCCAGTCAAGTCTCCTATTGGTTCAGCTCAAGTGTCCCTGAACCACTTTCCCACTCGGCTGGTCACCTCTTCCAGTCAAGTCTCCTATTGGTCCAGCTAAGTTCCAAGCTATCTGAAAACCCTTGACAACGCCTCACTTCGGGCACTTTATTCAGTTTACTGGTTTAAATTGCTAGGTTGATCGAAACGATCGAACTTGTAAAACAGTATGGGTATACTATTTAATTAATATAAAGGTTTGATCCAACTAATCTGGTGTCAAAGTCACTGTCTTTTTTCGTTTTATGGTTTTTGTTCCTTTTTCTATTCTTTTTTGGTTTTTGTTTTGCTTTTTGTCTTTTTGCTCGTGTTTTTGTCCCCCTAGTTGCCCCCCTTTACTCGGTTAGCTAAGCCTCGTTCGGAGAGCGTACCAGGAAATTTTCTCGAGTTTTCTTAAAAAGCTATCACGGTACAACCGGAAGGTTTGCACGTTCCTGTCGAACCGTACCGCCGGTACTCTAGAATGGGCATTCAGCCCGAAGCTGTCTCAAGTGGGTTCGACTCCGTAGTCTTGATGTCGTAAACACCCAGGAGCGCCATAAAAACACTATGTAACATTCGTCTACTACAGTCACACATGAGGCTTAAGAAAAATAGGCCCTATAACTATTGGCTCAGGAGTCAGGGACACTATCTCTTGTGTTTTTCCACCTCAAATCAGTCGGAGCCAATTCGGTTCGCTTGTGACATGAGACTACGACCCGCTACTGCTTAAGGCTACTACCAAAATATCCCCCCACTCAAGAATTAAGAACGTCCCCATACTTAGGTCTCAAAATACCCAAAATACATGAACGCCGTTAAAAACCGGGTTGGAACAATCCGTTAAGTTGCTTTTTTATTAGACAGTGGAACTTTGATCCATTTCAGATGGATCAACCTAAAACTCGCCTTACCTCAACATAACAATCATAAAACACACTCTAGAAATTAAATTAAGTACTCACATTGTAGCACGCTCAAGAACCAGGAAGTAAATAAGTCGGTAAACAACTCAAGAATCAACAAAGTAACTAAAATAAGTTTAATGTCAGTCAGTTTTAACAACAAGAACAAGTTTTTACTCTAGACTGCAGTTTTATGTGGACCATTGGGACACTCAAGCTGTCCACCTTTCCGTCGAAGGTTCACTCTGGTCCAGTTCGAATAATTGTTCTCTCGGGAATACTCTGTCTTCTATTTCAGATAGGACAGCTCTACTCTTGTTCACTATGATGGAAATTGCGAATTGCAATTTCACACTCGTTTTTATCTGACAACTTTCCCGCAATTGTTCTAAAATTGTTCTCTTTTCTTTTTCTGATTTTCAGTTATCGCGAGAAAATCGTGCATGACATGTTCCATTCGAAATTTTGAAAAATTAAGTTTCACTACAAAATCAAGTGTTTTCTGCTCTTCTCAAGGTCAAACTTCCAAATATGACCGACTGGCACATACGTACGTAAAATAAACTTGACGATTAACGAAGCTATTTACGTTTTGTGCCGAAAAGTGAAGGTCGAGAGTATGCGAAGCAGTAAATTTTAAAATTTCGAGTTGCGCGTGCATGACGTGAAAACTTCATTTTCGCGAAAACTAAAATCGCGAAAACCTGAAGAACAATTTTTGCTTGCCAGAATTAGACAATTTGCTGAACCAAGAAGACGGAAAACCGCCAATTATGTTTAACAATTAAAACAAGTACGCAGAATTGGAGGCACTAAAGTAACGATTGTAGTGTTTGTGACATTCGACCAGAATTTAAAATGGTAATCAGAAGGTCAAAAGTATCATAGTAACCGAGGTTACAGTCATGAGTCCCTTCATCATGTATTCCAGTCAAAATCCTTGGAATTTCTTTAGATATGGAAGTGATAATGATAAAAGAAGATGACAAGTGTTTAAGTCCTTTTCAATTAAAATCGATACGGGTTACGTTTCTTCAATAAGAACACGCAACTCGACACGAGATAATATAATATACAAGTGTTACAAGTAAAAAATTTCGTCGATAAGTATTTTGTCATTTATTGTTCCGAGTACGCAAGCGGCGTTCGCAATCTGTATTGCCAGGGAGATTCTCTGTTTTAAAAAGCTGCCTGCTCTGGGTTCCTCAGTGCATATGCTTAGGTTCTTACAAAGCTTGCTCAAAAAAACTTCTGTGCTGGGGCCGGCCGCGCCCTGAATTTCAAAAGCTAGCGGTTGGAAAAGATATCCATCATTTACAAGATCTTTATACTTGTCAATTTTTCGCTCTTCCGCTTCAGCGGCAGCCGTACCAGGGTTACAAACAGACCCGGCATTAATCCTACAACTTGTAGGCTACAAGGAGCTAAGGAGTCTACTACCGTTACATCCCACAAGAGCTGCTTACCATCAGCCCATGGAACGAGCGTCAAACCGTCTGGTCGCTTCTGATCGGTCCTGTAGAGGTGTCGTGGTTCTAAAACAGACGGAATGTGAGCAGATGATAGACTCTGCTTTATAAGGGCATTCAGGTTTGAATGCCTAGAGAATCTCCCTGCACTTTTGAAGCAAGAAAGACCGTGCCAACCATCCTCGGTAACGTCTTTTCCGCACACGCATTTATGCCGTTCGCATATTTTTGATCCTAATCGAAGTCCTATCGCAATTCTGAGGTGTTGGTTCGACAGTTTTAACCTTAAATTTTTGCACGGGATGACGTTCAACCATTGGGAGCCAAATCTATCTTGGAACGCGTTGAACCTTTTTACGTCCGTTGGTTCGAGTCGTAAAATCAAGTCTGCAATTTCGCTGTCAAAAATTGGCTCCGTCCAATTTTTTTGGATTTCATTTTCCGGAGCCATTTCAATTTTTCCAAGGTCAAACCACCGTTTAAGCGCATCATCATAGGTTCCATCCACATGCTCCAAACCAAAGATTTCGCTCAAGGCATCTTTTGCTCCTACTGCTGAGGCTAAGAAAGCGGGTAAAGCGAGTAGACGAGCGGAAGAAACGCCCAAGCCACCTTTGGCTGCCGGGAGAACAGCTTGTAAAAACTGGTTATCATCCATTTTCACGTTAGTGACCTTGCATAACGATTTTTTTAGTAATTTATCGTAACGTTCCAAAAAATCATTTTGCAAAAAACAAGGGCTCGTACGCAAAAAATATAGGAGTTTTGGCATGCTAAAGCAACTTTTCAGGAGGTAAAAACCACAATGGGCGTCTAGTTTGTCAATGACATCCGAAATTTTTTCAAGCTCCTTAATTTTTTCGTCGAGCAATTCTTTTCGGCAAAGTTCGCCGATTGGAGATCCTAAAATAAGGAGTTCTTCTTTTGTTTTTATTTTTATTTTGGGGCATATTTTTTTCGAAATTGTGTTAAAATTGAATTATACTGTGTACTAGTAGTCGGTCCCAAAAAACAAAGTTCACACTTCTCAGTGTTTAAGCTCAGGCCGTAAATTTGTTCCAATTTCAGAATGTTTTTAAGGTCCCGGAGTACTACCTTATAGTCGTCGGCTAAATTCCCATCATCTAAATACCAGATGTTAATTTTCGACTCCAACTGTTTGACTAGTGTATGAATTGTTTCCGCAAAATAGGGTGGGGCTTCAGGATCACCTTGCTGAGTTCCGTCTTCTGACATTATGACAGAGTTTCCGTAAAAAAGGTAACTAGGTTTACCATACGCCCAATGAGTGTAATTATACAATTCGGGGCGATTTGAATAAACATGATTCAGCATTGTTTCTCTGTTTAAAGAGTTAAAGGCATTCTTAAAATCTAGTTTTAAAAGAACAGTGCATTTTGGATTGTCGTCGCGTTCAATTAGGTTTCGAAACGAGTGCACAGCTATTTCTGCTCCTCGTTTGGTGCCGCATCCTACCTGTACGTTTCCGAAAAATTTTTGTCGCTCGGAGAGGGCCTTGCTTCCAGCGCATTTAGACGCGATACGTCTCAGCGTGTTGCCTATGGCAATCGGTCTCAACCCTCCGTCTATCTTTATGAGGGCGATAAGATTTGCGCCAAAAAAGAAAGGTCTTAGTGGTTCGGGTTTTTTGCCATCTCCAATGAGGTTTATCAGCTTAGTAAGCGATTTCAGAAAATTAAGTCCTGCACTGCCATTCGACTTACAAACAAGATCTTCAAAAATTTGAGGAACTATTTTATCAGGACCTGCTGCTGATCCGTTTGGAAAGGACATTATCGCTTTGTATAGGTCGAAATCGGTTACGAAAAAACTATCCAACTTTTCTGGATTTGGAGCTGCAAATTTGGCTCGCTGCGGGTGCTTAGACAACAACTTTTGATAGTTATCAGTTGAAAAAGGAGCTATTTTGTCATCCGAAGCAGCAAGCCTTATTCCTCCCTTTACATTTCCTTCATCCTTCATCACTACTTATTAACTTTATTCTCTGCTCGCGGTCACTCAGAGGCGGGCTTGAAACTTGGGGATGGGGTTTTGGAAGTGACACGTCATTTGCTCGAATTTTTTTATTTATCAAAGAACTCATGCTTGTGGTCTGTTTGCGTCCACTTCTTTTCGGTTGCTCCAAAAAAAACAAGAACGACGTTAAAAAAATTAGCCATTTTGTAACATCTTCTACATTGTAGACGATGTCATTTATTTTGTCCGACAGACTTTCCGCCAAGGGAACACGCGAGTCTTTTGGTGCTCTCTTGAGTACTCGGACATTTGAGATGGCTGTATTAACATAATTGTCTAGCACTAAATCATTACCTATTGTTGCTTTATTAACAGATTTTACATCAACGCATAAAGGACACTGAAACCATTGCATTTTCTTAGAGTCGCTAAGAGAAAAATTTACACAATTAATATGATACCAACTAGAACAACAATCACATCTAATCCAATTTATCAGTCCTGAAGGTTTTAAGCAATCTTTGCTTGTACACTCTTTGTTGTTTTTCCTCATCTTGACGCAGCATAAAGGTAAAAAAAAGGATTTTGACTGGACTTTAGGGGACTGAACTAACCCATGATAAGCGGTTAGTGGGAATTTTACAAATCAGCAAATAAAAAAAAAGACAACTAAATTAATTTAAGTTTTAAAATCGAATTATAAAAATCAAAAACAAGGAACAATCTCACCCGAGCTCAGTAGGTCCAGCGGCGCACCACCAGACTCCTCAAGCCAGTTCCAGTTTCCCACCTCCCCAGAGAAAGCCACTTGACAGACCTGTCTCTAAAATCCCTCAGAGGGCGCTCCACATACAGGCGCAAACATCAAACATAACAAATCTATTTAATAAGTTTATTTCAACAATTATGCATTTCAGTCCATTCGACCAGAATGGCCTGAAATGCATGGCAGAAATCAATTTTTATTTGGAGCAGTTTATCGAGAGAATTGGCTGTTTCGAATAATTACCCGTGTCAATTGTTCAATTGAACGAATTTGTAGAGGTCAGTTTTGACTGACACGTAAAATTGAAAAAAAATCGTTTGTATGAACAGACATCTGAATTTTAATTTTCGCGATTACTGAAAACCGCGAAATCAGAACAACGATTTTCACTGTGTGACATTCGACCAGAATGGACGAAAATGCAGTTTCGAGTTTTTAGCAGCGAACCTTCCGAATTGGCGGTTTTGAAGGATTAAGAGCGTTTTTCAGACTATTAGACAAATTGTGATGGCTGAAGGATTCGGAAATTCCTAATTTTTAAAAAATTCGAAATGATGACGTAATAATTCTGAGAAACTTCAAAAAACTGCCATTTTGGAGAAAACCAAATTAGAGACAGAAAAAAAATAGTTGCGACGACGACAAAAACGAGAAAATTGAGAATCAGAATAGGAGAAAAGCAGTAGCAGAGACCGCTCCGAGTTGCAACTATTGTGCCGCTACAATAGTTGCAAGGCATTGCGAACAACGGTGTAACCATCGCCCAAATACTACACAGCGACGGAGCGTAGAAAAAGTACCTATTAACGACTGGCAGGCGTCAGTTACCTTAATCCTACTCGTTTTTCATCGTCTGGACCTTGCCAGTTGATTTTCTGGTCTGTCTAGGGCTAAGTAAAAAGTTACTATTTTTAGGCCATCAGTCAAACGACTTTTGATCAGCTTTCGTTTACATGCGAACACAAACACATAGCTGAGTCTCGGATCCTCAGACTACGTGATTGCTATTAAAAACACGGCTCAAATACCCTATTTTATTATGTTTTTGTGTGACAGTTCTATATTAAATCCATTGGAGATGGATTGACCCCTTCCTCTTTCTAGCTACTCATATTCTAAAATATCAAATAATACCGGTGTTAATTCAAGGTTTTACGACATCCAAGTAGCTACAAAGTCAGTTTTATATAGTCCCTTCACATACAGCAGTCTCTGGGGGTCCAAGCCTCCGCTCCCGTGTTCTTCCCGAGATAACGCTGTTATCTCTCCCAATTTGTGGCACGGGAGGGTTCCGCGGAATATTCCTTCCCCACTGAAGCTTCCTTTTCCACTAATTTCCAATGCTAAGTATCTTATCGTGTGTCACTGCCACGATAAGAGGCCTCGTTTTTCTTGTTCTTTCGTGCGACTGTTTTCTGCTATCTCCGTCGTTGTTGTGTTTTTTCGTCCTTTTAGTCAAAATGGCCGTCTTTTTGTATTTCTCAGAAATACTGGCCCGTCAATCGAAATTTTTTAAAAATTCAAATTTTTGGAATATCTAGACCCTCCTTCGCAGTAATTTTTCGTTACTAAGGCCTTTATTCGTTTTTTTTCGTGTCGCCGGAAGGTTGCGCTGTGCCAATCTGGCAGAATGGCACATACTCCCCGGACAAGTCCCCATCAATGTCCCTATTGATCGCATAACACCAGGTTATTGTCAAGTAGTGTTCCAGTTCTCTGTGATCAATCTTACAAATCGCATAAGAAAATGAAATTTATCTACTCCACCTCAACTCACTACGTGTTCACAAATGGCATTGTACTACATCTCACTGCCTTTCAACATTTTCACAAAATATGCACCATGAGGAGTGTCCTAGATAAAATTTCTTTTCTGACTACTTACGTCACTTGCCATAAAACTTCTTTTCGCTCATTGTGATTAAAAAGTTGGGACGTTGCACGGCCACGCACCCGTTAAAATTAACTTAACGTCACTCACCAAGTATAATCAGTTATTTATGCGGTCCTTTCAATATTAAAACTAAGAAACTCTGTGGCTAGGAAACTTATTTAGTTACTCACCCTTTCCAAGCAAGTTTACCCAAACTTACCATGTCGCCACACAGTGAAATTGTGTCTTACACAGGTTAAAAACTTCAGTCGTGTTTAAATAGGTAAAGATACTCACCTATGTGCTATATATATACCTAAGTAGCATAACTAAAATTTTCTTTCAACAATTTTAACAATTGCAACAATTTTCAAAGTCTGGTTTTTGATCAAACTAGATCAAAACAAAAAGTTTAACAAGTTCAATAATCAAACTTGGTTGATTGGTTCAAGTTTTTACACATAAAGACAATCAAGTTTTTTCTCCTTCTCTTCCTTTCTTGTTCACGTCTTCACTTGTCCTCTTCGTTCCATCATCTCCATTCCATTGCTTCTCCATCCTGATCTTCAGCTTCGCTGTCTTCTAGACTTTCTCCAGCATGTCCATGGAGTTGCGGGCCGTGCCCCAACTCTCCTGCTCCAACAGCCTCAGTTTGCAACAAGGTAGCAGGTCCACATTCACCTTTTGCTCCCGGTTCCTGCAAAAGCTGTTGTGAAGACACAGGCTCACATTTCGTTCTAGGTCAGCTCTTAAGACCTCTTTCTTCTCATCTTCAGTTACACAAGGCGCTCCAGCTACTCGCTTCACCGCCGTGGTGACTGCGTTTCTGTGCGTCAGGAATGCTCTCTTATAGGCTCCCGGTCCTATATCTAGCTGGAAAGATTGATAGGCTTCCGTGTTCCTCGACATGTGACGCTTCGCGCGTTCATACATCCATGACGTCATCACTGCACGGAACCAAGGCATCAACCTTTGCCTTAACCATATTCTTTCAATGGCTCTGGGTATTCTCAGAACTTTGCAGGTGGTTCTGAAAAGATCCAAATCGCGGCTCATCTTCACGTTGCTCAGCTGCTCAGGAGTCGGCATGGCCGTCTCCTGTTCACTCGTATCCGCGTTAGCCTCCAACCATCTCACTGCCAGCATGGCACTAACCACCACGATTGACACCTGTTGATTCTGATCGGGCAACCCCGTAGAGTACAACTCCTCTACGTCCCATACTAGCATCAGATTCCGGCGTTTGGGGTACCATAACGTCTGCGCCAAGCAGTGGCAAGGATACTCCCCATGGGTTTTCACTATGTTCCTTCGGGTCCGATACCCTGAGGCTCCCAGCAACGGTTCCACCTCCATCATAATTCTGTGTAAATCGTCTTTCTCTTCTATGGTGGGAATTCAGTGGGTAACGCTCCACTCGCTTTCTGCTTTTGGAACTCGCTCACATTACATTCGTTCAGTCTCAGGAACTCTTCAACCACTACGTCTTAAAACTCGCCTTCAGATCTCTTCGGGACTGCCCGAAAGATCTTCGCCAACAAATCATATGAACTCTCCGACATTCTGGCCAACCTCACGCACTTTGGCAAAGAGAAAAGTTGGTCAATCAACACCTGCTGAGTCCTCGCATCCATCACCACCATGTGTGTAGGATACCTACTACTGCAATATGGCGCGGAGCTTGAACCCACCAGATATTTTGAACCAGTAGGTTTATGATAGGCTTCACTATCCTTCAGACTCATTTCGTTTTCCAGAGCTTCTCGCCAGCCTCCGATCTTCTGCTCTGTCTGCAATGCTCCAGGGAATACTTCCACGCTGAGGGACGTCACTAGCTCATGGGCACGCTCCAGGCGCTCAAGCGATTCTATCGAACTCGTCATGCTACAATATCCCAAGGCTGTGGTCAAGTGTACATCCGTCACCCCATGACAGTCCGCGACCAACTCTATGCCACTCTTATCCGACATGCTCAATCTTCCGTACAATCGTGCCAGTTGTCGATGCTGCTCGCTCAGCGTAATCAGGCAGTGTCCCAAGTTGCAAACATGTCCTTCCATCCCACTATGTTGAGTCAAACAGGTGCCTTGCTTCAACCAATGGCTCGATGGACTTTCCTCGGATAGCTCCGTGGATGGGTTGCTCTTCCGCTTCGTCATCCTCATGGCCAGCAGATGGTGTATCATGGCCAGATCATGTAGACTTGCGTCATCATCCAGGTCTAACGTGAAATCCGCCGTCATGTCCCAGATTAGAGCGGCGTTAGGGTGGGGACACCAAGAAGGCTTCATGAGCTCCCACATAGTTACTAGGCTGGTTTTCAAGGGACCGTCCCAAGAACCACAATCAAAACTCACTTGCCCCTTCAGCTCGGGAACCCAGGGTTTGACCACTCGTTCTTCTAAAATAATTCCCAGCTTGGGCTGTTCCACCATCAGCTTTCCAGTTTCCTTAATCCGTTCGACCCAGAAATTGAGCACTATGACTTGCTCATAGTCGAAGTACGCTTCCCTGGCTTCTTCATTCACGAAGGGATTATACGCCATCCCCGGTATGCCAGACACATATTGCAACCACTTCAGTTTCCCTAGTGTTGCAAAGTCTTTTTGTCCCCTGACTGTTTCAATCAACTCTCGGCTCACTTTCAATTCTTTGTTGGAATACCTTCTCACTTCTTCCAATTTGCGATAGCTCTCCATGTCATTCGACTCCCTATTTGGTACAATCAACGGCATATCCTGATATAGTTCCAGGAGTGCCCTAAGGAAGTTTCTTTCGCAATCAACTCCCTTTTGCCGATTGATCTTTATGCATTCTCCCAAAACAGGAGTGGGGATACGATCCACCACGAACCTGACAAAGCAAAGGGCATCCTTACGCTTAGCCCAGGCTATCGCAGAATCGTCTTTTGAAATCAAAGCTCGCAGGGCTTCCATCAACTCCAGCTCCTGTTGCTTTGATTTCAAATCATTACTGGCTTCATATTCCGCCTTCTTGATGCCCGTCAAGCACCAAGCCAACCGTTTTTGCAGGTCAGTTCTCGTGCACGGATGAGCCAGGTACGCTGCCACCCTCGCAGGTGCATGCATCGTCTCGTCGAAGTATCTTTGGAGGGCCGCCCTCCAAGAGATTTCCAGCAGTTTTTCCAGCCCGATTTCGTTCGCCTCTGAGGACATTACCGTGCCGTTTTCTTTCCGATTTAAGTTAGAATTCTCCGTTAGCCCTTTCAGATATTCCTGCATGGCTCGCTTCTTGCTCCAAGCCATCAGGTGCCCACTCGCGGAGTTTCTCGCCTTCAACATCTCCACATAACCCCCTGCTGGATCTCCCATGTGGACCGATTCTGTCACAGTGACTCGACTGTACTCGACCACGTCGAGTTGTCCCTCCAGTTTCATCCGGGCCATGATGGTTCGCGAGGGCCTGTAATCTTCAAGTCCTCCAGATCCACACTGACTGATGATCTCCATTTCTAGCTTAATGTCTGCTAGGGTTCGTGCAGTCTTCTTTGATTTTGTGGCTGTCGTGGTCAGACCTGCCAAGAGCATAGGGGGTATCAGGTTCTCTTTTTCTCCCCTGGTCAACGTCGCACCATCTCCTTGCCCGCTCTCGCCTGAACGACCTGCGCTCGTCAAAGAGGCCACCACTGCGCTGGCTTTTGACTTCACCACTCTCTGGTTTACGGCTCGACTTCCTGTCTTCCCTTTCAGCCGCTTCAGCCCCTTTCTGGCTCGTCTAACGGGTAATTTCTTTGTGACCTGCTGATCATCGGCACTGTCCTCTGTAACTGACTCGGTCAGAACATCAGACTCCACGGAGCTCATTATTTTCTACAGGACCTCACGCATGATGGGTTGGTTCAATCCCACCTTCATTATGGACTGCGTCCCATATCGTCGTATCACGTCCCATGACCTCTCCATGAAGTTCACTCGGCTCCAGGTTGCTCTTGTCTTGCTTTCTAGTTCACTTTGGTATCTCTCCCATTCCTCTTCCGGTAGCGTACTCAGGAAGGATACCCTCATTGACTCTTCAATTTTTCTCCTCCTCGGTGATGGAGCAATCTTTGTGGATCCCTACTTCGATACTCTCTCGCCTGACTTATTGGGTCCATCGGGGATAAGTCGGCCGACGCCTCCTTTGTAGACTCCCATCGACTTCCCCATCGTCGTCTTCACTGAACCGGTCTTCTAGCAAGTCTCTCTCCAACGCTCCTAGACCCGTCTCACCCGGTTTTTCTGTCTTTCCCCCGATGTCGTCATCGTCTTGATTCATCAATTCATCGTCATTTGCATCAGGTTTTGGCTTAGGTCCTGAAGGGCCTTGTCGTGTGTCTATGCCCGAATCCGGCCGCGCCGGTACGGTCATGTCTCCTGCGTGATAAAACAATTCATCGTTCACCAGGAATTCTACGGACTCCTCGCCATGTGGTGCCAGGTCCTCTATCGTTATGTATGAGCCTCCTCTGCACTCCTTTGCCACTTCCAGCATCACTACTTTCACTTCACCTTGATAAGTCATCTGTGGGAGCATACACCTCGTTCCACATCTCAGCCGAGACCTCTGGTCTCCTGGTAGGTGGTGCTTTGATCTTTTTCCTGCTCCAAGCATCAGGAAATGTGAAGTCAAACGTGTGCGCGGCTGCAACGTTCCAACTGATGAAGCGCGGCTCCATCCCTTCACTCCACCTCAGCATTTTCCTCTCTGCATCACGAGCTGCTCCGATGCGAGGGGTAATGACGGGAGATATGACTCCCAACAACATCCTCCTTGTCGGTGGATATCGAGGGCATTGGTCCGGCAGCGGCCTGGACCAGAAAGCCACGTTTGCTGGTTCTCTTTCACGTGTGCGTAGGCTTCTGGCAAGAGTGGGACTCTCATTGCCGCTCCTGAATCTTTCACTACTGGTCTCAGATTCCAGAGCTTCGGGTTAAACTGGATGTGGGAAAGGTCTTTGCGGCCCATTCGGCACTTGAAGTTGTTTTTGAAATCCATCAACACCCAACCTGGCTCCGCTATTCTTCCGAACAGCCTGTCGTCGCTGGCCAGCCCTCTCAGCTCCCTCTGCTCTACCCAATTCAGCACGGAACAATCCACTACTGAGACCAGGTTGACATACAACACAGAATTCCTGTATGCCTTGACTTGCACGTCCGGGAACGCGAAAGACATCACCGGTCCATACACCACCGTGACGAATTCCGGCAGTCCGTGAATCAGAGCCAGCGGATCGATCCGCATCATGGCAGCCAAATCTGTCAGCAAGGGCATGCCACAATACTGCTTACATTCACCCGCATCCGTCGCCACCTTATCCTCTCCCGTGACACTTCTGTTCTGCTGCAAGAGATATTGGAGCAGGAGATTCCTCCAGTCTTTCATTTTCCTGAGCGAGGCAGTTTCCAACTGCGCGTTGAACTCACGACTTGTTCCCTGGAGTTGTTCGGGGTAACGCAACAGCACAAGCAAATCACCCAGCCGACCGTAGGTCATGGCAATTAGAGTCAGGAGTCCATCCAATCTCAAATCTGCCAACGCTTGGGTGAAGAGGTTCGCCGGCCCTTCACGAAATTCTCATGACCAAATGTCACGTACAGGGCTAATATCAGGCCAATCGACAGCTTCCTGATATCCTTGACGAAGCTCGCGATCAGGTTCCGAGATGCCCTCGGATAGCACGTCGACAGGAAGGATGGCGTCCATCCCACTCCCATTCTACCCAAGATGGCATCTGATCATTCATATTGTGCCCTCGTGGCTAGTACGTCAGCTTGGAACTTGTCAAGCGACATCGTGTTTACATCCTGCATCAATATCAACATCATACCCCCAGCTAACTCCCGGGCATCAAACAAGTTCTTCAGATACGCGTGTATCTCTTTGATCACTGCCGGCGCATGCTCGAACACGTCCTCTCCCAAGGTGCACAGTCTCGGTGACAAGTACAACCATAAGTTGTTGTGCGGCATCGTGCGCAAAGCCATTGCCATGAGATCTTCTTCCGCTGATGTCATGTTTTTCCTGACTGTCCTTCCCTGTTCATTCTCCGCATGATCCATCTGTCTGAACCAGAGATCGTCAGCCACCTGTTGTACTAACAGATGATCGTCATCTACCCCGGGTCTCAACTTCAGCAATCTGGCGAAATTGGACAGCTCCAACCCCAGAACCTCATCTAACACCAACCGAGTTGTGCTACCATCTTTGAGTCTCTGTATGGCATTGAAAATGTCAGCCCAAACGGCAGGAAGCTCAGATCGGGATAGGTAATAATTGTTGGGGTCTATCACTATGTTCGGGGCAGGAATTATTACGTTGAACCGTCCCTCTGCTATCGTTGTGACCATCGTGTATACAAACTGAAGGGGTTCTGGCAATGCAGCGTACCCTGGTGACAACACAAAGACCACCTTCACTACATTTTGGGTGAAACGTTGTTTTGCTGCTGTTTCTACCTCAGTCATCGCCGAGAGCAATGTCATTATCGCCTCCCCTATGACCTCGTTGCTCGGGATCGACCCATCCGTCAGACGGGACAACAAACCCCTGCTTTGCAGATGATAATTCGAGCCTGCAACCACTATCACCTGCGGCTCCATGCTGACCACCGTTTGCACACTTATCATCATGCCTATTGACTGTCCCCAGTCCAATTTAGGCGCCGTCAAGAAAATCACGTCGGGCCAAAAGAGAGAACGGGGCGTGTAGAGAGTATCCGAACTAGCCACAATCAGGTACTTGGCAGCTTTCATATCCAAGGGATCATAAGCGGCAAACAGCCCGTCACCGACTGGGGCCTTCAGTTCCCCGTATCTCCTGTCATCTCCATCCACCGTGTTCATTCGGGGGTAGTCTCTTGAATATTCGCCAGGCGTCTGACGGGGTGGTTTAGCAAACTGCCTGTACATCTTGTGATGCTTGTTATTAGGCTTGTTATCTGTCTGAAACTTGCCCTTGCGAGCAGGTGGCGTCAGTTCCCTGGCTCTCTGGCGGACGTCCGTAAGAGACCGGGTATTCAAAGGTCCAAAGGTATTGTCCTGAGGCAATCCATTCAGGTCTGCGTGCCGGAGCGTAGTCGTGGAGCAGCCAATCCACGCCCGGTATCCGATATAGTCGCGACACTGTGGGATTTTCTCCGCCGATTATTCTCATTGCGTCCTCCCGACACGTCAAGGTATTCATGTTCAACTTCGTTGACATGTCTGTCTTGTACTGTCCCCAATGACTAGGGTCTGATCGGTTCCAAAGCAGCACGCTGCCTGGTTCAACTCCCTCCGCTGGCACGGCACTCGTAGACGGTCCTGCTACTGAAGCAGGGTTCGCCGTAGCGGGCGGGTCGTTCCTCCTAGACACGGTCTGGGAGTTATTCCTGTTCTGATCAACTGATCTCCCGAGTCGGCTTTCAAGCGGTTGTGTTCTGGGAGGAGGAGCAGTCCCTAGCCTCTCTCTCACGTTTGAGCTCGGAGCGATGGGTGCTGCTGTAGCCGTCTCCGTTGCCAAAGGCCCTAGGCGGTTGACGAGGGAATCGGGCACGCCTGCCCTTATTCTAGTTCCTCCGGTCGAACTGGTCCAAGCCAGAGAACTGGTCGCCCTTGACTCCTGCTCCAATTCCCTCAACTGCGTCTGAAATACGTCATTGATCCAGTGTCTCCCTTGTTGGGTGTTGAAATGTATCCCATCTCTGGTGAGCGCGAGGTGATCAATCATGCGCAACGTGTTCTCGAGATCCAGAAGCCGCAGCTCGCCAGGGTTGTTTCTCACCAGACTGCGGATCATTTCGTTCCACCGTGTCACGTTGCCATTCATAAAATCTGCCACTACGGTGCCCACCATCGGGTTTTGTGGTATCGTGCACAGCACCACGAGCCTGGGCCTGTACTTCTCCTTTAGTTCGTTCAGGAGGCAGACCAGTAGAGGCTCCCACTCGCTCTCCGGAGTCACTGGTGCTCTCGAGACGTCATTGGTTCCCAGCATTATTACCAGCGTATCCAGGTAATCTTCGCTCTGGAACTCCATCATCTTGATGACCTGAGCCACTGAGGCTCCTCCAAAGGACAGAGCGGTAGTCTGACCACAGACGAAGATCTCATTCAGATCCCTCACCAAACTGTCTCCTATGATCAAGTGGCGATTTCCTGGGGGAATCACCTGGTCGCTCATTGTCGCCAGAACTTCCTGTGACACTTGGCTCACCTTTGCCATATACAGCTCCTTCAGGTGCTTTATTTCATCCTCCTTGTAGGCCACCTGCAGATCTTCGTACTTCTTTTTCCATTCGTCTCTTTCTCGAGCTATCGCCCTATACTCGTGGAGTTTGGCACACAGCTCGCTCTGATCTCTCTCTTTCTTCTCCAACGTCTCAATCGTCTCCGACGTCTGGATTTCTATCTCGCTCACCCTCACTCTCTTCGGAGGAGGAGCAGCTGTTGGAGAGTCGACCGAATGTGACGGGCCTGGCCCGTCACGTTGTCTTTTTGCTCCGATGAGCGGCTGCGCAGGTTGGACCGGCAAGGGCATCTCACCTAGCCGGTGGTCCCTCTGTTCACCTAGTCCTGGCTCACGAGCCAGGTCGTGGCCAGACATTTCTCCACGCCGCCATCTCATCAGTCGGTTTCGACCTCTCTCGGCGGTCCCGGACTCACCGAAGGCCAACATCAACACGACTTCTGTAGGGCGATTCCCTCGACCCTCTCGTCCTAACGCATTGAGGAGCGCGACCACAAACATCGCCAGCCCCGGGTCTTCTCGTGTAAAGTTACAATCGATCAGCCGCTGATAGATCTCGTCTAGAGTCGCTCCTAGACTCGCTGAGAGGAATTCCATTAGTTCATTCGTATCACCCATTTCTTATCGTGTTGATTCTTGTTGTCGTGTAGTTTCTTCCGGTTGGTTTGATTCAATGAATTCAATAAACAATTTCTGATCAATCAAGATCTAAAAAACAAGTCGCGACTTAAAACCATCATTTTTGGATAAAACATCATTCAACTCTTTAAAACTCTTCATTGAAATTCCCTTCTCAATTCTGATTTAAAAATTTAGCACCAAGGTGGATCGTCCACCTGTATCTTTGTCAGGTTAGCACCAATGAGCGCTGTCACCTTGATTACGTGGAGTATTCTAAGTCTTTTATGACACAAAACATGAAACATATCATAACAATAACATAACACATAAACATCACCCATCTATACTTATCACATTAACATAATCCCTAATATTATGCCTAAAACCTAATCCTAATCTAAAACCTGACACTAATTCTTATCAAGTGAACTTAATAAAAACCACTTATCGCCAAATGCAATTCCTAGCATATGCTCAGATAGTATTTTTTATGTAAATAAACCTCTATGTCAGTTTCTGAAAATATCACATGTACAAGTGCGTACAACTCTCTCGGATGTAGCTTTCCCCTATTAGGATCATATACTGGTAACGAGAGAGAGAGGTCACTCCTCTCTCAACCAAAAAATCCCTAAGTCGAGTCAAGGCCAATACCAAGCTCTCTGGATCTACGTGTTGCCTATCAGTGGCCTTGGTAACCAGGAAACACAAATATTTCCCTGGTATCTGTGATGCAACAGGGGGCAGCGCTATCATCCCTCCCACACCAGGCCTCTGTTTCCATAAAAATTCGATGTTCTTATACTCTCTTTTGAAATCAGCCGCTAGTGCTGTTTTGAAGCTTACGTCCGCGGTTATCGCTATAGCGCATGTGCGTTCCGTGAGTATAAAATCGCTGTCCGTTATGACGATATTGTTTGAATAATGGTTCGGTAGGTCGAAATAAGATTCAAAAAACCGTCCGAAAGGTGGTTTTTTAGCATTCTCGCCTTCCGTTTCCAGTTCTCCGGTTTCTCTTGCCGATTTCAATTTTTTTATTATCAGATTTTCGGTGTGGGTGAGTCCTACCCCCACTCCCCGGACAAAAATATCCATCGACGTCCCCGTCGATCGCCCAAAGTCTAGGAGATCCAGGTTGGATTGTGGAACACGTGGAGGACCATCTGGGGCGACCCAGTTGGACTCGGTATTGTCATGGCTGACGTGTTTGATGCCGTCTTTATCGACGTCCTGAATCGCCAGGATCGTCTCTTTTGGATCTGTCGGCAGATCATGGAGCCATTCGAGCACCCGCAAGTTCGTTAGTTCTTGCTCATGAGTCTGTTCCGCTTCTGGTTCGAACTCCACTTCCGGTTCCGATCGATCATCGATCCAATCCTGATCCATGTCATTCACCAAGTCGACTTCTTCTTGCACCACCACTTCGTCCAGTCCTATCAGCGAATCCATCATATCACTTACAACTACCCTGTCCACGACGAAATCCTCGCCGTACGGATTGTATTTCTTCTTGTTTTTTCCTCTCTTGCTCTGGCGTGTTTCCATGGTGAGAGGAAAGTCAGGCTGTATTCCTTTGTCAATTTCAATTTGTTCCGGGCAGTCCCAGTCTTCCTCGGCATAAGGTAGAGTTTCATCGTCCACCTCTACTCGCTCGGTCAACTCCAGGTCCAGTGGTAGGTCGCAATCGTCCACCACCTCATTCCCGTCGTTCTTGTCGCGAGTACCCCTTTCATTCACCTCACAAGCAGGATCCGCTATCAAATAGTCTCCCTCTTGCATGTCCGCTGGGATGCACCAGTCCTCTGACGAGGCATTGTGTGGTTTGATGTTTTCGTAGTGAGCTGCTCTTCCAGTGCTCAATCGATAAAAACGACCTCCTTGGTGCACCTCTGTTATCTGAAATGGACCACGCCATTTCTTTAATAATTTCTTGGTTCCTTTTGGTGGAACCACTTCCTGGAACACCCAGACGTAGTCGCCAACTGAGTAGGCTTTTGCATCGGCTGTCCTTTTATCAAACCTCCTTTTTTGTCTAATTTGCGACTGTTGCGTGTTCCTCCTGCATACGTCATTGAGGTCCTGCTGTCTTCTAATAACATCCCGCACGTACGTACGTTTGCGGTGCTGTTCTCTTCCCCTCGTATTCAGGGTAGAAAAACGTCAACGGAAGCGCCTTTTCGTGACCCGTTAGCATCATATGCGGACTTTTTCCCGTGGTGGAGTGATCTGTGCTGTTGTAAGCACCCATCACTTCCGGTAAGTTTCTATCCCAGTCATCCATGTAGCGTGAGCAATAAACTCTCAACATGGATACCAGCGTGCGATTCTGCCTTTCGACTAGGCCATTCGTTTGCGGGTGATAAGTGGTCGAGTGGGCCTGTGCTACCTGCGACCTTTTCATTAACTCCTTCGTGAGATCACCCACAAATGCTTCGCCATTGTCCGATTGGAATGTGACGGGGCAGCCGTGCCTCGCTATCCACACATTTATCAAATGATCGCACGTTTCTTCCACTGATGCTGTCATGCAGGGTGCTGCCTCTGCATATTTCGTAATTTGATCAATCATTACCAGCACCTGATTGTAGCCCGTGGCTGTCATGCATATCTTTTGGTGATCGATCTACACCACTTCATTGAATCCTGATGATTCTTTTGATTGCAGAGGGAATCTCAGTTTCCTGGGGTCCTTCGCCTGTTGGCATGACAAGCACGCTTCAAGCCAGGCCATTCAAATCGTTTCTGTATCCTGTTATACATTTTGTCCACTCCCTGGTGGCCCATTTGTTCATGTGAACGAAAGAGCAATTCGGTCTGGTATAACTGTGGTAACACTATCGAGTTGTACTTGTAAAGGACCTTGTCCTCCTCTCTACGTTTACAGGATATGATTCCGTCTTTGTTCAGGTACAACAAATCTTTTCTTTTCAGGTAGAACTGCTTCAAGATCTTGTTGCTGTCTTCTTCCAAGTCTCCCTTTTCAGATGCTCCATTCTCGATCCATCTCTTCAGACTGCTCGTCATTCTATCATTTTGTTGAGCCCTTAGGAGATCCGACAGCTTGTACCTGGCTTTCAAATACGTCTTTACCACGTTCATTTGCCCGCTCATTATCTCCTGGGCATGGGCATCGTCCCTCAACTTAACGCACCATATCTTCTTCAAAGGCGTTGCTTCCTGCACAGATGGCTCCAGATTGGTACGGACGACCGTACCATGTGGCAGTAATCCGGTTGGGCGTTTCAAAACTGCTATCAGCTCGAGCTCATCGGCGGCATTATCCAACACGGTGCCCTCCTCATCGGAGGTGTACCTGTCTCTGTCCGGATCCTGATGCATATCCCTGTCCAGCCCGCGTTGTTTCCAGTCCACCAACAAGGAATGAATCTCAATCTCCGATACATCAGAATTGGAAGTAGTCTCGGATGTGTTGTCCCAGGACTGCGGCCTCGAGTCATCACTTGAGTCGAGTGACTCTACACCATCACGTTCCACTCTGTCTGTGATGTTTCTCGACTCCCCGGACAAAATTCTGTCCCTAGGTGGTCTCATTAACCTCTCCCCGGACAAATCGTCCTGTCCGGGCCTGAAGATATCCGACTCCCTGGACATTGTTTCGTCCCGGAAGACCAATCTGAGCCCGGCTCGTATTCTGCTTTTGCAACTGTGAAACGTACTTTTCTCGTGAAGCTGGATTTCGACTTCACCTTGACTTCCTCAGTGATTTGGACCGGGATCGGTTTCCCATGTTCTGGGAACGAAGTCCGCAACAAGACATCCTTTGGCATTGAGGTCACCAGCTGGTTCACTATCGACCGGCAATCCCGTTCCACATCGCGACCGCGAATGATCACCGGCCTCTTCTCTGTCTTCTCAGTTACGGTCAATCGCTGCATGGTCTCCATCCACTCACGATCATGTCTGTCGACTTCTCTATCCAACAAATCACGAAGTTTCTCCATGACATCCGGCGCCACATTCACTGTGCTATTTAGCAGAGCTATGCTGTTTATACCCAGCCTGGTAAGCTCCTGCTGCACCAGATTGGATCGGACTAGCAGATCCAGCGGAACGGGTTCACCCCTGGCTAAAACCTTTATCTCAGCGGCCATTTCCACTGGAAGGTCAGGGTGTCCTGGTATAGGGTGCCCTGACTTGTCCAGCCACTTAGAGAGTGGTAGTTTGTCGTAGGTTTCCTTGTCTAGGAATGAAAAGCCGTCTTTGATCTCCGCTTGGTTAGCCTGCTTCTCTTCGAGGCGCTCATAGAATTCTGTCTTCTTACTGAGGCTATCAGCATTCTGATGCTTGTCACGGGTCCGGTGCTCTATGATTATGTGGTATCCATCCAGGCGCACGATCCAACGACCTATATAACTTTGGTCCATTGAATAGGTTTTCAGCCAGGCAAGGGCATGATTATCCACACGCAACTTGAAAGGAGCACTCCCCAAGTAAGCCCTGTACTTTTCCACAAAAGTGATCACCGCGAACATTTCCGCTTTTGGTGCGCCATACTTCATCTCAGTGTCACTCAAGACCTTACTTCCGTAGGCTATTGGACGGAGAACCGTTCTCCCGTTCCACTCTTGCTCTTGGTGAAGTATGCCTGATATCGCAACCACCGATGCATC
This sequence comes from Symsagittifera roscoffensis, assembly GCF_963678635.1. Classification (NCBI taxonomy): domain Eukaryota; kingdom Metazoa; phylum Xenacoelomorpha; order Acoela; family Convolutidae; genus Symsagittifera; species Symsagittifera roscoffensis. The sequence continues at coordinate 25,313,152 of NC_087064.1, forward strand.
CGTGTCCAGCACGAACATCCCCTTCTCTGTTGGCATGCCGAGGACCGGTGCCTCACAAAGTTCACGTTTGATGTTCTCAAATGAAACTTGTGCCTCATCAGTCCAAGTGAACTTTTTGCCTTTGTTTCTCATCAACCGCTGCATGGGGTATAATTTGTCAGCATACCCCTTGATGAATTCTCGATAGTAATTAGCAAATCCCAAAAAACTCATTAGTTGTGTATCTGTTTTAGGTGCCTTCCAGGTCAACACCGCTTCGACTGCTTCAGGATCTGGTCTCACTCCATGCTTATCCACCAGGCGGCCCAGATACTTTATGGAGTCTCTGAGGATTTCACACTTAGAGGGTTTACATTTCAGGCCCGCCTGCTTCATGGAAGTAAACACCTCATCCAACCTCTCTATGTGGTCCTCTAAGGTTGGTGTTGCAATCACAACATCATCGACATAACACATGATGAGATTCCCGTATTTCTTAGTCACGCTCGTGAGTGCCTGGGCCATCAGTCGCTGGAATGTGGCCGTCGCGTTGCACAACCCGAACGGCATCCTCTTCCACTGGAACAACCCCAGCTCGCACGCGAAGCCTGTTTTTTCACGATCTTGCTTTCGGAGTGGCACTTGCCAGAACGCAGAGCCCAAATCCAACGTCGTGAAGAACTTCGCGTCTCCCAGTTTGGATAGGCTCTCATCGATGCGGGGAATCGGGTATGCGTCCTTAAAATTCACTGCGTTCAGATAACGGAAATCACAACAAAACCTGAGTTGCCCCCCTTTCTTTTTCGCCATGACCACGCCACAAGCCCACGGGGACTTCGACGGCTCGATCATGTCATACTCCATTAACATCTCGATTTCCTTCCTGCATGCTTCTGACTTGTGAGGGGTCATTCTTCTCGCCCCTTCCCTATGAGGTACCGAGCCATCTTCTATCTCAATTTCGTGTTCTACAAAGTTACAGCAACCTATGTCGGCCTTATGTTTCGAAAAAACGTCTGCGTTCCGACTTAGCACGGCCCCGAGCGAATCTAGTTCCTTATCTGATATTTTACCCTTCAAATGTTCTATCTCAGGTAGGACCGGTTTATTCGCTGCTAACTCTGTTTCTGTCGGCCTCTCGGGAAAGCTGGAACAACTAGACAACCCATCATCTGTTTCCGACTTCATCGAAAACAATTTCCTAGAAGATTTCAATTCATTTACTCTCTTCAATAAACATTTTTGGTTTGCATGCAAGAGACATTTAGTTACATCAAACTTCTTCAAGTTCTCCACACTCTGAAAGTCTGTGTTCAGTGGCAAAGCATAGCCAAGTTTCTTTCCCCTCTGTATTGTCACTGTTGTTGCTTCTGTGTTCAGCAACACACTCACAAACAGTCCGCACTGAGTGAGTGAGAAGCTTCTTCCTAAAATAGCCGAGCTTTTACTGTTTGGATTTGGTACCAGACACACCTGTCTGTCATTGCTGAGTTCATTCAAGTTCCTCATCCTAAACGTCGCTATTACGGCTTGGTTTGGTTTCAATCTAACCTTTCGATCCAGAAAAATCGGCACCTTGGCCTGGTTAATTAAGATCTTATTAAGGGGTTTCTTTTCATACTTTCTCCAAGGATCCTTGATCCTAATCAACCCGTCATTGAGATCGATCGTGACATCAAAGTTGCGTACGAAGTCCCTCCCTAATATGAACTGATCGGATTCGTCCAAATTCTCCACTACTAGGAAGCTCATCCAAAGATGTCTTCCTCCAAGTTGCAGTGAAATGATCGGGGTTCGTCCAGTCACATAGATCGCTCCCTGATTGGCAGCTGCCAGTCTTATGTTTGTAGGTATCAGATCCGACCTGTCAAAGCCCATGTCAGTCCAGGTTTTGACTGGCATGACACTTACCACTGCACCCGTGTCTAACAGTCCTTTCACTGAAAGTTGCCTGCCCTGCACATCTAGCATATGTGCTGCCAGATCGGCTTCGCAGCCTATGTGCACCGCATCTTGTTCGAGCATGGCGTTGTGTCCGATTCGTCTAACCTTCAGCTCCTCTTGACCAATGTATATCCGGCCAATGTGATCATTCGCATCAGTTACGTGAGCTTTTGTGTAGATATTGATGCCATGCACATTCATTAGAATCGGGTATGGGCCATGGACTTCGATGTTATGTCCATCCACTTTCATCAGCCTCGGACCCCCTGTCGTGAGCAGCGCTCGCACTGCCTTGGAATCCATTTTGAGATCTTTCTCCCACAGGTAGTCTGCATAAATGTCCAGATGGACTAATGTAATCTCGGATGGTTCACTCAAGTTCTTGACCACCTGGTGTCCTGCGACCGAGATGATGGACATTATCTTCGTCCCTTCCTTCGTCATGCCGAAAGTTCTACCAGATATAACGTTCAGTTTTAGTCCCTGCTTCCGGGGTTCCTCTTTGTCTCCTATTTTCGTCGTTTTACCCAGAATATTAAAATTTTCGCGAAGATCTGTGCTCTCCAGTTCCGACCTTACCCATTGCTCCACTTCTTTCGTGGCTAGCTCCTGTTTGACATTCTGCAACGCTGTCCTTGCCGCCAGACCGTAATCCACCTTGAGTGGGCTAGCCGACTCTGCCTCCAGGCTCGAGGCTACCACCTCGTCAGGCAGTGTCTTTACCTTCTTAGTCGTAAAGGTGCTCGGTGTCGTCTCCTTTCTCCGAGACTCGGCTTCGTTCATCAGACGTGCTCGACTGGTCTTGACACCCGAAAGCGCCTCTTCGTGGCGGGGATGTTTCGCGTCCGCCACTGCATCCCAAAACTGAGTGGAGTCCGACTTGAAGTGTCCTTCCAAATTACAGAAGAAGCACCTCGGACCATATTTCACGATGAGCCCTCTGACGTACTATTCGTGAACCTCGTCGGTCGCGTCGACGTCGTCGAGAAAGTAGCCTATTGCCTTCATGTTCTGTTTGTATGCAGAACACGCGAAAACGTGATGGTCCATCGAACCACAATTCGCACACGACCTCCTCTTGTCCATGTTATCGCGAGGTTTGTACCAACTGGAGTTCGCACCAGTGTTTGTCCCGCTGTAGTTACCACAAATGCTGTAACGGTTTTGCGCCCTCGGTTTTATGAGTAAATACTCGCGTGACTTCATACGCAAATCATCGGGCGTGGGTACCTGGTCAAGTGACAGGGTGAAGTGTGTGGCCAAAATCGTCTTCAACTCTTCACTCTTTACTTCGTCCATGAACTTTGAAGCAATCGCCAAGTTTCGCTCGGATATTTTCTGATATCGCAACCACCGATGCATCCGTGTCCAGCACGAACATCCCCTTCTCTGTTGGCATGCCGAGGACCGGTGCCTCGCAAAGTTCACGTTTGATGTTCTCAAATGAAACTTGTGCCTCATCAGTCCAAGTGAACTTTTTGCCTTTGTTTCTCATCAACCGCTGCATGGGGTATATTTTGTCAGCATACCCCTTGATGAATTCTCGATAGTAATTAGCAAATCCCAAAAAACTCATTAGTTGTGTATCTGTTTTAGGTGCCTTTCAGGTCAACACCGCTTCGACTGCTTCAGGATCTGGTCTCACTCCATGCTTATCCACCAGGCGGCCCAGATACTTTATGGAGTCTCTGAGGATTTCACACTTAGAGGGTTTACATTTCAGGCCCGCCTGCTTCATGGAAGTAAACACCTCGTCCAACCTCTCTATGTGGTCCTCTAAGGTTGGTGTTGCAATCACAACATCATCGACATAACACATGATGAGATTCCCGTATTTCTTAGTCACGCTCGTGAGTGCCTGGGCCATCAGTCGCTGGAATGTGGCCGTCGCGTTGCACAACCCGAACGGCATCCTCTTCCACTGGAACAACCCCAGCTCGCACACGAAGCCTGTTTTTTCACGATCTTGCTTTCGGAGTGGCACTTGCCAGAACGTAGAGCCCAAATCCAACGTCGTGAAGAACTTCGCGTCTCCCAGCTTGGATAGGCTCTCATCGATGCGGGGAATCGGGTATGCGTCCTTAATAGTCACTGCGTTCAGATAACGGAAATCACAACAAAACCTGAGTTGCCCCTCTTTCTTTTTTCGCCATGACCACGCCACAAGCCCACGGGGACTTCGACGGCTCGATCATGTCATACTCCATTAACATCACGATTTCCTTCCTGCATGCTTCTGACTTGTGAGGGGTCATTCTTCTCGCCCCTTCCCTATGAGGTACCGAGCCCTCTTCTTTCTCATTTTCGTGTTCTACAAAGTTACAGCAACCTATGTCGGCCTTATGTTTCGAAAAAACGTCTGCGTTCCGACTTAGCACGGCCCCGAGCGAATCTAGTTCCTTATCTGATATTTTACACTTCAAATGTTCTATCTCAGGTTTAGTCGCTGCTAACTCTGTTTCTGTCGGCCTCTCGGGAAAGTTGGAACAACTAGACAACCCATCATCTGTTTCCGACTTCATTGAAAACAATTTCCTAGAAGATTTCAATTCATTTACTCTCTTCAATATACATTCTTGGTTTGCATGCAAGAGACATTTAGTTACATCAAACTTCTTCAAGTTCTCCACACTCTGAAAGTCTGCGTTCAGAGGCAAAGCATAGCCAAGTTTCTTTCCCCTCTGTATTGTCACTGTTGTTGCTTCTGTGTTCAGCAACACACTCACACACAGTCCGCACTGAGTGAGTGAGAAGCTTCTTCCTAAAATAGCCGAGCTTTTACTGTTTGGATTTGGTACCAGACACACCTGTCTGTCATTGCTGAGTTCATTCAAGTTCCTCATCCTAAACGTCGCTATTACGGCTTGGTTTGGTTTCAATCTAACCTTTCGATCCAGAAAAATCGGCACCTTGGCCTGGTTAATTAAGATCTTATTAAGGGGTTTCTTTTCATACTTTCTCCAAGGATCCTTGATCCTAATCAACCCCTCATTGAGATCGATCGTGACATCAAAGTTGCGTACGAAGTCCCTCCCTAAGATGAACTGATCGGATTCGTCCAAATTCTCCACTACTAGGAAGCTCATCCAAAGATGTCTTCCTCCAAGTTGCAGTGAAATGATCGGGGTTCGTCCAGTCACATAGATCGCTCCCTGATTGGCAGCTGCCAGTCTTATGTTTGTAGGTATCAGATCCGACCTGTCAAAGCCCATGTCAGTCCAGGTTTTGACTGGCATGACACTTACCACTGCACCCGTGTCTAGCAGTCCTTTCACTGAAAGTTGCCTGCCCTGCACATCTAGCATATGTGCTGCCAGATCGGCTTCGCAGCCTATGTGCACCGCATCTTGTTCGAGCATGGCGTTGTGTCCGATTCGTCTAACCTTCAGCTCCTCTTGACCAATGTATATCCGGCCAATGTGATCATTCGCATCAGTTACGTGAGCTTTTGTGTAGATGTTGATGACATCCACATTCATTAGAATCGGGTATGGGCCATGGACTTCGATGTAATGTCCATCCACTTTCATCAGCCTCGGACCCCCTGTCGTGAGCAGCGCTCGCACTGCCTTGGAATCCATTTTGAGATCTTTCTCCCACAGGTAGTCTGCATAAATGTCCAGATGGACTAATGTAATCTCGGATGGTTCACTCAAGTTCTTGACCACCTGGTGTCCTGCGACCGAGATGATGGACATTATCTTCGTCCCTTCCTTCGTCATGCCGAAAGTTCTACCAGATATAACGTTCAGTTTTAGTCCCTGCTTCCGGGGTTCCTCTTTGTCTCCTATTTTCGTCGTTTTACCCAGAATATTAAAATTTTCGCGAAGATCTGTGCTCTCCAGTTCCGACCTTACCCATTGCTCCACTTCTTTCGTGGCTAGCTCCTGTTTGACATTCTGCAACGCTGTCCTTGCCGCCAGACCGTAATCCACCTTGAGTGGGCTAGCCGACTCTGCCTCCAGGCTCGAGGCTACCACCTCGTCAGGCAGTGTCTTTACCTTCTTAGTCGTAAAGGTGCTCGGTGTCGTCTCCTTTCTCCGAGACTCGGCTTCGTTCATCAGACGTGCTCGACTGGTCTTGACACCCGAAAGCGCCTCTTCGTGGCGGGGATGTTTCGCGTCCGCCACTGCATCCCAAAACTGAGTGGAGTCCGACTTGAAGTGTCCTTCCAAATTACAGAAGAAGCACCTCGGACCATATTTCACGATGAGCCCTCTGACGTACTATTCGTGAACCTCGTCGGTCGCGTCGACGTCGTCGAGAAAGTAGCCTATTGCCTTCATGTTCTGTTTGTATGCAGAACACGCGAAAACGTGATGGTCCATCGAACCACAATTCGCACACGACCTCCTCTTGTCCATGTTATCGCGAGGTTTGTACCAACTGGAGTTCGCACCAGTGTTTGTCCCGCTGTAGTTACCACAAATGCTGTAACGGTTTTGCGCCCTCGGTTTTATGAGTAAATACTCGCGTGACTTCATACGCAAATCATCGGGCGTGGGTACCTGGTCAAGTGACAGGGTGAAGTGTGTGGCCAAAATCGTCTTCAACTCTTCACTCTTTACTTCGTCCCTGAACTTTGAAGCAATCACCAAGTTTCGCTCGGATTTTTTCTCATCGGGGTTGCTTCTCCTCCTAAGCAATTCAAGGTCGTCCAAAATGTGTCTATGGATTCGTCATCTCTTTGACGCCTCTTTTCGGACTTCACCATAGCCTGGTGCCCTTGTACTCCAGAGCCGAAACGATTCAGCAGGATGTCGAATATCTTGCGAGCGCTATCTCTCTCATTGGTTCTTTTCGCCATTACACAATTTAGTGCAGTACCCTCCAGGTTGCTTGTTAGCGCGCTGCACTCTTGTTTCTTGGAGAGACTCTCTTCCTCAAAGGGCAACTTCATCACTTCTATCCAAGTGTCAATGCAGCCGTCTGACTCGTCTTTGTACGACTTCGGCTTTTTCAGTGTCCTTCTTGACCTCTCTCCTCTCTCGGTTGACTTCGAGAGCTTAGTGATGAATGTCTCGAGAGATCTATTCAGAGGCTCAAACATCGAGGCATACATCGTCGTGTCATGTGAGACTGTAGTCCGATCTGGCATTGAACTGACTTGTGGCACAGTTGGCAACCTCGTCTCCGGAGTAGCATCTGCCTCCGGCGGGACTGGATTCGTCCAGCCAGGCCTCGACGGGGCTGCCCTTGGCCGCTCCCTATTCCTAGGTTCGTAGTTCGTTCTCGAGCTTTGCTGGGCCCTGGCGTAGCTGCCCGTACCATCTCCATCATTCGCATGGCGTGAGCGCTCCCTTGAGTTGGAACGCTCCTCCCAATTGCTCCCATTCAAGATCGCGTCAAGCTTCCGCATCATTAAGTCAGATTTGGCATCTAACCTTTTTTCCAGGCTAGTCATCGTGTGGGCGTAGGTATTATCATGATTGTTCAACAATCGCTCGATCTCTCTCGTCATCCTAGCCTCTCTTTCCTCTGACTCCTTGTTTGCCTGTGCCAGGCTCTCCACCAGGCATTGATCGGTGTTGCGAATCAATTGAGCCTGATCAACCCTCGCCTGCGACTTCACGTGCGTTAGTTCGTCTCTCAAATTCTCTCGACCCTGGTGAGCTCTCTCGTCAACTTGATCTATTCTTTTGGTCATGTCCCATCTCAGTTCATCCAGACCATTCATTACGCCAGCGAACATGTCACTTATATCGCCAGTTGCCCCCAATGGCGGGGTTAGCCCCAGAGAAGATGAGATCAACTGCGGCTGCAGCCTGGTACTTGATGACGCACTGCTTTTTTGCTTGCTCATCGACGTCATCAGTCTGTCGAACGTTGATGACGCTCCCATCGTTATCCCATCTGACATGGGCCTGGTCGGCGAGGCGGACGACGCCTTCCTGCTCATGTCGTTCCTTGGGCACGGTGTGAAGTTCACATCCGGATGGGTTATCTCCAGGTGGTCATAACTGGAAGATAAACCTTCAGCTCGTAGTGACGCCATGCGCTCATCATACAAAGACTTCCAGCTCTTCTTGGCCTTCGAACCCGGTTGTTCTTCACTCGGGCTTATACTCGACATCATCGCGTTGTTGCTCTGCTTGGCCAGAGATGAGTGGGTATTAGCTGGATGTGAAAATTCTCTCCTCCACCTATGACTCTTGGTCTCCAATTTGGACATTCCCCTGAATAACACTTCCTCTCGCGGCTCGACCTCGAAACGCTCCGAGGTCTCCTCCGTCCTCTCAACTTCCTCCCGCTCGAGGTCCTCGCTCGGCTCAAAGTCGGGTCGAATCAGCGTCCGTTCCCCTTCGTCAAAGGGGTCCACAAGCGTTTCGCTCGCGGGCCCGGCCTCGGCGCTCCTCCCTTGATCGCCATCGAGGTTTTTCTCGCTCCTTAGTTTCATTTCGCTCACTGAAAGATCAGGTTAACCTTTAGTCGATTCGTTTTCAGCAAACACGTCGGAAGCGCTGCTAAACGAGGATCGGCTACGCCTAGTTTTAAATTCTCGCGTGCTTCCCTTGCTCAGCCTGGGAATCTTAGTGGTCGATCCTAACGAGTCCCTGCGCTGCATACTTTTTGACAAATAACAATATTCTTATAATTTAATGGCGATGCACACGTACCGCAAACAAGTTCAAATTAAATTACTTAACGCTGCCTCTTCGATCTCATAAGTATCAAAAATGCCTCTTAGATTTCTCAATGACAATCTTAGTGACTCAGCTAAAGTTACACACACGGGGCCTACACAGTATTGATATAATGCTAACTCAACCATGTTGTATAGTATAACGGTATCACAAAAGTTTCACAAGATATAATCAATACACAAAACACAATTGATAATCAGATAAGAATATCCTATAGGTGACAGCGACCTTTTGTCAGTATCAGTTTACCGCCACACTCTTATCAAGTCACTGCTTTGCTAACATCAAACAATCTTTGGTAAAAAGCAGTGATGATTCTGAAACAGATCAATAAAACTTAGTCTTAAAGAAAAAGACTTCCCTCAATCGGAACGATCCGAAAGAACGAAGCCCAGGACACAGTCTTCTCAAGTGGGTGTGTATTTGCCTAATACACCCACCGAGGTCTTTTTTTTAGGTGTCCTGCGATTGCCCGAGCTGTCCTACTAAGTAGCTCAAGGCAGCCTCTGACCGAAAATTTCTAAAGTCTATGAAAAAGCTCCCCCACACCCGGAACGCTCCAAGTGCACGAGAGCAGGGAACAACTTTTCTTCTCAAGTGAGTGTGTATTTGCCTAATACACTCACCGAGGTCTTCTTCTATTTGTTCCCGGGTTGCCCGAACTTTCCTATTAAGTAGCTCAAGGCAACCACACAACCAAAATCACAATCAAAAAAAAAATTTTTTTGGTTCGGGTACTTCTGATACACCAGATCTAGAATCCAAAGTTGATCACGAATTTCCGGGTCAAAATGGGCTCCTATGATCCTAATAAGCACGCCTAATATCCTAATATGATCTCAATTATATGGATATTTTCCGTTTCCCAAATCGCCACAGAAGGTTTCCTCAAGTTTCTAACAAGGAGGGTTGTTAAGAGGTTTAAGTCACTCCGAAAGGGTTACTTCGGAGGGTTGTTAAAACACTTAGCCTACTCCGGAGGGTTACTTCGGAGGGTACATTAGTCACCCAAGAGACTTCGGAGGGTCCCCCTTAACTCACTAAGGAGGGTCAATAAGAGGCTTAATATGCTCCGGAGGGTTAATTCGGAGGGTTCTTCCAAAATTTTCAAATTTTTGAACCTCACCTAGAAGGGCCTTCAACTAGCTTCGGGAAGCGTCAAAACAAGCTAAATTATCTATGGGGGGTTGTTTTAACTTCTTCGGATGGTCTCGTGGAAAATTTCCTCTAAGGAGGGTTGCTAAGAGACTTAAGTCACTCCGGAGGGTTACTTCGGAGGGTTGTTAAGACACTTAGCCTACTTCGGAGGGTTACTTCGGAGGGTGCCTTAGTCACCCAAGAGACTTCAGAGGGTCCCCTTTAACTCACTAAGGAGGGTCAATAAGAGGCTTAATATGCTCCGGAGGGTTAATTCGGAGGGTTCTTCCAAAATTTTCAAATTTTTGAACCTCACTTAGAAGGGCCTTCAACTAGCTTCAGGAAGCGTCAAAACAAGCTAAATTCTCTATGGGGGGTTGTTTTAACTTCTTCGGATGGTCTCGTGGAAAATTTCCTCTAAGGAGGGTTGCTAAGAGACTTAAGTCACTCCGGAGGGTTACTTCGGAGGGTTGTTAAGACACTTAGCCTACTTCGGAGGGTTACTTCGGAGGGTGCCTTAGTCACCCAAGAGACTTCAGAGGGTCCCCTTTAACTCACTAAGGAGGGTCAATAAGAGGCTTAATATGCTCCGGAGGGTTAATTCGGAGGGTTCTTCCAAAATTTTCAAATTTTTGAACCTCACTTAGAAGGGCCTTCAACTAGCTTCAGGAAGCGTCAAAACAAGCTAAATTCTCTATGGGGGGTTGTTTTAACTTCTTCGGAGGGTCTCGTGGAAAATCTCCACTAAGGAGGGTTGCTAAAGGGCTTAAGTCACTCCGGAGGGTTACTCCGAAGGGTTCCGCAAAAATCAGGAAAAAGGGTTAATTTACCGCAATAAAGCCTGTGAATGCGGTGCAACTTGCTTAAAACCAGGTTGGTTGACACGGTCAACCTCCCCAGCAGGATAAAAAGGAGTTTTGATAAAATTTTATGCCGCTCGGAGGGTTCCCTGTAATTTGGACCCTCCTAATCAACAATTTCTAAAAAAATTTCTCTTCCGAGACTATCAACCCAAAAACGGTTGCGATCCGGAAATGTGGTCAAAAACGTCGACTTTTGGTACCAAAATTATCCCGATCGGATGGCTAGTCTTTGAGAAATCGCCAAAAACGCGTTCGTCAAAATGGCCTTTTTTCACCACCTAAATAGGTTCTGAGAAACTTTTTCCGCAATTCCTGTTGAAAGTGCCTAAAAATAACTGAAACGAGCGTAGTAGCCCTGTACGGCACTGGAATAATGCAAAAAATTGGACCAAAATTGGTTTGGAGACAAAAATTTGGCCAATAACTATCAAATTTGGACCCTCCGATCCCTTCCTTTTCCAATCCTTAAGTCGTTAGCTCTATCCACGGAGCTAATCGGAGGGTTACTCAAGAATTTTCCTGGCAGCCGAGCACGTTATGCTAGCACGCTCCTGACACAAAAAATTTTATTGCTCTAACTCTAAAAACGCAAAAACTCGATCCCCAAAACAGATTGACAAAATTCAGAAAGCTTCTTGCTGTTCGGAAAAGCTCGGATATCCAAAAATTTGGGGGTCTATAGTTTGGTCGAAAATCGGTAATTTTCGACTAAAATTGGGTGTTTCTTGGGTTTAAATAAGAGATAATTAATATATAGTAAGGATAATAATCTATTAGCAGTCGTTAATGAATATTACTATACTCTCCTTTACACCAAAATACCCGAATTAAGACCCTTAACTCGGAAATTTGTGATCAACGGAGGGTACAATCGGACCGCGCCAATCGTGCCCCCCACCATTAAGTTTTAATGAAATAGTACCCAAACGATACTAAAATTGTTTCAACGATACCCAACAGTCGTTGTGGATGTTGTCCCTATGTCCCTGTTGAGTGTGGAACACGTCGGTCAGCTTGCCACTCTACCCTCCGGTCACCAGCAAAATCACCATTAACGTGCTTAAATACTCAAATTACACCCGAGGGAGGGTATCCAACCCTTCACCAAAACACACAATCTTTCTATCAGAAATGATATAGATCAACCTGAAACAACAACAAATAGGAAGGTCAGATCACATCTCGTCCGGAAATAACATATAAACTGTCACTTTATGTTTTTTACTGTTTTTGGTCTTTTTTGGAATTTTTACTGTTTTTTGCATTTTTTTGTTTTCAAATAATTTTATTTTTGGCTTTTTCTTGGTTATGCACTATTTTTTATTGGTTTTACGATTTCTTTTTAATTGTTTTTGGTCCTGGAACCTCGGGACAAGCGGGCTCTAGATTTCCCACCTAACCCTCCGGCCCCCGGAATTTTCGGTGTTAACTAAGTTAAAAAGCTAAATAGTACTAGACGGAGGGTACGCACCTTCCCCCTAGTACAATAACGGTCATTAAGGCCTCCAACTCGGGCATACGCCCGGAGCGGAGGGTTCGTCGCTGAAATGCTGATCATGATGGTCTTATGCCTTTGACAGGCCCACCCAGGAGCGCCATAAAAACGTCTATGTAACATTCGCCCAAATACTACACAGCGACGGAGCGTAGAAAAAGTACCTATTAACGACTGGCAGGCGTCAGTTACCTTAATCCTACTCGTTTTTCATCGTCTGGACCTTGCCAGTTGATTTTCTGGTCTGTCTAGGGCTAAGTAAAAAGTTACTATTTTTAGGCCATCAGTCAAACGACTTTTGATCAGCTTTCGTTTACATGCGAACACAAACACATAGCTGAGTCTCGGATCCTCAGACTACGTGATTGCTATTAAAAACACGGCTCAAATACCCTATTTTATTATGTTTTTGTGTGACAGTTCTATATTAAATCCATTGGAGATGGATTGACCCCTTCCTCTTTCTAGCTACTCATATTCTAAAATATCAAATAATACCGGTGTTAATTCAAGGTTTTACGACATCCAAGTAGCTACAAAGTCAGTTTTATATAGTCCCTTCACATACAGCAGTCTCTGGGGGTCCAAGCCTCCGCTCCCGTGTTCTTCCCGAGATAACGCTGTTATCTCTCCCAATTTGTGGCACGGGAGGGTTCGGCGGAATATTCCTTCCCCACTGAAGCTTCCTTTTCCTCTAATTTCCACTGCTAAGGATCTTATCGTGTGTCACTGCCACGATGAGAGGCCTCGTTTTTTTTTGTTCTTTCGTGCGACTGTTTTCTGCTATTTCCGTCGTTGTTGTGTTTTTTCGTCCTTTTTAGTCAAAATGGCCGTCTTTTTGTATTTCTCAGAAATACTGGCCCGTCAATCGAAATTTTAAAAATTCAAATTTTCGGAATATCTAGACCCTCCTTCGCAGTAATTTTTCGTTACTAAGGCCTTTATTCGTTTTTTTTGTGTCGCCGGAAGGTTGCGCTGTGCCAATCTGGCAGAATGACACACGGTGAAGGGTAGAAGACAGCCTTCCCAAAGGAAAATAAGGTCTTATTTCCTCGGATTCAAGACACCGGAGGGGTCTCGGGACTAGAACTCCTATCTTTTTATACAAACTTTTAGCTTCCCTATTATGTCCTGAATTGAATTTAATTAACATCTGAATTCATTTTACGAGGATGAAAAGCTAGGAGTTGGGGGGAAGGGTTGATCCATTTTCGATGGAGATGATGATTTTTATCTACTGAACAAAAACATTATTAATATAATCAGTAGTAGTAGCCCTGTTTTTAGGAGTGACCTCGTGGTCTGGGGATACTGAGACCCAGCCATGAGTTCACTATTTCTGCATGTAATTAAGTTAGTTTGAGCGTTCTGGTCGAAGCCGGAGAACAGTAACGTTTTTGTCGACCCGATGTTGAAAAGATCACCAAAAGAACTGGCTTGGTAGAGACGGTGAAAAGCATGAAGAGCTCTGTTTAGACGTCGGCCAGTCGTCTGAGAACCTAGCTTTATTTTCCGTCGATATGTACTTCCGGGCGAATGTTTTATAGCTGTTTTTATGGCGCTCCTGTGTGTTATTCTTTTTTAACATCATGACCGGCAGAACCGTTTTTAACATCATGACCGGCAGAACCGTTAACGAGCACTCCGCGCCGAGCGGATGCTCACATTAACGCCCTTAATAGGCCAAAACCACCGGGGCGGCAGGATAGTTCGGAACGCGGAAGCCTTCCGGATTACCGTGAATAGTTTTTTAACCTAGTTAAGACCGAAATTTCACGAACCAGGAAGGGTGGGGGGATCGGCCATCCCCTCGTTCCCTGAGAGGTTTGTGAAAAAAACACTTAAAGATATATATAAAACCAAACAAAAAGTAGTATAGTACCCAAGAAAAACAAAAAACATAAAAAATAACCGAAAAAACCAAAAACAGTAAAAAAGTATAAAAAAATCAGCAGAAATCATCCCCCCAGACAAGACGTGATCCGACCCTCCCGTTTGTTGTTGATAGATATATTGTTGTTACAGGCATTTATATCAATCAGGATTGTTACCATCATTTTTGTAGCCCGTTTGTGAGGCTTGTACTGTAGGGTTGTTTGAGTATTTAAGCACGTTAATGCTAATTTGCGCTCAATCCGGAAGGGTCTGCTGATTCGCGCTCAATCCGGAAGGGTCTCGGGATTAGTGAAGAAGACTGATCCGGCAAGCAGTACAAGGAGTGACAAAAATGGGCTCAACAATAACAACAGTCGACTTTGGGCATCGTTAACAAGTTTTGTATCCCTTTTGCTACAAAAAATAAGATAGTATTCTGTGGGGGGCTCGACAGTGCTGCACTGTAGTGAACCTTCACCGAACTGCGAATATCCGAGTTAGGCACCTTAATTCGGATATTGAACAAACCCGGAGGGGTATAGTATTACTAATATTATTACTTATATAGCCCATATTAATACTCTTATATCGTTTTTCAGTGAAAAAACAAAGAAAACAGACCGCCTTTTAGGGTCAAAATAGCGATATTTTGATCCCCCCACAAATCGCGATTTTTGACATATCGATATTTTTTGTAACGGTAAAAAGCGCTAAATTAGTTTGTTACATCGTAATTGCACTACTATAATAGGTAGAACCGGTTAAGTTTAGTTCGGAAGTGGTTGGAACTATTTTGGTACCAAAAACCGAATTTTCGTGATTTTTGAGAAAACCGAACACTATAAATTCAGAAAATTTTTTGAAATTTTTGAGTTAGGACAGTAAAAATAGTTGTTCGGACAACCTCCACTAGTGAATCTACAGATTCTAAAACCCGCTTCCCGAAAACCTTCCGGAGTACAGAGTAATCGAACTTAACGTGTTTGATTCTGTGGATTCATCAATCCGGAGGTGTCCAAATAGCATAGTTTTTCGTAAATTTTTTCAACTATAGCGTTTTAGATCGGGTCTTTTGCATTGAACTAGAAGAGTATAGGTCTTCTGAGCTCGGATCAATAATTTTAGGTCGAAAAGAACAGAATTGCGGAAAAAGTTAGGCGGAACCTATAAGAGAAAATTTTCTTGACTTTAGAAAAAAGACGTTTTAGTTAATAACTTTGGAACTACTGTACAGATCCAGTTGATCTTGGTACCAATAGATCAGAAATTAGCTGAGCTCACTAATTTATTGTGTTGTGTTATTATTATCAGTAGTCAGATAAAAAGGACGCTAATATCGAACTGAGTGTATAGATAGTAAGAAGTGATAAAGTGAAAATGAGTCTAGACAAGTCAAGAATACCTAAACGAGGTAATAGCTCTTGGAAATTCATACCTGAAAAGCAAAGAAAAGCAATGACCGACCCTTTTGTGGAACGGATCACACGAACCCGGACCGACAAAGGGGAGACGGTTTCAGGCAAAATGGTTGAAACCAGGAGTCAGAAGTCCTCAGAAGAGCAAAAAGCTATGCTAGAAGTGGAGGTCCACCCGGACCAGGCCATGAATGAAAATCAGGAAATACATGGACCGGAGGGGAGAGGAAACAGAAGGCTGGCGAGTGAATTTACTCCGGTAGAACAAGGCCAAGACTTTGCCACTTCCACCGGAACACTGGGCCGAGAGGAGATGTCGGAACTGTCCGACATCTCTACTGAAATTGTGGCAACTAGAAGATCTGCCACAGACAACACCATGATGGCAGGCGTGACGGAGAAACAGACAACGTCCTCATCGTTCTCAAAAAGAATGAAGAACACTTTCGGAAACATCTTTCATTTCACCATGGGAGTGGGCACAAGAAACGAAGGTGAATCCCAGGAGGAAGAAGAGTACGATGAGGAGCAAGTGGACTTTGGATGTCAAGTCAGCCTCAATAGTTCAACCCAAGAGAATGAGGCGTACGCCGACAGAGAGACTAGAACCATGGACAAATTTGGTGTGGTGAGAACGATAAGCAAAAATGGAAACACATCAGGCCAGTCAAGAAACTTTGCGAGTATGACAAATTCAGAGACGCGAACTGGGGAGAATAGAAACATGGGGCTAGGCAACGCATCGGCGGGTGCTGAGGTGGATAATGAAAAGACGTCGAGGCAGAGAATCAAAGCCCGAATCTCGACCAGCACGAAGAAACCTGGGATCGACATGGTGACACCGCCACTAGTGACGCCACTACTAGAAAACGGGGCATCAGAAGAAGCCTTGAACAACATAGTGGGCAGTATAGGAGAACAAAATGAACAGATGTCCATAAGAATGAGTGAGCTAGAAAGAGCAGTCCACATTGAAAGAGAAAGTCTGCGGGAAGAAATAAACCGCAATAGACAAGAAGTTGGTGGGAGCGAGAAACGCTTGAAGGAAAGAACGGACGAGCACATAGCGAAGAACTTGTCACGAATGACAAGAGAAGCGGAACAGAGAGAGTTACGCTTTAAAGACGACATGGAGAAGTTAAGAATTCAGCAACAGCAGTCTCTTGGGACTCTTGACACAAAGATAGATGCGATGATGGAGAGGCGAACTCAGGCTATCATGGATAGGTTGGACGGGCTACTAGGCAGCAAGAGTGGACCAAACGGAGGGGAACCTAACTCGGAAGTTCCCAGCAGGGAGCCGAAGGTGAACTTCAATGGCCATCAAAGGAGGAGGACATATGGATCCACTAGAGGTAGGGGCAGTTCATCAGGCTATGCCACAAGGGATAATAGAACATGGGGCCCAAACAGTAGAGCAAGTTCAACGGGAAACAGACAGACCTCAAGCGAACGACCGACGCAAGGCACACATGCGACTGGGAGAAGTGATTCCGGTAACAGGAGACAAGCGAGCCCAGCGAGGAGTCATGTGGGCCAAGGGGGAAACAGTCACGGCGATTCGGATTGCAGGGATGCACCGAATACAGAGCCCTTAACAAGGTGCGATGATACTCAGGCGGGGCACTCGAGAGATGCTACGGCAATGACCACAGCATTTGAACCCCTGAGACATTCCTGACGAGGTTATCCAGAACCAATGAACGCAGTGCGAAGTCCAGAAGAGTCTTTAAGAAACCAAGATGCTACAAAGACGAATCTGATGGCTGTATTGATACCTGGATAGAGGTGATGAAACTGCATTTGGAGGAAGAACATTTTATGGAAAGACAAGAATGCAGTGCGCTCACCAGTAACTTGAAGGGACAGCCCTGAACTGTGTCATGGCCAAGAAGAAATATCAGCGAGACACAGCTGAGAAAATCTTCGAAATCTTGTTAAATCGCTTTGGATCAGGGGTGCAGGGACACCAGGCAATGATGCGCTTCGAGAAACGGAGGCAACGAGAAGATGAAACGATAGACAAGTTCCTAGACAACTTGGAATTGCTGAGAAGACGCAGCCAACCGGATGAGTCAAACAGAAGGATGAACCTGGCAGTAGCCTCGAAATTCATCAATGGTGTGAAGAATGATGAACTTCGAACAATGCTAGCAACGCATTACACACCACTATCAACCAATGCGCCAACACCGGAGGAGTTGAGGCTCAAGTCAAAAGAATATCTTTTGTTGAAACCTCCTTCGAGATCTGGATATTATAAGAACAATTATGGCAATTTTAACAACGGACCAGCAAACCAAGGGAACAACTGGTACAAACCGAGGGATGATATGGACAAGAGACGATCTTGTGCCAATTGCAGTTCAAAGGACCATCATGTGTCAGCATGCCCAAGTTACAAACAGGGCATGAAAGCAATAGACTTTAGCCTCGAGGACAAAGATGCGTCAGAGGTCGATCATAAAGATTTCATGAGGGGATTAATTGCAAAATTCGGCCCGAGGTGTTTCTTTTGCAACTTGGAAGGTCATTTTAAATCGGATTGTCCGCAATTCTGGAATGCTGTAGCAGACATCAAGCATCCAAGGCATGAGGAAGCTTTATCAGGAGTGAAAGCCAGCAAGGCTCGCCTATTGAGTGAAGCGGAGGCGCGCAGAAAAGACAAACCACAAGAGCTGGCGACGAAGAAAGTGCAAGCGGTAACTGAAGAGACATGCGAACCGGAACCAGTGACTGCGGCCGATGACTTCAAGATTGATTACAGGGCAGCCGCAAGGGATGCTCTAAATAGAGTGCAGCAGGAACTGGTGACAAAAAAGATCGAAGAAAAAGTGAAACTCGAACTCGAAAATGAGAAACTACAGGAGAAACTGAATACCTTCGAGGCGACAGAAGTCGAAGATATAAAGGCACCAAGCAGTTTGAGCATGAAACTTAATGTGATTTCCGGTCGGAGGTTCGGCATGGTACCGTAAGGAAGCAAAATACAGTCAATAATGTCGGTAACAGGACACCAGGTAATCAGAGTGAGTGAACCATCAGAGTTCACTTTGATGCATTTGGACACATTTGCAGATTATCTGAGGCAGGTGGAGCCGCGCACTGAGTCAAGGGCTGTGCGACCACTACTAACAACGGGTGGCCCTCGCATAAAGAAGCTTCATGGACGCTACGTGGAAGTCTATGGGCCGTATCAAGTGATGCTGAACGTGGATGGAATCAGTATCTACACTAGGACTTATGTGACAACAGATAGTGACCAAATTGGGCAGATCTATTTGAGTGAGGAGGAACTCAAAGTCCGCAGGATAAGCCATGACGCCATGATGGAACAAGACGCAGTACACATTGGGTATGAAGCAGATGTGACCGCACATCTGCTCGACACCAACGGAACAAAACTCGGAGTCACAGGGCTTCTGGACACAGGAGCGGTAGTGAGTGTGATGCCGATAAAAATTTGGGAAAGAATGGGCTTCACGAGGGAAGATCTAATTCCAACGAATCTCCGACTGGCCGCCGCCAATCGAAGAGCGATTTACGTAGCCGGAAAAACACCAATAACGGTTCTCCACATGGGGGGACGGGATCTTTGGATGAGCTTCCTGGTGGTAGAGAATTTGGATGACGCCGACCAATTCATCTTGGGCAGAGATTTCGTCAGGAATTTTGACGTGATGATCGACTTGGACAACGGTCTAATAAGGATTAGGAACCCGGATCGGAAGTATGTTAAGAAACCAATTAATAGGATAATAACAGACAAAAACAAGGTACCTATTTTTTTAGACAGAAAAGTGAAACTACAGCCAGGGCAGGCTGTGGTAGCAGTTTTTAGGATGAGAAATTTAAATTCGTTAAGTGATAGTAAACAGGTTTGTTTGGTACCGAATCCAAATAGTCAAAGCTCAGTGATTTTAGGCCGGAGCTTCTCGGTAACGCGAAACGGACTGTGTGTCAGTGTGCTATTGAACACACTAGACACCACGGTTTCAATCCAGCGTGGAAAGAAGCTTGGTTACGCTTTGCCGATGATACCGACTATGAAGAGACACAGAACTTGAAGAAATTTAGTGTGAAAGACTGTCCTTATCATGCCAATAAAGAGAAAATTTTAAAAAGAATTAATGAATTAAAATCTATTAATAAATTGTTTTCAATGAAGTCCGACACAGACGACGGCTTATCGAGCTGCTCGAATTTTCCGGAACGCCCCTCGTCATATGAACTAGAGTCTGACAAACCGGTTTTGCCAGAGATAGAACACTTAAAAGGGAAAATAGGCGAGCGAGATTTCGAGCTACTACGGGAGGTTTTAAATCGGAACGCGGATGTTTTTTCATGACATAAGGCGGATATCGGTTGCTGTAATTTCGTCGAGCACGAAATTGAACTTGAGGAAGGCGCCGTTGCCCATAGGGAAGGCGCAAGACGAATGACGCCACATAAATCGGAAGCGTGCCGAGCGGAAATAGAAATGTTGCTCGAATACGACATGATAGAAGCTTCAAAATTGCCATCAGCTTGCGGGGTAGTAATGGCGAAAAAGAAAGGGGGGCAGCTTAGGTTTTGGTGCGACTTTCGCTACTCGAACGCGGTAACGATAAAAGATGCGTACCCGATACCGCGAATAGACGAGAGCCTCTCTAAACTTGGTGATGCCAAGTTATTCACCACATTGGACTTGGGTTCTGCCTTCTGACAGGTCCCGCTGCGGAAGAAGGATAGAGAAAAGACCGGATTCGTGTGTGAGTTGGGGCTGTACCAGTGGAATAGGATGCCCTTCGGCTTGTGCAACGCAACGGCCACTTTTCAAAGACTGATGGCTCAGGCTTTGACCAGAGTGACAAAGAAGTACGGGAATCTTGTCATGTGTTACGTGGATGACGTAGTCATAGCAACAACGACCCTGGAAGGTGACATTGATCGGCTCGATGAGGTCTTTGGATGCATGAAAAGAGCAGGCTTGAAGTGCAAACCATCGAAATGTGAAATCCTTAGGGATTCAATCAAGTACCTGGGAAGAATGGTGGACAGGCATGGTGTGAGGCCGAACCCAGAAGCAGTAGAAGCAGTGTTGACCTGGAAGGCTCCCAGAACAGACACACAGCTCCTGAGCTTCCTAGGGTTTGCCAACTACTACCGTGAGTTCATTAAAGGACATACAGACAAGGTGTATCCGATGCAGAAGCTGATGCGCAACAAAGGGAAAAAGTTCGAATGGAACGATGAAGCACAAGTTGCCTTCGAGAACATAAAGCGGGAACTGTGCGAAGCGCCAGTGCTAGGCATGCCTACAGAAAAGGGTATGTATGTTCTTGACACAGACGCATCGGTAGTAGCCATCTCAGGAATATTGCATCAGGAGCAAGAATGGAATGGAAAAACGGTTCTCCGTCCCATTGCATACGGCAGCAAGGTCTTGTGAGTGACACTGAGATGAAATTTGGTGCACCAAAAGCAAAATTGTTTGCAGTAGTCACATTTGTGGAAAAATACCGCGCATACTTGGGGAGCGCTCCCCTTAAGTTACGCGTAGACAACAGAGCGTTATCCTGGTTGAAGACCTACTCGATGGATCAGAGTTATATTGATAGATGGATAGTAAGATTGGATGGCTAACACATGATAATCGAGCACAGGATGCGTGATAAACACCAGAATGCTGACAGCCTCAGCAAGAAAACTGAGTTCTATGAAAGATTGGAACAGAAGCAAGCCAATCAGGCAGAAATAAAGGAAGGATTCTCGTTTCTGGACAACGAAACTTATGAAGCGCTTCCCTTAACGAGGTGGTTGGTTAAGTCTGGACATCCAATTCCAGGACATCCTGAGTTACCTGTAGAGAAAGCAGCCGAGATAAAGATCCTATCCAAAGGGGAACCGGTCCCCTTGGATCTGTTGCTGCGCTCAAACCTGGTCCAGCAAGAACTCTCTCGCATGAACATAAACAGCCTCTCATTATTGGATAAAATGGTGCAGGTCACATCGCAAACGATGCGGATGCTGGGTGGATTGTTAGAAAAGGAAGTGACCAGAGATGACCCCGAGTGGACAGCAGCAGTGGCATCACTGACAGTCAGGGAGAAGGTGAAGATCATGCCGTCCAGACGACCACACGAAGAGAACGAGAGGGATTGTAGGACAATAGTTCAGCAACTAGTATCCTCAATACCACACGAGGTTTTAACCAGTACTTCTTGCGGGCGGAAAGAACAGGGGAGCAATAGGCGAAGAAAAACCGTTATCTTTGTGGACCAGGATAAAGAAGGTGAAAAGGTAGAACGAAACCTGGTGCAAGATTGTTTGTCCGGGGAGACGAACGATGAGAAGAGCCAGCGAGTTCAAGATCAACACCCGGGACAAGGAAGTTTGTCCGGGGGGTCTGATGTAGATGAGGAAAGCCTGATGGAAAGCAGGAACTGGCGAACAAAGTTTTGTCCGGGGAGTTCAGATGGATGAGAAGAAAGTACAGAACTGACCCAGGAGATAGTGCAGACTCCGTCGCAGACTCTTCAACAGATGACAACTCCCGAAACTCAAGATTTGATACCTACTCAGACAGGAACTCGAGCTCAGGATCGGAACTGTCAGAATTAGCAATCCACACACTACAAGTGTAAACTCGAGCTAGGGATCTGGATAGAGAGGTATACCAGGACCCTGATAGCGATCGCTACCTCATACCAGGTGAAAGAGTCTTTGACAACGCAGCGGAGGATTTGGAAACAATAGCGTTATCGAAACGTTCGATAAGTCTGTTGCCACAAAAAGAGGTAGTCAGGACTGATCTTCAGCCGTTCAAACCAGAAACACAGCCGTTGGCGAAGATTTGGTGCGTTAAGATGGAGGAAGACACACACGAGCCCAATGAGCTGAATAGTCAGATGAGGGTCAAGACGACGTACTTGAAGGCGAGATACAGACTCTCGGATCTTCTAAGGGCGCAGAGAAATGATCGCATGACAAGCAACCTGAAAAGGTGGATCGAGAATGGTTCTCCGGAAAAAGGAGACCTCGAGGAAGACAGTTACCGTATCCTGAGACAGTATTTCATGCAGAAAGAGGGAAGGTTTTACTTGAACAAGGACGGGATTGTGGCTTGCAAGAGAAGAGATGAGGACAAAGTCCTATACAAGTATAACGCGATAGTGTTGCCGCAACTCTATCAGACAGAACTCTTGTTCAGGTCGCATGATCAGATGGGTCATCAAGGGATCGACAAAGTGTATTAGAGGATCCTGAAGCGCTTTGAGTGGCCTGGATTGAAAAAGGCATGCGAGAAGTGGGTAACAGCATGTCTGTCATGCCTACAGGTCAAGGATCCAAGGAAATTGCGATTTCCCTGCAATTGATCGAGTCGTCTGAATTCAACGAGGTAGTGCAGATAGATCACCAAAAGATATGCATGACAGACAGTGGTTATATCAGGTATTGGTCATGATAGATCATTTTACGAAGTATGCAGAGGCCCCACCCTGCATAACTGCCTCGGCGGAAGAGACGTGCGACCACCTGATCAATACGTGGATAGCGAGACACGGTTTCCGATGACGTTTCAATCGGATAACGGAACAGCTTTCGTAGGAGAACTCACGAAAGAGCTAATGAGACGCTCGCAAGTTGCTCAAGCTCACTCCACGACATACCATCCACAGACAAATGGCTTAGTGGAAATGCAGAATCGAACGCTAGTGTCGACGCTGAGAGTATATTGTTCCAGATACATGACCGATTGGGACAGATATCTTCCACAGGCGATGAGAGCTTACAATAGCACACAACATTCCACCACCGGAGTTAGCCCGTACATGATGCTGACCGCACGATAAGTCTTTGCCCTTGACTTTCTTCTACCCAGAGTACGAGGGAAAGAAGACGTCACCACAGGTCTATGTAAGGGATGTAATTAGACGTCAGCAAGAGTTGAACGACTTGTGTAGACGAAATACTCAGCAAGCACAGGCAAGGCAGAGGAAAAGATTTGACAAGAAAGCAGCTGGTGCAAAAGCTTACTCGGTAGGAGATTACATATGGGTATTTCAAAACTTCATACCACCGAAAAGAACAAAAAGCTTTTAAAAGGTGGAGGGGACCCTTCATGATTACGGAAGTGCACCAGTAGGGACGCTTTTATAGACGGAGTACTGGCCGAGCCGCTCATTACGAAAAAATTAAGCCACACAATCCATCGACAGAAGACTGGTGTATACCTGCAGACATGGAAGAAGGGGATTATCTAATGATGGACCCTGCTTGTGAGGTCAATGAGAAGGGCACCAGGGAAAAGAACGATGGAAATGATGTCATAGAGGAAGGAACAAGTACACCACTGGACCTGGACCCAAATGACGTGATTAAAGCAGATGATGAAACTTTACCCTACGCAGAAGAGGACTGGCAAGACCCTGAACAAAGGGAGGTTCCTAAGAACTTGGAACCGGATCTTCCGTTCACGATACAGACTCGTCAGTGGGACAGGACAAGATCCAAGAAGAAATATAACCCTTACGGCGACGATTTTGTAGTGGACAGGATAGACTGAAAGAAGATAGGGGAAGAAGTAGTGGGTCTAGAGGAAATAACTGTGTCACAGGAATTGACATAGTCGATGATCACAACGATGAGTGGGTCGATGACCGGTCGAAACCCGAGGTCGAATTCGACGACGAGCAACAGCAGTCATATGAACAAGACTTGACGAATCTGCGTGTCTTGGAATGGCTGAACGAAATGACGTCGGAACCAAAGGAGGCCAGTGTCAAGATTCAAGATATAGATCGTGAAAGCATAAAATACATGAAAACCCGAAAGAGAAGATCCTTCCTGGGCTGCCCAGGAGGGGTGGCTACTCATTACGGCTTCCAATCTCGATTTGATACCCGGTATGCGATCGACGGGGACGTCGATGGATATTTTTGTCCGGGGAGTGAGGGTAGGTTTTACCCACACTGAATTTTTATTAATAAAAAAAATAAGAATAGCAAGAGAGACAGGAGACTTAGAAGCAGAAACAGGCGAAGAACCTACGAAACCTGACATAGGGAGGGTAGTTGCGTCATATTTTAACTTACCAAATGAATATTCAAGTAGCATAATACTAACAGACAGCGATTTCATACTCACGGATAGAACATGTGCAATAGCAATCACAGCAGACATGAGTTTTAAGACAGCGTTAGCAGCAGATTTTAAGAGAGAATATAAAACATAGAATTCCTTTGGAAGCAAAGACCAGGAATATGGGGCGTAGCAGCCTTCCCTCCGGCAGCGTCACAGATACCGGGAAAATACCTATGTTTCTTAGTGACACGGGCGACGGAGAAGCGGCACGTAGACCCGGAAAACCTAGTCTTGTCCTTGACGAGATTGAGAGACTTCCTCGTGGAAAGGGATGTGAAAGAGCTTTCGCTTCCAGTGTACGACCCGAACAGAGGACGACTGCATCCTCGAGAACTGTACGCGCTCGTACACGTAATCTTCTCTGATACTAATATACAAGTATACTTACATAAGAAATATTACTTGAGTGTAGGCTGAGTTAAGGTGACATGCAAGAGGGTGTCAGACTAAATTATGTAATGTGTGTTATGTTATGTTATGTGTTATGTTATTAACGTACTTGGCAAGAAGGAGTTAGTGACCACAAACAACTGAATAACGATCTTAGGAATAGATCCAAAGTTTCGACAGTCCAATCTTAGGTCGAATTCCAAAATTTTAGAGACCGATTGATTTTAATAAACTCTAGGATCAAAATCTTTTTATCTGACTGTTTTAAATAAATTTTAACGAAGTTAAGGTGAAACTGACAAGTGTGATATTCGTGACCTCTTTTCTAGATCCTGATTGATCATTTAATTGCTCACTTGAGTCAAACCGTGAATCAAATCGAATCAAAACCTGGAAAGAGAATGGATAATTTCAACTTGGCCGAATTGAGAACCAAACCAGAGGCTAATCAGTGGCTACATCTAACTCCTCGAGTAGCGGCATTGGGTGCGGATGCTTTTGAGCAAGGCCCGGTAATGATTAAGAAGATCCATGCCTACTTGTTAAAGGAGGTGCACCTGGCGGAGAATGCTGAAGAAAAGACAGCCGAATTCGTAAACAGAGTGTGCCAAGTTACCTTGGAAACTTTCTGGACTGGGAAGATGAAGGGAGAAGAAGGCATCGAACGGACTGATAGCATGCTGGAAGGGCTGGGAGCCGGATGGACCGCGACCTTCTTGGCAAAAGTCTACCCGAAACTCTCTCGTTACTTGATAAAGGAATTCCTCCAAGCAGTAGTGGAAGTGTCGATTATGGAACTACTAGCCTTGTTCGTGACGTTTGGAGCAGAGAGCTTCGTGACGGGACCGGTGATACTGCTCACCGAAGGAATCCAGAACTTGCGGTTAGATGGGCTTCTAACACTGATTGCGATTACCCATGGAAACTTGGGAGGACTGTCCTGCAAACTGACACCTTTTGAAACCTAGGAGAAAAAGTTTTAAATCAGGACAATAACGTTGGAAGTCAGAAAAAATGTTTTGTTTTAAGTAATATCCTCAAAGTGCAGATTAGTGAATAAAATTAGAAGACTATAGCAATGTAGTATGATGCCATTTGTATTCTGCAGTGAGTCGATATGACGCGGGTAAAAGTAATTTCGTGCATTTTGTAAATTCTGTTCGGTGACACTGTATCATTTTTACGAATTTTGCGAGATTCAATGGGGACATTGACGGGGCTGTCCGGGGAGTATGTGACATTCGACCAGAATGGACGAAAATGCAGTTTCGAGTTTTTAGCAGCGAACTATCCGAATTGGCGGTTTTGAAGGATTAAGAGCGTTATTCAGACGATTAGACAAATCGTGAAGGCTGAAGGATTCGGAAATTCCTAAATTTCAAAAATTCGAAATGATGACGTAATAATTCTGAGAAACGTCAAAAAACGGCCATTTTGGAGAAAAACCAAAATAGAGACAGAACAACAATAGTTGCGACGACGACAACAACGAGAAAATTGAGAATCAGAATCGGAGAAAAGCAGAAGTAGCAGAGACCGCTCCGAGTTGCAACTATTGTGCCGCTACAATAGTTGCAAGGCCGTTGCGAACAACGGTGAAGGATAGAAGACAGCCTTCCGGAAGGAAAATAAGGGTCTTATTTCCCCAGATTCAAGCATCCGGAGGGGTCTCGAGACTGGAACTCATATCTTTTTATACAAACTTTTAGCTTCCCTATTATGTCCTGAATTGAATTTAAAAAACATCTGAATTCATTTTACGAGGATGAGTTGGGGGGGAAGGGTTGATCCATCTTCGATGGAGATGATGATTTTTATCTACTGGACAAAAACAATCGTAATATAAAAAGTAGTAGTAGCCCTGTTTTTAGGAGTGACCTCGTGGTCTGGGGACTGAGACCCAGCCATGAGCTCACTATTTTTGCAAGTAATTAAGTTAATTTGAGCGTTCTGGTCGAAGCCGGATAACAGTAACGTTTTTGTCGACCCGATGTTGAAAAGATCACCGAAAGAACTGGCTTGGTAGAGACGGTGAAAAGCATGTAGAGCTCTGTTTAGACGTTGGCCAGTCGTCTGAGAACCTAGCTTATTTTTCCGTCGATATGAACTTCCGGGCGAATGTTACACTGATATAACAGATCTGCGACTAACGAGAGAAATTATAGTTGAAAATATTAGCGGATGAGCAGTTCGAATTGTAACGATTGTGCAGCTACAACCGTTATGGAGCAACTCCCGAGAAAGAGGAGGGCTGCTGGGAGGATTTTGCTGCACTTCCTGGTCGTCGAAAAGACATCTCTTCGGCCGGAATCAAGAATCCGGAAGGCTTTCGGCAACAGACTAAATAATTGATTTTAACAACTTTTAGCTTCCTGGTATGTCCTGAATTGAATTAAATAACATCAAGTTCATTTACAGATGATGAGAAGCCAGGAATCGAGGGAAAGGGTTGATCCATCTCTGATGGATATAAGGATTTTTATCTGTTGAGTAAAAACAGTAGTAATATGATAAGTAAATAGTAGCCCTGTTTTCAGGAGTGACCTCGTGGTGTTGTAACTTTCGTCCGGAAGTACATATCGACGGAAAATAAAGCTTGGTTGTAAAACAACTGGCCAGCGTCTAAACAAAGCTCTACATGCTTTTCACTGTCTCTACCAAAGCCAGTTATTTTGGTGGTCTTTCTAACATCGGGTTGACAAAAACGTTGCTGCTTTCGGGTTCGGTCAAAACACTCAAATTAACTAGATTACATGCAGAAATAGTGAGCTCATGGCTGGGTCTCAGTATCCCCAGACCACGAGGTCACTCTTAAAAACAGGGCTACTACTATTCGTAATATTACTATTGCTTTTGTTCAGTAGATAAAAATCATCATCTCCATCGAAGATGGATCAACCCTTTCCCTTAACTCCTAGCTTCTCATCGTCAGAAAATGAATTCAGATGTTTAATAAATTCAATTCAGGACATAATTTGGAAGCTAAAACTTGAATAAAATGGTTTAAGTTCCAGTCCCGAGACCCCTCCGGATTCTTGAATCCGGGGAAATAACACCCTTATCTCCTCTCAGGAAAGCTGGTTTCTACCCATCAACGTTGTTGTGAATGGCCTTGCAACGATTGTAGCGACACAATTGTTGCAGCTCGGAGTGGTCTCTGCTAACACTCTGTCGTACTTTTGTTTTTCTCTCTATGATCGTAGTTGTTTTCGCAACGTATCTCGTTGTTCTGTTTTTATTTTGGATTTCTTCCGAAATGGCCGTTTTTGACGTTTTTCAGAAGTGTGATCAGCCTTCACGATTTGTTCAATCGTCTGAATAACACTGTTATTTAAAAATACTCTCCACTCAAGCCTTTCTAAATAAATAGTAAGTGTCTCTAAAGCCACTAAGTAAAATCAAAATGCAAATTTATAAATACAACAAATTCTTTAATGTTCAAAACTCAACTAAATGTTTTCTTTCAGTTTCAATTAGAACTTCGTTGCTTAGTTTCTCACTTGAGTTTTTTGTCACACATCTAAAACAATTCTGAGTTTTAACTTCTTCCCTTTCGTCACTTCTTTGTTTCTACTTTTTTCGTCGTTTAGAAGTTCTAAAACTTCTAAATTCTTCTAACTCGTTTCTTTTTGCATCTTGTTCTTCGGCCATTTGTCAATGCTCCATCTCCTCCTGCGATATTGACTCTGCACTTTCAGTCCCTGTGTCTTTCAACACATCGGTAGCTATTCTGACGCTGTTGGAAGCAGTCCTACAACACTTTTGCTCTTCTACCCTTTGTTTACAACAAGGTAGGGGGTCAACGTTAGATTCTCTGTTCCTGCAGAAGCTGCTGTGGAGACAAAATGTCCCGTTTCTCTCCAAATCTTTCTTCAACATCTCTTCTTTCTCCCTTCCATCACGTTCACTCATCCTGGAGAATCTTTTTACGGCAGTGGTCACTGCATTCCGATGAGTTACAAAAGCTCGCTTGATAGCTCCTGCTCCAAATCCCAGCTGATACGTACTGTACTCTCTGCCGTGCTTCGACATATGATTCTTGGCATATTCGTACAACCATGCAGTCATGTTGGCTCTAAACCATGGCATCAGTCGTTTTTTTGCCCATATCTTTTTCACTTCCATCGGAATGCTCAGAATCTTGCATATTGTCTCAAAAAGATCTAAATCTTTTAGACAATTCAATTTCTGCAATTGTTCTTTCGTTGGTGCCTCCTGTCTATTGTTCTCCTTCACTTGAGCTTCCAGACATCGTATCGCCATCATAACTCCCACTATCACTATCGTTATGGGCCCTGATGAGTCTGGTAAACCCATGGAGAGCAGCTCTCCACAGTCCCAGATCAACACCAGATTACTACGCGTGGGGTACCACCATGTTTGCAGCAAGCAATGGCAGGGAAACTCATCATGTGTTAACATGATGCTTCTCCAATTCCGCTTTCCCGAAGCTTCCAGTAGTGGTTCCACATCCATCATCAGTCGGTGGACTTCATCATTCTCATCTACTAGGTTGTAATCCGTAACGGTTGATCCTCTCTGTTGATCCTCTCTCTTTGTCTCGCTAGTCTTACGCATTTTGGCACCGAGAAGGCCTGATCCACGATCGTTCTCGTACATTTCACATCCACAGCTACGAAATGCACTGGGTATCTGCTCTTGCACATTGAAGCTAATTTCGATCCCACCAAATATCGCGCTCCCGATGGTCTGCGATAAGTTTCACTGTGTCGGATGTTCATTTCCGCCTCGATCGCTTCCCTCAATTTTCCTATGTGCTTTTTCTCAGTCTGCAAAACTCCTACGAACACTTCTACACTGATGGCCGTGACCATCTCATGTTTCTGTTCTAGAATCAATAGTGACTCTAAAGAACCAAACATGCTGTAGAATCCTAGTGCAGTCACTAGATTCACCTCGGTTCCTCCATGGCAATCTGCGATCAGCTCCGTTTCCGTTTTCAAACAATATTGTCAACTGCTTGTGTTGTTTATCCAGGGTTTTCACGCAATCTAGGTCTCCACAAACGTGACCATCCAGTCCACAGACTTCTGCCAGACAGCTACCAGGTTTAACCCAGTCCTCTGGTCCCCAGCCAGTCAAGCCTACCTTGTCTTCTTCGTTGCTCCTAGAGGCTGTTGTCATCACGTTATAGAAGATATTGAGATCACGTAGATTACAGTCTGAAATTAGTTCCCTCTGTACATCTTGCGTTGCATGTAGTATCGAATCAGCGTTGGGACTCGGACACCATGATGGTTTCATCAGTTCCCATACCACCATCAAGCTCGTTCTCAGTAATTCATCTGAGAATCCCAATCCAAACTCTACTCGTTTCTC
Source organism: Symsagittifera roscoffensis (assembly GCF_963678635.1). Lineage (NCBI taxonomy): Eukaryota > Metazoa > Xenacoelomorpha > Acoela > Convolutidae > Symsagittifera > Symsagittifera roscoffensis. The sequence continues at coordinate 25,343,360 of NC_087064.1, forward strand.
GGATTCTGGCACGGAAGATGCAGTCACCTTTTCCTCCAATACTAGTCCCAGCCTGGTCTGCTCATTAGCAGCGCTTCTTATCGTTGCAATTCTAGACGTCCAGAATCTTAGTAACACTGCTTGCTCGTAATCAAAGAAGCAATCGCGTATGTCTTCATTTAGGAATGGAATGTACGCTATTATATGATTCCTGACACGTAACTGTAGGACTTCTTCCTGATCGGTCCACAGTATTCACTGGATTTCGGCATTGCTCCCATAGATTCCTTAGTGAGCCTCAGCTCTTTGTTTGAGAATCTCATGATTTCGTCTATTTTCCTCATGGGTTCTAGCTCCATAAGGTTCTTTTGTGTTCACCCTCATTGGTTTGCTTTGATGCACGTCCAGCAGTGCTAGCGAGAGTAAGGCTAAAGCTGGCACTGAAAATTGCTCTATCATGAACCGGATGAAACAGAGAGCGTCTCTCCGCTTCGCGCACGCTACTGCTATTCCTTCTTGGATTATAAGATCCTTCATGCTCGTCATCAGGAATACCTTGTCTTTCTTTGATCTTTTCCTTTCTTCTGAATCATTTTCCCCACTAGTCAGTCCGATCATGCACCAGGCGAACCGCAGCTGTAGTTCAGTTCTCACGCAAGGTTCTGCTATCAGAGCTTGTATCTTCGGCGTGGTCCTCATTTCTTCCTCGAAGTACCGTAACACTACTGCTTTTCATGGAAGGCTCCCCGACTGCTCAATCGTCTCTGCCTGCATCTCAGACGATGCTAGAGTCCCATATGCCTTCTGCTTGAGGGTGGTGCCTTGCATCATGGTCTCCAGATAACCTTCCAATGCACTTTTGTCTTCCAGAGCCATTAAGTGTCCTCTGGGCGAGTTTCTGTACTCCAACATCTCCATGTATCCAACGGCGGGTTCTTCTATTGATACAGTCTCCGACAGTGTCAGTCGGTTATATTCCACTGGGACTAGTTGTCCTACGACACTTCCCTTTCCGTTGTTCATGGGAGACGGTTTAAATTCTTTCATGGTACTCTCCCCACATTGGCTGAGTTTTTCCATTTCCAATGTTGCTCCAGTCAGTGTGCGGTCACTCCGTCTGGACTTATAACCTGTTGATTTTATCCCTGCCATGAGAATGGGTGGCACCATCGCTACATCAGCCAACATTCTGTCTGTGCCAGGCAATCGATCATCACCTTGTCCCAAATCCATAGCTTCGTCGACTCGTTTTCTTTTCGCTGAGTTGACAGCTTTTATCGAGATTTCAGAATCCACCTTAGTCTTTCGCGCTTTCCTCAATACCATTTTGCTGCCCAGCTTCATCTTCATTTCTTTGATTATATCAATCACCAATTTCGATCGCATCGTTCTTTTCCTGGTTCTCGTCAGATCTATCACTTCTCCTTTATCTTCTTGCGGCGTCATCTTGATAGGAGAGTTTGCTTCACTTTCGTCAGTGGCTGAGTCGATAAACAACTCACTCAATCTCCCTTCGCATTCGTCGAGTTTGTCAAGTATTTCCCGCATTAGTGGTCGGTTGAGACCTACTTTCAGAATGGACTGGGTTCCGTAGCTCTGAACTACTGTCCAGACTTCTTCCATAAAGGCCACTCTGTCCAATCTACATACCGTCGTATTTTCATGGTCTCGGTGATGCACCTCGTACTCTTCTTTGGGTAACGTTCCCAAGAAGGGTACTCTGGCAGCGCCTTCTATCCTTCTTCTCCTTGGTGATTCCATAAGGAGTCGTTGTTCTCTGTCTTTAGAATTGCCCGGAGAGCTGCTCTCCGGCAAATCCCGGTTCATTTCCACAAAAACCGACGGAGGTTCCAGTTTCGAAGTACCTTCGTTTGCTGGTTCAGTCGTTTCCAACGCGTCTGCGTTGTTTTCAAAGTCACTGGATAAATTGAAATATTGGCTGGATATTCCTCCTGTCGATGCTTTATCGTCCTCCTTCTCTACTTGATCGGGATCCTCTTGCATAGGTTCTTCCGATCTACGGCTTCCTCCCTGCCCATCATCTCCTTCTGATCTATCTTTCGAATTTGAGGGCCCTTGCTCTTCCGTTCTGGCCCCTTCCGGAAATTTCGGTATGACTAGCCTGCCCGCGGACTGATCTTTCTCCTCTCCATAGACTAATTTGATCTCCTCTTAGCCGAAGGGTGCTAGGAAGGTTCTCGTCTGTAGCGCTCCTCCCACTGTTAACTCTGGTTTCACACTCGTCAAAATCAGGGAGGCCTCAGGTAATTCAGCTCTGCCTCCATCCTCATAGGCGCCGAAATCAGTTCTGCCCATTCCTTGTCAAATGCTCCCTGCTTCGGAGTCGCGGCATTGCGTTTTCGCCTTCTCGTCGCTTGATCTCTGTAAGCAAATCGCGTGTTCTGTAACACTGCGGCATTCCTGCCCACAAAACAAGGAACCATCGTTTCCGAGAATTTCGCTACCCTCCTTTCATTGGTCTCAAACACTCTCAGCCTAGGAGTTTGCACTACGGAGACTGCTCCGAGCAACATCCTTCTTATCAGAGGGAATTCAGGGATTTCCTCTGGCAGCTTCTTGTAATCACCCCAGCCTTTTGTCTCTTCTCTCACTTTATGATATGCCGTAGTGAGACGAGGAATTCTTGTTATCTCACCATTCATCTTGCCATAGGGCCTTAGATTCCAGAGCTACGGAAACACTTCAATGTGCCCTCTCTCCACTTCTCCCATACGATCACGAAAGTGATCGTCGAAGTTGACGACCGTCATTTCTGGCTCTGATATCTTTCCAAACAACAGATCTTCGCTCATGAGTTCTCTCAATACGTTCAGCTCACACCAGTTCAGCACACACGCGTCCGCTGCTGATGGTTCAGGTGCAGGACCGACCTCCTATATGCTTCCACCTTAACATCAGGGAACGCAAACGTGACTGCTGGTCCATAGATTACCGTGGCTCCTCTGATCAGTGCTAAGGGGTTGTTCCTCATAGCGTAGCTTAGATCCGTTAGCAGGGGTCGTCTCGCATCTTCTTTCCTCGCAATCGTCTCAACCTCTCCTGTTCCAAAGCGATTCTGCTGCAGGAGGTACTGGATAAGACTATGTCTCAATCTCTTATCTTGTTCCAAGAATCCGTGGCCTTCTTCACGTCAAATTTCTTCATGTTCTTTCTCATCTGCTCTGGGTTACGCGTCAAATTCATCAGTCCTCCCAAGTTTCCAGGCGTTATTGCAATCAACGTTAGAAGTCCATCTAATTGCAGGTTCTGAATTCCTTCGGTGAGCAGCACAACCGGTCATTTTACGAAGTTTTCTGCTCCAAACGTCACGAAAAAGGCTAGTATTTCGACGATTGATACGTCCACTACTGCTTGGAGAAATTCTTTTATCAAATATCGAGAGAGTTTTGGGTAGACGCGGTCCATCCGTCTCCCAGCCCTTCCAGCATGCTATCAGTCCGTTCAAAGCCTTCATCTCCCTACACCTTCTTAGTCCAAAAAGTTTCCAGGGTAACTTGACACACTCTGTTTATAAACTCGGCTGCCTTCTCCTCGGCATTTTCGGCCATATTCAGCTCCTTCAACAGGTAGGCATGGATCTTCCTGATCATCACTGGGCCTTGGTCAAAAGCATCCGCACCCAACGCCGCTACTCGAGGAGGTAGGTGTAGCCACTGGTTAGCCTCTGGCTTGGTTCTCAAAACCATTGCTTCCAAGTGAGCTCTGGTATCCTTGGAGTTCTTTCCTCTCTCTCCTTCCTCCTTTATGTCCATTCCTCGGAACCATAAATCATTCGACATCGCCACAATTACTCGATGGTCGTCATCTATTCCTGGCTTCAACTTGAGCTGTCGACTGAAGTTGGACAGTTCCAACCCCAGCATTTCGTTCAACACTAGCATGTGCAGTGAATGGTCCTTGAATCCTCTCATCGCATTCGAGAACTCCGACCACACCGCAGGTTATTCAGCCCTGAGTGATCTCAGGTTCACCATTTCTATCTCGCCGCGATTTGGGGCCGATATGATCACATCATATTTCCCTTCCGAGAGCAAAGCCACAATCGCATACACGAACTTTAGTCCATCCGGGAGACGTGCATACCCCGGAGACAGCGCGAACACGGCTCTCGGTGTTATCTTGGTGAAGGAAACTTCTTTCAGGGTATCCACTACTTCACCCATTGACTCGAGGATATCTTTTATCGCTGGCCATACAGCGGCTTTGGCTGTCGTAGGCTCTCTGAGTCTGCTCAGGAAACCTCTGCTGTGTAGATGGTCATTGATGCCAGCGAGCACGATTGTGATTGGGTTCATATCTGTCTCACTTTGCAATCCGATCGCCATCGACACGGACTGTGTTAGATCCAGGTCGACCGCTGCCAACATTATTACATCAGGCCAAAACAGAGACTTCGAGGTATACACAAAGTCTGAATTCGCGACTATCATGATCTTGGCCTTCCTCATTTCCACTTTGTCGTATGCAGCAAAAGATGGTCTCATCTTTCTTTATCGCCTGCAACCCACCGTATCTCTGAACATCACCTTCCTGATTCACTTGTTTCGGGTACGATCTTTCTTTCACATGGCACGGGGGTGCTTTCACCTGCCTGAACATCTTCACATGTTGTCCAATTGGCGCCCTCGTTATCAGGAATCTCCCAGGTCTCTCTTCTCGATTTCCTTTATCGTGATTCAGTTTCACGCCTTCTAACGGTCTTGCATTCACTGGACCCATTGTATTGTTCGAGGGCAGTCTCTCTAGGTCGGCAAACCTGAAGGCAGTTGTAGAGCTGAATTTTATGCCAGCAGCTATCAACCAGTCCACTCCTGTTATCGAGTACAGTCCGCTGACAGATAACCTCGCTCCATTCAACATCCTCATGGCATCTGCTGCAAAGCTCACCGTCTGAAGATTCAGTTTCATCAGATCATCCTTATATATGTGCCAGGGAGAAGGTATGGGCCTCGACCACATCAGAGAGCTCCCGTTTGGGCGTCGCTCCTCTCGACAGGTGCTCGTCGTCTCTGATCTCGTATCCTATCTAGAGGTGCTGATCGTTTCCGCTGTCGAGTTGACAGGCCCTAGTCTTCGTCCAGGATTGATGATTCTTCTCAAAGGCGCTTCCCGCAATCAATCGTGAACGCCGTTCTTTGCCCGGGTTCGCTAGAGCTTTGCGGCCTATAGATGGGACCGCTATAGATGGGTCACAGCTGGGACCGCTCCCAAACGTTTTTCCAGGTTAAGAGGCGCAAATGTTGAAATTGCTGGTTTTTTTGATGTCTCTTCCTTCTTCAGCACTCCCGTGTCAAAGAGTTCTACTTCCATTTCATCTAGTCGCTCTTGGAAGACTCTGTTCAACCAAGCTTGTCCCTCGATGGTGTCAAAGTTGATGCAGTTAGTAGTCAGTCTCGCTTGATCCATAGCTCTCAGCTCATGCTCAATATTCATAAGGATCATCCTTCCGGCATGCCGACTTGCAAGATTCCTCAGGATGTTGTTCCACCTGATTACTCCTTCATTATGTCTCCTCCCTGCCGCTGTCACAATCTTCGTGCTCGTTGGTGCAGTGCAGACGGTCAGTACCGCGCAGTTGAACTTCTGCCAGAGAGTAGTAAATAGGAACACCATCATCGGTTCCCATAGTGCCTCTTCATCATCTGAGCTTCTCGAGATGTTGTTCGTCCCTACTATGATCATCACGTGAGGGATTCTCCCTGGATCCATCAGGTCCACCATCCGAAATACTTGGGCTATCATTGCGCCTCCAAATGCCATCACCGTGGTGATACAGGAAGTCCTCAAATTTTGGAAAACTCTGACCAAGCTGTCCCCCAGTATCAGATGTGATGTCCCAAATGGCGGTTGCTGCAGGTTTACTGCTGGATTCCACGTCGCTCGATTGAATCAGGCTCTCGGATCCGTGTCCGGCCGGAACTCCTATGAAGTTATACTTCAACTGATTGTTCTTCTGTACAACAATCACTTGAGACAATTTCTTCGCCGGCATCTCCGGATATTCCTGTCTGGGATCTCAGAGCTCCTCGTTGCATCGCTAACTCCCTCTTTGGTCATCGCATCTTGGGAGAACTGTACTCTGCCCGTGTCGTCGATTGTTCCATAGGGTGCCGTCACCCCAGAATCTGGCGCATTCCTGTCGGCCCCAGTCTCTATCAGCTTCCTCATCGTCTGTTCCACGACTGGGTCACCTAAGGTATCACTCGGGTCCGGGATTGTCACTCGACCAGTTGCAGCCGGGAGTCGCGTTTCTATAGTCTGACTCATTTCTCGAGGCGTCAAGAGTTCCATCGGGGACTGCCCACGAGGAATATCCCTTGTAGTTATCAATTTTTCTATCGCTGCTTGTTTTCTCACCTCAAGCGCTCTATCTCTTCGCCCTGCTTCTTGTTGCAGTCTTCAAACAACTTCCTCCACATATCTCTATCTTCTTCTATAGTGAGCATGGTCTTGGTCATCTCGTCCAGCTCCTTTCTATTCGTCTTCAGCTCGTCTTTCATCCCATCTAGATCTTGCATGGTTTCGTTCGTTTTAACCTCCCCTTCTACTTTCGCCCTCTTTGGTGGCACAGCTACTCTCAGTTCTTCTCAGTCTCAGTCCAATTCTTCTCAGTCCAGGCTTAGGCTTGATGGGCAAGGGCATCTCACCTGGTTGGTAGGTCCTCGAACTTCCCAATCCAGGCTCGTTCGCCAAGTCACTCCCTGAGAGAGCTCCGTTTCTCCACCTCATCATTCTCATGTTTGAGCGGTCTAGCACTCCTCTTTCTCCGTATGCTGCCATCAATAGGACTTCCGTGGTGCGGTCCCCACGGTTGTCATGCCCCAAGATGTTTATCAAGGCGGTCAGCAAAATGACTACCACTAGGTCCTCCAGAGCGAAGTCTCGATCCATTAGCCGACGATAGATCGCATCTACCATCGGTCCTACATATGCCTCTGCCAGGTCCATCAATTCATCCAAGTTGAAATTGTCCATTCTTTTTCGGTATTGATTTGATTGTTGATTCAACTATTTGAACTCAAGTGAGTGATTAAATGATCAATCAGGATCTAGAAAAGAGGTCACAAATCTCACACTTGTCAACTTTGCACTAGTTTTGTATTAAAATTTATTTGGAACAGTCAGATAAAAAGATTTTGATCTTAAAATTTACTAAAATCAATCAGTTTCTAAAATTTTGGAATTCGACCTAAGATTGGACAGTACAAACTTTGGATCTATTTCTAAGATCGTCATTCAGTTGTTCGTGGTCACTAACTCCTTCTTACCCTTATGTCTTAATAACATAACACATAACATAACACATAACACATATCACAAATAACACACATTTAGTATGACGCCCCCCTGTATGCCACCTAAACTCAGCCTATACTTAAGTAATAATTCTTATGCAAGTATACTTGTATATTAGTATCAGAGAAGATTACGTGTATCGGTGAGTATAGTTCACGTGGATGCAGTCGTCCTTTGTTCGGATTGTACACTGGAAGCGAAAGCTCCTTCACATCCCTTTCCACGAGGAAGTCTCTCAATCTAGTCAAGGACAAGACTAGATTTTCTGGATCCACGTGCCGCTTCTCCGTCGCCCTCGTCACCAAGAAGCATAAGTATTTTCCCGGTATCTGTGACGCCGCTGGAGGCAAGGCTGCTACGACCCCTAATTCTGGTCTTTGCTTCCAAAGAAATTCTAAGTTTTTATATTCTCTCTTAAAATCTGCTGCTAACGCTGTCTTAAAACTCATGTCTGCTGTGATTGCTATCGCACATGTTCCATTTGTGAGTATGAAATCGCTGTTTGTTAGTATTATGCTCCTTGAATATTCATTTGGTAAGTTAAAATATGACTCAACTACCCTCCCTATATCTGGTTTCTTAGGGTTCTGCCTGTTTCTGCTTCTAAATCTCCTGTCTCTCTTGCTATTCCCAATTTTATATTAACAAATTTTCAGTGTGGGTAAGTCCTTTCCCCACATCCAAGACGAAAATATCCATCGACGTCCCCGTCAATCGCATACCGGGTATCAAGTCGAGATTAGAAGCCAGAATGAGCAGTCGCCCAGGAAGGATCCTCTGGTTCGGTTTTCTTGTATTTCATGCTTTCACGATCTACATCTTGAATCGTGACACTGGTCTCCTTAGGGTCCGACGTTTTTTCGTTCAGCCATTGCAAGACACGTAAATTCGTCAGGTCTTGTTCATATGACTGCTGTTGCTCTTAGTCGAGTTCTACTTTGAGCTTGGACCGGTCATCGACCCACTCATCGTCGTGATCATCGACCATGTCAATGTCCTGTGACACAGTTATTTCTTCTAAACCCACTACTTTTTCCCCTATCTTCTTTAGATCTATCCTGTCTACTGCAAAATTGTCTCCGTAAAGGTTATATCTTTTTCTGGGTCTTGTCCTGTCATTCTGTCGAGTCTGTATCGTCAACGGAAGATTCGGTTCCAAATTCTTGGGAACCCCCCTTTGTTCAGGGTCTTGCCAGTCCTCTTCTGCGTAGGGTAAAGTTTCATCGTCTGCTTCAATCACCTCATTTGGATCCAGGTCAAGTGGTGTACTTGTTCCTTCCTCTACGACCTCGTTTCCATCGTTCTTTTCCCTGGTGCCTTTCTCGTTGACCTCACAAGCAGGGTTCATCATTAGATAACTCCCCTCTTCCATGTCTGCAGGTATACACCAGTCTTCTGTCGAGGGATTGTGTGGCTTAATGTTTTCGTAATGAGCGGCTCGGCCAGTACTCAGTCTATAAAAGCGACCCTCTCGGTGCACTTCCGTAATCATGAAGGGTCCCCTCCACTTTTTTAGGAGCTTTTTCGTTCCTTTCGGTGGTATAACGTTCTGAAATACCCATACGTATTCCCCTACCGAATAAGTTTTTGCACCAGCTGCTTTCTTGTCAAATCTTTTCCTCTGCCTTGCCTGTGCCTGCTGAGTATTTCGTCTACATAAGTCGTTCAATTCTTGCTGACGTCTAACCACATCCCTTACGTAGACGTGTGGAGACGTTTTCTTTCCCTCATACTCTAGGTAGAAAAATGCCAAGGGCAAAGACTTCTCGTGTCCGGTTAGCATCATGTGTTGACTAACTTCGGTGGTGGAGTGTTGCGTGCTATTATAAGCTCCCATCACCTTTGGAAGGTATCTGTCCCAATCGGTCATGTACCTGGAACAATATAACCTCAGCATCGACACTAACGTTCAATTCTGCCTTTCCACTAAGCCATTCAACTGGGGATGGTATGTCGTGGAGTGAGCTTGAGCAACCTGTGAGCGTCTCATAAGCTCTTTCGTGAGTTCTCCTACGAATGCTCCGTTATCCAATTGAAATGTCATTGGACAACCATGTCTCGCTATCCACGTATTGATTAGGTGGTCGCACGTCTCTTCCACTGAGGCAGTTATGCAGGGCACGGCCTCTGCATACTTCGTGAAGTGATCTATTATCACCAAGACTTGATTATAACCACTGTCTGTCATGCATATCTTTTGGTGATCAATCTGCACCACCTCGTTGAACTCAGACGACTCGATCGATCGTAAAGGAAATCGCAATTTCCTTGGATCTTTGACCTGTTGGCATGACAGACACGCTGTTACCCGCTTCTCACATGCCTTTTTTGTTCCAGGCCACTCAAAGCGCTTCAGGATCCTCTGATATACTTTGTCGATCCCCTGATTGCTCATCTGATCATGTGACCTGAATAAGAGTTCTGTCTGATAGAGTTGCGGCATCACTATCGCGTTATACTTGTATAGGACTATGTCTTCATCTCTTCTCTTGCAAGCCACAATGCCGTCCTTGTTCAAGTATAACCTTCCCTCTTTCTGCATAAAGTACTGTCGCAGAATGCGGTAACTGTCTTCCTCGAGGTCTCCTTTGTCCGGAGAACCATTTTCGATCCACCTTTTCAGGTTGCTTGTCATGCGGTCATTTCTCTGCGCTCTTAGTAGGTCCGAGAGTCTGTATCTCGCCTTCATGACCCTCTTCATGACCCTAATTAAGTACGTCTTCATGACCCTAATTTGACTATTCAGCTCATTGGGCTGATGCGTGTCTTCTTCCATCTTAACGCACCAAAACTTTTCCAATGGCTGTGTTTCCTGTTCGAATGGCTGAAGATCAGTCCTGACTACCTCTTTTTGCGGCAACAGACTCATCGAACGTTTCGATACCGCTATTGTTCCCAGATCATCCGCTGCGTTATCAAGCACTGTTTCACTTGGTATGAGGTAGTGATCACTGTCAGGGTCTTGATATAACTCCCTGTCCAGATTCCTTGCTCGAGTCTCCATTAGCAGTGTGTGGATCGCTAGCTCTGACAGTTCCGATCCTGAGCTCGAGTTCCTGTCTGAGTAGGTGTCGATTCCTGAGTTCCGGGAGCTGTCATCCATTGAAGAGTCTACGATAGAGCACGTCCCCTCCTCCAGATCAGTTCTGTGCCTTCTTCGCATCCATCTGAACTCCCCGGACAAAACTTTATTCTCCAGGTCCTGTTTCTCATCAGGATTTTTTCATCTACATCAGACTCCCCGGACAAACTTCCTTGTCCCGGGTGTTGATCTTGAACTCGCCGGCTCTTTTCACCGTTCGTCTCACCGGACAAACAATCTTGCACCAGGTTTCGTTCAACCTTCTCACCTTCTTTATCCTGGTCCACAAAGGTAACGGTTTTCTTCTGCTTCTCATTCCCCTGTTCTTTCCGACCGTGTGAAGTACTGGTTAAAACCTCGTGGGGTATTGAGGATACTAGTTGCTGAACTATTGTCTTACAATCCCTCTCGTTTTCTTTGTGTTAACGTCTGGACGGCATGATCTTCACCTTCTCACTCGGGGTCATCTCTGGTAACTTCTCTCTCTAACAATCCAGCCAGCATCCGCATCACTTGCGGTGCGACCTGCACCGTTTTATCCAATAATGAGAGGTTGTTAGCGCAGCAACATGTCCAAGGGCACCAGGTCCTTCTTGGATTGGATCTTTATCTCGGCTGCTTTCTCTACAGGTAACTCAGGGTGTCCTGGAATTGGATGTCCAGACTTGTCCAACCATCTCGTTAAGGGAAGCGCTTCATAAGTTTCTTTGTCCAGAATCCTTTCTTTATTTCTGCCTGAATGGCTTGCTTCTGTTCCAATCTTTCATAGAACTCGGTTTTCTTGCTGAGGTTGTCAGCATTCTGGTGTTTCTCATGCATCCTGTGCTCGATTATCATGTGGTAGCCATCTAATCCTAATATCCACCTACCAATATAACTCTGATCCATCGAGTATGTCTTCAACCAGGATAACGCCCTGTTTTCCATGCGTAACTTAAAGGGAGCGCTCCCCAAGTATGCGCGGTACTTTTACACAAATGTGACTACTGCAAACATTTCTGCTTTTGGTGCACCATATTTCATCTCGGTGTCACTTAACACCTTACTGCCATATGCAATGGGACGGAGAACGGTTCTCCCATTCCATTCCTGCTCCTGATGCAGTATTCCCGAGATGGCTACTACTGATGTGTCTGTGTCGATAACATACATGCCCTTTTCAGTAGGCATGCCTAGCACTGGCGCTTCGTACAGTTACCGCTTTATGTTTTCAAAGGCCGTTTGAGCTTCATCGCTCCATTCGAAATTTTTTCCTTTGTTGCGCATCAGCTTCTGCATCGGATACACCTTGTCCGCATATCCTTTTTTGAACTCACGGTAATAGTTGGCAAACCCTAGAAAGCTCATGAGCTGTGTGTCCGTTCTAAGAGCCTTCCACGTCAACACAGCTTCTACTGCTTCCGGGTCCGGCCTCACACCATGCCTGTCCACCATTCTTCCTAAATACTTGATCGAATCCCTCAGGATCTCGCATTTCGATGGTTTGCATTTCAAGCCTGCTCTTTTCATGCATCCAAAGACTTCATCGAGCCGATCAATGTGGTCTTTCAGGGTCGGTGTTGCTATGACTACGTCATCTACGTAACACATCACGAGATTCCCGTACGTCTTTGTCAATCTGGTCAAAGCCTGAGCCATCAGTCTTTGAAAAGTGGCCGTTGCGTTGCACAAGCCGAAGGGCATCCTCTTCCACTGGTACAACCCCAATTCACACGCGAATCCGGTCTTTTCTCTATCCTTCTTCCGCAGAGGGACCTGCCAGAAGGCAGAACCCAAGTCCAATGTGGTGAAGAACTTGGCATCACTAAGTTAAGAGAGACTCTCGTCTATTCGCGGTATCGGGTACGCATCTTTTATCGTTACCGCGTTCATGTAGCGAAAATTGCAACAAAACCTATGCTGCCCCCCTTCTTTTTCGCCATAACTACCCCGCAAGCCCATAGCAATTTCAAGGGTTCTATCATGTCGTATTCGAGCACCATGTCTGTTTCCGCTCGGCAAGCTTCCGATATATGTGGCGTCATTCGTCTTGCGCCTTACCTATGGGGAACGGCGCCTTCCTCAAGTTCGATTTCGTGTTCGACGAAGTTACAGCATCCGATATACGCCTCATGTTTTGAAAATACATCCGCGTTCCGATTTAAAACCTCCCGCAGTAATTCGAAATCTCCCTCGCCTATTTTCCCTTTTAAGGGTTCTATCTCTGGCAAAACTGGTTTGTCAGATTCTAGTTCATATGACGAGGGGCGTTCCGGAGAACTCGAGCAGCTTAATAAGCCGTCGTCTGTTTCGGAGTTCAATGAAAACAATTTATGAATAGATTTTAATTCATCAATCCTTTTTAAAATTTTATCTTTATTGGCATGATAAGGACAGTCTTTCACACTATGTTTCTTCAAGTTTTGTGTCTCCTCATAGTCAATAACACACTGACACACAGTACGTTTCGAGTTACCGAGAAGCTCCGGCCTAAAATCACTGAACTTTGACTATTTGGATTCGGTACCAAACAAACCTGCTTACCATCACTTAACGAATTTAAATTTCTCATTCTAAAAATTGCTACTACTGCTTGTCCCGGCTGTAGTTTTACTTTTCTATCTAAAAAAATTGGTACCTTGTTTTCGTCTGTTATTATTCTATTAATTGGTTTCTTAACATAATTCCGATCCGGGTCCCTAATCTTTATTAGACCGTTGTTCAAGTCAATCATCACGTCGACGTTCCTGACAAAATCTCTGCCCAAGATGAAGTGGTCGGAGTCATCCAGATTCTCTACCACTAGGAAGCTCATCCAAAGATCCCGTCCTCCCATGTGGAGGACCGTTATTGGCGTTCTTCCGGCTACGTAAATCGCTCCTCGATTGGCCGCAGCCAGTCGGAGATTTGTCGGAATTAGATCTTCCCTCCTGAAGCCCATTCTTTCCCAAGTCTTTATCGGCATCACACTTACTACCGCTCCTGTGTTCAGAAGCCCTGTGACTCCAATTTTCTTTCCGTCGGTGTCGAGCAGATGTGCAGTCACATCTGCTTCGTATCCAATGTGTACTGTGTCTTGCTCCATCATGGCGTCATGGCCTATCCCGCGGACTTTGAGTTCCTCCTCACCCAAATAGATCTGCCCTATCTGGTCACCGTCTGTTGTCACATATGTCCTAGTGTAGATGCTGATTCCATCTACGTTCAGCATCACTTGATACGGTCCATAGACTTCCACGTAGCGCCCATGAAGCTTCTTTGTGCGAGGGCCACCCGTTGCTAGTAGTGCTCGCACAGCCCATGACTCAGTGCGCGGCTCCACCTGCCTCATATAATCTGCAAATGTGTCTAAATGCATCAAAGTGAACTCTGATGGTTCACTCAGATTTCTTATTACCTGGTGTCCTGCTACCGAGATTATTGACTGTATTTTGCTTCCTTGTGGTACCATACCGAACCTCTGCCCGGAGATGACATTAAGTTTCATGCTCAAACTACTTGGTGATTTTGTTTCTTTGACTTCTGTTGCCTCTAAGGTATTCAGTTTCTCTTGTAGTTTCTCATTTTCCAGTTCGAGCTTCACTTTTTGCTCGATCTCTTTCGTTACCAGTTCCTGTTGCACACTATTTAGAGCATCCCTCGGGGCTGCCCTATAACCAATCTTGAAGTCATCCGCCGCAGTCACCGGTTCCGGTTCACATGTCTCTTCTGTTACCGCTTGCATCTTCTTCGTTGCCAGCTCTTGCGGTTTTTCTTTTCTGCGCGCCTCCGTCTCACTCAACAGGCGAGCCTTGCTGGCTTTCACACCCGATAAAGCTTCCTCATGCCTTGGATGCTTGATGTCTGCTACAGCATCCCAGAATTGCGGACAATCCGATTTAAAATGACCTTCAAAGTTGCAAAAGAAACACCTCGGGCCGAATTTTGCAAATACTCCTCTCATGAAATCCTCATGGTCGACTTCTGACGCATCTTCGTCCTCGAGGAAAAGCCTATTGCTTTCATGCCCTGTTTGTAAGTTGAGCATGTTGACACATGATGGTCCGTCGAACTGCAATTTGTACAAGAGCGCCTCTTGTCCATATCGTCCCTTGGTTTATACCAGTTGTTCCCTTGGTTTGCTGGTCCGTTGTTAAAATTGCAACAATTGTTCTTGTAATATCCAGATCTCGATAGACGATTCAATTAAAGATATTCTTTTGACTTGAGCCTCACCTCCTCTGGTGTTGGCGCATTGGTTGATAGAGGTGTGTAATATGTTGCTAACATTGTTCGAAGTTCATCATTCTTCACACCGTCGATGAACTTTGAGGCTACTGCCAGGTTCATGCTCCTGTTCGACTCGTCCGGTTGGCTGCGCCTTCTTAGCATCTCCAAATTGTCTAGAAACTTGTCTATCGTCTCATCTTCTCCTTACCTCCGTTTCTCGAAGCGAATCCCAGCACCCCTGATCCAAAACGATTTAACAATATTTCAAATATCTTCTCAGCTGTGTCCCGCTGGTATTGCTTTTTGGCCATCACACAATTTAGGGCTGTCCCTTCCAAGTTACTGGTAAGCGCACTGCATTCTTGCCTTTCTGACAAGTCCTCTTCCTCAAAATGCAGTTTCATCACTTCTATCCAGGTAAAAAAATAGCCATCAGATTCGTCTCTGTAGCATCTTGGTTTCTCAAAGACTATTCTGGACTTTTCACTACGTTCATTGGTTCTAGATAACCTAGTAAGGAATGTCTCCAAAGACCTGTTTAGGGGTTCAAAGGCTGTGGCCATTGCTGTAGCATCTCTTGAATGCCCCGCCTGAGTATCATCGCCCCCTGATAAGGGTTCTGTATTTGGTACATCCCTTCTATCCGATTCACATGGATTGTTTTTTCCTTGGCTCACATGACTCATCCCTGGGCTTGCATGACTCTGTTCCTGGAATCATCTCTCCCAGTCGCTTGTGTGCCTTGCGTCGGTCGTTAATTTGAAGTCTGTCTATTGCCAGGTGAACTTCCTCTGAAGTTTGAGCCCCATGTTCTATTATCCCCTGTTGTATAGCCTGCTGAACTGCCTCTACCTATAGTGGATCCATACCTTCTTCTCCTGTTCTGTTGGTCATTGAAGTTCACCCTCAGCTCCGTGCTGGGACCTCCCGAGTTCGGTTCCATTTCTCTTGGTCCACTCTTGCTGCCTAGTAGCCCGTCCAACCTGTCCATGATAGCCTGAGTTCGCCTCTCCATCATCGCATATATCTTTGTGTCAAGAGTCCCAAGAGACTGCTCTTGCTGAATTCTCATATTCTCTATGTCGTCTCTTAATCGTAATTCTCTCTGTTCCGCTTCTCTTGTCATTCGCGACAAGTTCTTCGCTATGTATTCATCCATTCTTTTCTTCAAGCGTTTTTCGCTTCTACCAACTTCTTATCTATTGCGGTTTTTTTCTTCCCCCATACTTTCTCTTTCAACGTGGACTGCTCTCTCTAGTTCACTCATTCTTATGGACATCTGTTCATTTTGTGCCTATTATGTTGTTCAAGGCTTCTTCAATTGACGCTCCGTTATCCACTAGTGGCGTCACAAGTGGCGGTGCCACCCTGTCGACCCCAGGTAGCTTGGTGCGGGTCGAGATTCGGGCTTTGATTCTCTGCCTCGACGTGTTTTCATTATCTACCCCTGGATCCGCCTGTGCGTTGCTTAGCCCTGTGTTTCTATTATCCCCAGTTCACATTTCCGAAATCGTCATACTTACAACGTCTCTTGACTGGCCTGATGTGTTTGTGGTTTTGCTTATTGTCCTCACTACACCAAATTGGTCCATGGTACCAGTCCCTCTGTCGGTGTATGCTTCATTCTCCTGAGTCGAACTATTGACGCTGACTTGAGATCCAAAGTCAGCTTGCTCTTCATCATCTTCTTCTTCTTCCTGAGATTCACCTTCATCGCATGTACCCACTCCCATGGTGAATGGAAAGATGTTTCAAAAAGTGTTCTTCACTCTTTCTGAAAACGATGAGGACGTTGCCGGTTTCTCTGTCACACCTGTCATCATGGTGTTGTCTGTGGGAGATCTTCTAGTTGCCACAATTTCAGTAGAGATGTCGGACAGTTCCGACATCTCCTCTCGGTCCAGTGTTCCGGTGGAAGTGGCAAAATCTTGGCCTTGCTCTACCGAGGTAGATTTACTCGCCAGCCTTCTGTTTCTTCTCCCCTCCGGTCCATGTGTTTTCTGGTTCTCATCCATGGCCTGGTCCGGATGGACCTCCACTTTTAGCATTGCTTTTCGCTCATTGTCTTCCCATTGTCGGTCCGGGTTCGTGTGATCTTTTCCACAAAAGGGTCGGTCATTGCTCTTCTCTGTTTCTCAGGTATGAATTTCCTGGAGCTATCACCTAGCTTAGGTATCCTTGACTTGTCTAGACTCATATTCAATTTACCACTTCTTTTTGCCTATACACTCAATTCGATTGCTAGTGTCCTTTTATTCTGACTACTGATAATGATAACACAACACAATAAATTCCAAAAGTTTCAATTAAAAAGTGACCACGAATTCTTGTATGTTATCACAGTACAGCGTGTATGCAATTTATTCACAATAATTGATTATTAGTTGTAAGATGTGAAGTTAGCTCAATATGATGATATCAGTCTATTTAAAAGATAGTGTCCTCACTACCCAATCAAGCACAAACATTATTGAATTAAAACCAAAATTATTAAATTAAGAAGATTTCTATAAAACTTAAGTGTTTTGTACTTTTAGTTGGTCGCAATACAATAGTCGAGTTAGTTTTTACAGAAAGAGCTTTCCCTGCTTGGTGCTGCACCAAACAGACAAAACTTGAAGGCAGTAAATTTCTCAAGTGGGCGTCTATTGCACCCACCGAGTCCTGTGTTACCTATCTGCCTTCGGACTGCCCGAGCTAGACCTACTAAAATCCTCAGGGCAATCACTTTTCTCAAAAACGTTTTGAGTTTCAGTCCACACTAATGAGTTACACACTCTTGATCATATTAGATTTAGTGTCGCGAATGTCCGAGTTTAGACCTGCTTTGTTTTGATTCTGTTTTTTACAAAATGCAAGTTACAGTGCAGTCACTGGTTCCCAGCCTATCTCTTAATAACCTAATACCTTTAACTACTTTTTATTCTGTTGTCTTCTTAAGTTTTGACAAAATAATACCCCTCCGGATTGACAAAAATTGGACCCCTCCGGATTGGCAAAATTGCGACCCCTCCAAATTGGCAAAACTGGACCCCTTCGGATTGGTAAAATTGCGACCCCTCCGGATTGGGACCCCTCCTGTTTTGTAAAAATTTAGACCCCTCCGGATTGGGACCCCTCCGGGTTTGTAAAGATAGCTTTTCAGAGGCTTTCTAAATTTCCAACCTATACCCTTCCGGATATGTTCTCCGATGCTATTATGATGTTTGAATCAGCTAGGAGGGGTGTGTCAACCTTCCCTAGACCCTTCCGGATTGAAGTTAAGCCTCTTATTCGACGATTCATCCTAAAGAATAGTACCAAAGGTAGAGACGGTGAAATCGGGTTTACCTATTATACTAGCACAGTTACAATGTAACTCACTAATTTAGCGCTTTTTTCCGTTTCAAAAAATATCGATATCTCAAAGATCGCGATTTGGGGGGTATCAAAATATTGCTATTTTGACCCTAAAACCCGATCCGCTTGCTAGGTTTTTCACTGAAAAACGATATAGGAGTATTAATATAGGCTGTATAAGTAATAATACTAGTAATACTATGACCCTACGGGTTTGTTCAATATCCGAATTAGGGTGCTTAACTCGGAAATTTGCAGTTCGTTGAAGGGTCACTACAGTGCAGCACTGTCGAGCCACCCACAGATTACTACCTTTTTTTTGTACCAAAAGGGATACAAAACTTGTTAACGATGCCCAACAGTCGACTGTTGTTGTCGTTGAGCCCCCTCTTGTCACTCCTTGTACTGCTTGCCGGATCAGTCTTCTTCACTAATCCCGAGATCCTTCCGGATTGAGCGCGAATCAGCAGACCCTTCCGGATTGAGCGCAAATTAGCATTAACGTGCTTAAATACTCATATAACCCTATAGTACACGCTTCACAAACAGGCCACAAAAATGATCGTAACGATCCTGATTGATATAAATGCCTGTAACAACAATATATCTATCAACAACAAACGGGAGGGTCGGATCACATCTTGTCTGGGGGATGATTTCTACTGATTTTTTACTGTTTTCTTACTGTTTTTTGTTTTTTTTTTTTGTTTTTTTTTTGTATTTTGTTTTTCTTTGGTACAATACTACTTTTTGTTTGGTTTTTTATATATCTTAAAGTATTTTTGGTCACAAACCTCTCAGGGAACGAGGGGACGGCCGATCACCCCACCCTACCTGGAACGTGAATTTTTGGTCTTAACTAGGTTAAAAAGCTATTCTTGGGAATCCGGAAGGCTTCCACATTCCGAACTACCCTTGCATCCCGGCGGTTAGGGCCTATTAAGGGCGTTATTATGAGCATCGGCTCGGCGCGGAGTGCTCTTTAAGGGTTCTGCCGGTCATGATGTTAAAAAAAATACCACACAGGAGCGCCATAAAAACATCTATGTAACATTCGCCCGGAAGTACATATCGACTTAAAATAAAGCTAGGTTGTTTTTTTTTTTACTGTTTTTTGTTTTCTTTTTTCGGTTATTTTTTTATGTATTTTGTTTTTCTTTGGTACTATACTACTTTTTGTTTGGTTTTTTATATATCTTAAAGTATTTTTGGTCACAAACCTCTCGGGGAACGAGGGGACGGCCGATCACCCCACCCTTCCTGGAACGTGAATTTTTGGTCTCAACTAGGTTAAAAAGCTATTCTTGGGAATCCGGAAGGCTTCCGCGTTCCGAACCACCCTTCCATCCCGGCGGTTAGGGCCTATTAAGGGCGTTATTATGAGCATCGGCTCGGCGCGGAGTGCTCATTAAGGGTTCTGCCGGTCATGATATTAAAAAAGAATACCGCCCAGGAGCGCCATAAAAACATCTATGTAACATTCGCCCGGAAGTACATATCGACGGAAAATAAAACTAGGTTGTAAAACGACTGGCCAGCGTCTAAACAAAGCTCTACATGCTTTTCACCGTCTCTACCAAAGCCAGTTCTTTTGGTGGTCTTTCTAACATCGGGTCGACAAAAATGTTACTGCTTTCGGCTTCGGTCAAAACAGTCAAAATAACTTGTTAACATGCAAAACTAGTGAGCTCAAGGCTGGGTCTCAGTATCCCCAGACCACGAGGTCACTACTAAAAACAGGGCTACTACGATTCGTTATATTACTATTGTACACCCTAAAATAACACCCTTATCTCCTCTCCGGAAGGCTGGTTTCTACCCTTCACCGTTGTTGTGAATGGCCTTGCAACGATTGTAGCCACACAATCGTTGCAGCTCGGAGCGGTCTCTGCTAATACTCTGTCGTATTTTAATTTTTCTCTCTTCGCAACGTATCTCGTTGTTCTGTTTTTATTTTGGATTTCTTCAAAAATGGCCGTTTTTGACGTTTCTCAGAAGTGTGACATCACAATTCGAATTTTTAAAATTTTAGAAATTACGAAAACTTCAGCCTTCACGATTTTTCCAATCGTCTGAATAACACTGCTAATCCTCCAAAACTGCTAATTCGGAAGGTTAGCTGCTAGCCCTTCATAACCGTCTTTTTATCAATTCTGGTCGAATGTCACATCTGGGTATACTGAGACCCAGCCAGCTATGAGCTCACTAACTTGGCATATAACTAAATTATTTTGCGCGGTATCGCCAATAACCTTTATTAGTAATGAACTTGTTGACCCAATTTTAATGGAACACACTGTGCCAGTCGGTCATATTTCGAAGTTTGACCTTGAGAAAACGTTTAGTCTTGATTTTGGGGTGAAATGCAATTTTTTAAAAATATAGAATTGAGCATGTCATGCTCAAGCTTCTCGCGACAACTTAAAATACCAAGATAAGACAACTGCAAAAACAAGATCAGAAGATTCGAACTACAATCGCGGCAAAGTAGTCAAAAAATAGCAGTGGAAAATTGCTATTCGCAATTTCTAAAACATTAGTCGAACAAGAGTAGAGCTGTCTTATTCTTGGCAGAAGACGGAAAGTGATCGCGAGTGGAGGAGAAATAATTTAGAGTGGACCAGGGTGAACATTTGGTGAAAAGGTGGACAGCTGAAGCTGCCCAATGGTCCAGACCAAAAACTTGTTTCTTGAGTTAAAACTTGCTTATTTCAAAATTCTCGAGTTCAACTTAATTACCCAATCAATTCTAGAGTTGCTTTATAATTTGGTTACTCGATTCTAGAGGTGTTGTCGGTATGTGAGTACCTAATTTATTTTTCTTGAGTGTGTTTTATTTTGTTATGTTGAGTTAGGGAGAGATTTTAAGTTGATCCATCTGAAAAGGATCAAAGGTCCACTGTCTAATGAAAAGTAACTATCCATAAGGTTTCGACACTGTTTTTAATGGCGTTTGCGTATTTTGGGTATTTCGAGACCTGAGTATGGGGGTGTTCATATTTTCTAGAATGGAGGGAGGGGGGTAGTTTTGTAGTGGCCTTTAAGCTGTAAGGCGGGTTTTAGTCTCATGTCGCAAATGAACCGAATTGGCTCCGACCACTTGAGATAGAAAAACGCAATAGATAGTGTCCCTGACTCTTGAGCCAATATTTATTCGGCCTATTTTTCTTTAGTCTCATATGTGACTTAAGTAGGCGACTGTTACATAGCGTTTTTGTGGCGCTCCTGGGTGCTTTTACGACATCAAGACTACGGGATCCAACCCACTTGACACAGCTCCGGGCTACATGCCGATCCTAGAGTACCTGTGGTCTGGTTCAATGAGAACGTGTTCACCTTCTGGTTGTACCGTGACAGCTTTTTAAGAAAACTCGAGAAAAATTCCCGGTGCGCTTTCCGAAACGAGGCCTAGCTAACCGAGTATTGGTGGCCACTGGCGGGACAAAAAACGAGTAAAAGAGAAAAAGCGAAAAAGGACCAAAAAATGATATAAGCACAACAAAAAAGACAGTGCTTTTGACTTCCAGATTAGGTAGCTCAAACCTTTATATTAAATAAAATAGTATACCCATTCTTATTTCCAACAAAAAGGGTCGTCTCGATCAAATTAGCAACGTTGTACAGGTGCCCAAGTGTGGAGCCCAAGTGTGTTATAATTAAAAACATTAGCGGAAGAGCAGTCCGAGTTGTAACGATTGTGCAGCTCCAACCGTTATGGAGCAACTCCCGAGATGAGAAGGGCTGCTGGGAGGATTTTGCTGCCCTTCCTGGTCGTCGAGAAGACATCTCTTCGGCTGGAATCAAGAATCCGGAAGGCTTTCGGCAACAGACTAAATGATTGATTTTAACAACTTTCAGCTTCCTGGTATGTCCTAAATTGAATTAAATAACATCAAGTTCATTTATAGATGATGAGAAGCCAGGAGTCGAGGGAAAGGGTTGATCCATCTCTGATGGATATAATGATTTTTATCTGTTGAATAAAAATAATAGTAATATGATAAGTAAACAGTAGCCCTGTTTTTAGGAGTGACCTCGTGGTCTGGGTAAACTGAGACCCAGCCAGCTGTGAGCTCACTAATTTGGCATATAACTAAATTAATTTGCGCGGTTTTGCCAATAGCCTTTATTAGTAATGAATTTGTTGACCCAATTTTAAGGAACCACACTGTGCCAGTCGGTCATATTTCGAAGATTGACCTTGAGAAAACGTTTAGTCTTGATTTTGGGGTGAAATGCAATTTTAAAAAAATTCGAATTGAGCATGTCATGCTCAAGTTTCTCGCGACAACTGAAAATACCAAAAAAAAAATAAGATCAGAAGATTCGAACTACAATCGCGGCAAAGTAGTCAAAAAATAGCAGTGGGAAATTGCTATTCGCAATTTCTAATACAATTGTCAAACAAGAGTAGAGCTGTCTTATTCTTGGCAGAAGACGGAAAGTGATCGAGAGGGGAGAAGAAATAAGTTAGAGTGAACCAGAGTGAGTCTTCGGTGAAAAGGTGGACAGCTGAAGCTGCCCAATGGTCCAGGCCAAAAACTTGTTTCTTGAGTTAAAACATGTATTATTGAAACTTCTCGAGTTTGACTTAATTACCCAATCAATTGCTTTATTCTAGAGTTGCTTTATACTTTGGTTACTCGATTTTAGGTTGATCCATCTGAAATGGATCAAAGGTCCACTTTCTAATGAAAAGTAACTATTCATTAGGTTTCGACCCTGTTTTTAACGGGGCGTTCGCGTATTTTGGGTATTTTGAGACCTGAGTGTGGGGGCGTTCATACTTTCTAAAGTGGGGGGGGGGGCTATTTTGGCCTTTAAGCTGTATTTTGGCCTTTAAGCTGTAAGGCGGGTGGTTTTAGTCTCATGTCGCAAGTGAAACGAATTGGCGCCGACCACTTGAGGTAGAAAACACAAGAGATATTGTCCCTGACTCTTGAGCCAAAGGTTATTGGGCCTATTTTGCCTTAAACTCATATGTGACTTAAGAGGCGACTGCTACATAGTGTTTTTGTGGCGCTTCTGGGTGCTTTAATGACATCAAGACTACGGGATCAAACCCACTTGACACAACTCCGGGCTACATGCCCATTCTAGAGTACCGGTGGTACGGTTCAACGGGAACGTGTTCATCTTCTGGTTGTACGGTGATTGTATTTTAAGAAAACTCTAGAAAAATTCCCGGTGCGCTTTCCGAAACGAGGCCTAGCTAACCAAGTAATGGGGACCAATGGAGGACAAAAAACAGGTAAAAGGAATACCCCATAAGATCGCTAGTAGGGGGAGGAAAAACGCGTGACAGTCAGGTACCAGACATTTTTTACGAAAGATGGCATAGGTCGCCTATGAATTTTAGGTATACTTAACTTTCTGGTTTTTGTAATTTTTTTTTATTGGAATTTTCAAAATTTTTATGTTTTTAGCCAGATTTCAGAGAATTTTAATGAATCGGCTAAAATTACAGACTAACAAACAAGTCGTGCTTAGACTTGCATCCGATTGAAACAGGGAAGGTAATTTTAGGGGACTTAGTAAAGAACAATTTGGTGAACAGAATTGGGGTTTGGTATTATTTTTTATACTAGAGCTCTAGAGGTGGTACTGGGATAGTGGATCAGGTATCCCAAAAGTCGACATAAGGCACAGGGGATTTCTTCAATCAGGCGAAAAAACACTTGAGCCACAAGGTGGGAAGAAGTACAAGAGTCTTGCCGGCAGTCTTGGAATAGTGATCTAAGTGTCCCTACACTTGGGTCTTGGGATAGTGATCTAAGTATCCCAACACTTTAGCGAAAGGTCGTAGGAGGGTTCAGAAAAGTCCTGGGACAGCAACGAAGTGTACCAACACTTGAGCGAAGGGTCCTAGGAGAGTTCAGAAAAGTCCTGGGACAGCAACGAAGGGTACCAACACCTGAGTGAAGGGTCCTAGGAGGGTGAGGAAAAGTCGTTCAGAAAAGTCCTGGGAGTGTAACGAAATCTCCCAACACTTGAGCGAAGGGTCCTGGGAGGGTACATAAGTGTACTAGGACAGAGCCAAAGTACACCAAGACCCATCGAAGTATCCCAACGCTTGAGCGAAGGGTCCTAGGAAAATATCAAGAAATCCTGGGACAGTACTAAAGCTTCCCAAAACTAGAACGAAGGGTCCTAAGGCCTGAAACTGATTAGGACTCAAAACTGATTTAGTCTAATTTGACTGGTTTTCATTTTTATTACATTAGGTCATTTTCTAATAACTTCAATCAATTTTTACAGTAGGGACTTGTAAAAAATAAAATTTTAGTTGAAGAAAATTGTAAATATAAAAATCATGAAGAGAAATAGCGTATACATAGCTAAAAGAAGGAGAAGAAGACTTAAGCAAAACCAGACCGCAACGCAAAAGAAACCAACACCAAAAAATCCGAGAGTAATGAGGAAGAATATTTCAGTGAATATGGTCAGCACAAGAAGCAACAAGGAACAGAAGGCGAAAGAAAAAACAAGGGAAGAACAAATCATACCAGCAAAAAAGACTGAGCTAGAAACACCAGATCAAAGTATATATGGAATTGAACGGAGGGAAACGGAGTCAACACCGATGCCAAATACAGAAGAACAAGAAAAAATCACCATAGAGTTCTCACCAATAGGCAACGGAGACAAAGCGACCAACATACCGAATACGATAAAAGACGACTCAGAAACGAAGCGAACGTCATTTACCGAGAGGATTGCTGCGATGTTCGGAATAAAGCCAAGAGAGAAGGAGGAGATAACGACAGTGACTGAGAAAAGCAAAACCTTTGGGACAGTTTCGACGATAACGACGGAAACCAGGAAGGATAAAGAGGAAGCCACGCATGAAGCAACAGCTTGCCAAGATAAACGAGCTGATGGATTTAGAACAACTTCAGTAGAGCTGGGAGACTTAGTGACAAAGTTAAATGAAATAGACAAAAAGTTTAAGTGCATTGAGGAGGACCGCCAAGAACTGAAAAAGGAAAAAAAACACAACAGAAACGAGAACTGGATAACTATTACGTCTTAGCAAGGGCCACGGAAGAAAAACTACAGCATATGTCGGACAAAGTAGAGGCTACCGACAAAGAGCGAGAGAAACATATCATGAAGGATCTGGAAGAAATGAAGAAACGGTATGATACCGTGAATGAGAAGTTGTGGAATCTAGCGACCAGAATGGCTATAATGAGCAAGGATAAAGCTGAAAAATCTTATGCCATACAGTCCAAACTGGATGCAATCTTGAGAAACTCTATAGCACAAGATGAATTAGTGACAGACAAACCACAGGGAACTAGAAGCGACTTTGTAGAAAAACAACGGAAGAAAAGGGAGTCTACACCGTTACCCCGGATTGCAATGAGCATAGGGGCAGTAGGGTCTAAGACTACTATGAAGGGTGGAACCTCAAACTCGACGAATGCACCGGGGGGCCCGAGTACACACACAAGTCTAACACCCGACACCATGACGTGGGCGAGTACCTGGGAAATGATGAACAGAAAATTTGAGGCATTTGCAACAAGGAATACAGATTCGAGTGACAGAGGAATTGGTAAATCCAGAAAGACCTTCAAGAAATCAAAAGATTTTAAAGCGACTCAGATGGCTGCATTGACACCTGGGTAGAGGTTTTGAGGCTACATCTAGAACATGACAACTTGAATGACGAAAGGCAGGCCTGCACAGCAATACTAAATAACCTAGAAGGCACAACACTAAAATGCGTGTTAGCAAAGAAAGAGGAGGAGCGTGATACAGCGGACAAAATCATTGAGGTACTGTTGAATCAATTCGAATCAGGAACGAAAGGTCATCAAGCGATGATGGGATTTGAAAAAAGAAGACAAAGCGAAGACGAACCAATCGATCAATTCCTGGATGATTTTGAGAGCTTGAGGAGAAGAAGCGACTCGGAAGAATCGACGAACAGAAGAAACTTCAGCATCGCTTCAAAGTTTATAGACGGGGTGAGAAGTGACGACTGGAGAACGATATTAGCAACGTATTATACACTATCAAAAGATAATGCACCAATCCCAGAAGAGATCAGACAAAAGTCAGGAAAGTACATGTTGATGAATCCAAAAAAGAACTAAAAATTACTCGTTCACAGAAGGCAGGAACATTCAAGGGGGGAGTCAACTACAAAGTTCGTCATGGTACAAACCTAGAGACGACATGGACAACGTAGGTCATGCGCAAATTGTGGATCAGCGGATCATCATGTGGCGGATTGCACGACATACAAGCAAGGCATGAAAAGCTTGGGATACGCACCAGAGGAAGAGGATATGAGTCAAACAGAAGAACATGAGTTTTACAGTGGCTTGATCTTCAAGATAGGCGCGAGGTGTCTTTTTTTTGTAACCATGAAGGCCCTTTCAGGATGGACTGTCCTTTGTTTTGTTGGGAGGCTGTGAAAAATTAGATTTACCCGAAACACAAGCTGGGACTGGCTGCGGTGCAAAATACCAGTAAAAGACAAGCTGAAAATGACTTGAACAACAAAGAGGCAGCGAGTGGTGAATTATCGACAAAGATAGTGATGGTCGTGACACAGATCAAAGATGCCACAGGGGCCGAGACGAGGAATTCACTAGAGATAAACTACGAGAGAGCAGCTGCAGAGGGGATCAACAAAGTGAAGCAAGACTTGGCGACCGAAGAAATCGAGCAACGGCTGAAACAGGAAAGAGAAAAACAGAGAATGAATGAAACTCTCTGTATGACAAGACCAGCACCAGAGTCCGGAGATAACTCAATGAGTAGGAGCAATTGCAACACCCTGAAAATGGTGACTGGAAAACCATTTGGCATCCCAAAAATCGGAGTAAGAGTCAAGTCAAAAATCACAGTGGGCGGCCACGAAGTGTCGCGAATGTCCGAGTTTAGACCTGCTTTTTTTATTCTGTTTTTTACAAAATGCAAGTTACAGTGCAGTCACTGGTTCCCAGCCTATCTCTTAATAACCTAATACCTTTAACTACTTTTTATTCTGTTGTCTTCTTAAGTTTTGACAAAATAATACCCCTCCCGATTGACAAAAATTGGACCCCTCCGGATTTGAAAAATTGTGACCCCTCCAAATTGGCAAAACTGGACCCCTTCGGATTGGTAAAATTGCGACCCCTCCGGATTGGGACCCCTCCTGTTTTGTAAAAATTTAGACCCCTCCGGATTGGGACCCGTCCGGGTTTGTAAAGAAAGCTTTTCAGAGGCTTTCTAAATTTCCAATCTATACCCTTCCGGATATGTTCTCCGATGCTATTATGATGTTTGAATCAGCTAGGATGGGTGTGTCGACCTTCCCTAGACCCTTCCGGATTGAAGTTAAGCCTCTTATTCGACGATTCACCCTAAAGAATAGTACCGAAGGTAGAGACGGTGAAATCGGGTCTACCTATTATACTAGCACAGTTACAATGTAACTCACTAATTTAGCGCTTTTTTTCGTTTCAAAAAATATCGATATCTCAAAGATCGCGATTTGGGGGGTATCAAAATATTGCTATTTTGACCCTAAAACCCGATCCGCTTGCTAGGTTTTTCACTGAAAAACGATATAGGAGTATTAATATAGGCTGTATAAGTAATAATACTAGTAATACTATGACCGTACGGGTTTGTTCAATATCCGAATTAAGGTGCTTAACTCGGAAATTTGCAGTTCGTTGAAGGGTCACTACAGTGCAGCACTGTCGAGCCCCCCACAGATTACTATCTTATTTTTTATACCAAAAGGGATACAAAACTTGTTAACGATGCCCAACAGTCGACTGTTGTTGTCGTTGAGCCCCCTCTTGTCACTCCTTGTACTGCTTGCCGGATCAGTCTTCTTCACTAATCCCGAGACCCTTCCGGATTGAGCGCGAATCAGCAGACCCTTCCGGATTGAGCGCAAATTAGCTTTAACGTGCTTAAATACTCATATAACCCGATAGTGCACGCTTCACAAACGGGCCACAAAAATGATCGTAACGATCTTGATTGATATAAATGCCTGTAACAACAATATTTCTATCAACAACAAACGGGAGGGTCGGATCACATCTTGTCTGGGGGGATGATTTCTACTGATTTTTTTCTTTTTTTTTTTTACTGTTTTTTGTTTTCTTTTTTCGGTTATTTTTTTATGTATTTTGTTTTTCTTTGGTACTATACTACTTTTTGTTTGGTTTTTTATATATCTTAAAGTATTTTTGGTCACAAACCTCTCAGGGAACGAGGGGACGGCCGATCACCCCACCCTTCCTGGAACGTGAATTTTTGGTCTTAACTAGGTTAAAAAGCTATTCTTGGGAATCCGGAAGGCTTCCGCGTTCCGAACTACCCTTCCACCCCGGCGGTTAGGGCCTATTAAGGGCGTTATTATGAGCATCGGCTCGGCGCGGAGTGCTCATTAAGGGTTCTGCCGGTCATGATGTTAAAAAAGAATACCACCCAGGAGCGCCATAAAAAACATCTATGTAACATTCGCCCGGAAGTACATATCGACGGAAAATAAAGCTAGGTTGTAAAACGACTGGCCAGCGTCTAAACAAAGCTGTACATTCTTTTCACCGTCTCTACCAAAGCCAGTTCTTTTGGTGGTCTTTCTAACATCGGGTCGACAAAAATGTTACTGCTTTCGGCTTCGGTCAAAACAGTCAAAATAACTTGTTAACATGCAAAACTAGTGAGCTCATGGCTGGGTCTCAGTATCCCCAGATCACGAGGTCACTACTAAAAACAGGGCTACTACTATTCGTTATATTACTATTGTACACCCTTAAATAACACCCTTATCTCCTCTCCGGAAGGCTGGTTTCTACCCTTCACCGTTGTTGTGAATGGCCTTGCAACGATTGTAGCGACACGATCGTTGCAGCTCGGAGCGGTCTCTGCTAACACTCTGTCGTATTTTTATTTTTCTCTCTTCGCAACGTATCTCGTTGTTCTGTTTTTATTTTGGATTTCTTCAAAATTGGCCGTTTTTGACGTTTCTCAGAAGTGTGACATCACAATTCGAATTTTTAAATTTTAGAAATTACGAATACTTCAGCCTTCACGATATTTCCAATCGTCTGAATAACACTGCTAATCCTCCAAATTTGCTGATTCGGAAGGTTAGCTGCTAGCCCTTCATAACCGTCTTTTTATCAATTCTAGTCGAATGTCACATCTGGGTATACTGAGACCCAGCCAGCTATGAGCTCACTAACTTGGCATATAACTAAATTATTTTGCGCGGTATCGCCAATAGCCTTTATTAATAATGAAATTGTTGACCCAATTTTAATGGAACACACTGTGCCAGTCGGTCATATTTCGAAGTTTGACCTTGAGAAAACGTTTAGTCTTGATTTTGCGGTGAAATGCAATTTTTTAAAATTATAGAACTGAGCATGTCTTGCTCAAGCTTCTCGCGACAACTTAAAATACCAAGATAAGACAACTGCAAAAACAAGATCAGAAGATTCGAACTACAATCGCGGCAAAGTAGTAAAAAAATAGCAGTGGGAAATTGCTATTCGCAATTTCTAAAACATTAGTCGAACAAGAGTAGAGCTGTCTTATTCTTGGCAGAAGACGGAAAGTGATCGCGAGTGGAGGAGAAATAAATTAGAGTGGACCAGGGTGAACATTTTGTGAAAAGGTGGACAGCTGAAGCTGCCCAATGGTCCAGACCAAAAACTTGTTTCTTGAGTTAAAACTTGCTTATTTCAAAATTCTCGAGTTCAACTTAATTACCCAATCAATTCTAGAGTTGCTTTATAATTTGGTTACTCGATTCTAGAGGTCTTGTCGGTATGTGAGTACCTAATTTATTTTTCTTGAGTGTGTTTTATTTTGTTATGTTGAGTTAGGGAGAGATTTTAAGTTGATCCATCTGAAATGGATCAAAGGTCCACTGTCTAATGAAAAGTAACTATCCATAAGGTTTCGACACTGTTTTTAATGGCGTTCGCGTATTTTGGGTATTTCGAGACCTGAGTATGGGGGCGTTCATATTTTCTAGAATGGGGGGAGGGGGGTATTTTGGTAGTGGCCTTTAAGCTGTAGGGCGGGTTTTAGTCTCATGTCGCAAATGAACCGAATTGGCTCCGACCGCTTGAGATAGAAAAACGCAATAGATAGTGTCCCTGACTCTTCAGCCAATATTTATTCGGCCTATTTTTTCTTTAACCTCATATGTGACTCAAGTAGGCGACTGTTACATAGCGTTTTTGTCGCGCTCCTGGGTGCTTTTACGACATCAAGACTACGGGATCCAACCCACTTGACACAACTCCGGGCTACATGCCGATCCTAGAGTACCGGTGGTCTGGTTCAATGAGAACGTGTTCACCTTCTGGTTGTTCCGTGATAGCATTTTAAGAAAACTCGAGAAAAATTCCCGGTGCGCTTTCCGAAACGAGGCCTAGCTAACCGAGTATTGGGGGTAACTGGGGGGACAAAAAACGAGTAAAAGAGAAAAAGCGAAACGAAAAAACCAAAAAAGATTACAAATAGGACCAAAAAATGATATAAGCACAACAAAAAGGACAGTGGCTTTGACTTCCAGATTAGGTGGATCAAACCTTTATATTAAATAAAATAGTATACCCATTCTTTTTTCCAACAAAAAGGATCGTCTCGATCAAATTAGCAACCTTGTACAGGTGCCCAAGTGTGGAGCCCAAGTGTGTTATAATTAAAGCTATTGGCGGAAGAGCAGTCCGAGTTGTAACGATTGTGCAGCTCCAACCGTTATGGAGCAACTCCCGAGATGAGAAGGGCTGCTGGGAGGATTTTGCTGCCCTTCCTGGTCGTCGAGAAGACATCTCTTCGGCTGGAATCAAGAATCCGGAAGGCTTTCGGCAACAGACTAAATGATTGATTTTAACAACTTTCAGCTTCCTGGTATGTCCTAAATTGAATTAAATAACATCAAGTTCATTTATAGATGATGAGAAGCCAGGAGTCGAGGGAAAGGGTTGATCCATCTCTGATGGATATAATGATTTTTATCTGTTGAATAAAAATAATAGTAATATGATAAGTAAACAGTAGCCCTGTTTTTAGGAGTGACCTCGTGGTCTGGGTAAACTGAGACCCAGCCAGCTGTGAGCTCACTAATTTGGCATATAACTAAATTAATTTGCGCGGTTTTGCCAATAGCCTTTATTAGTAATGAATTTGTTGACCCAATTTTAAGGAACCACACTGTGCCAGTCGGTCATATTTCGAAGATTGACCTTGAGAAAACGTTTAGTCTTGATTTTGGGGTGAAATGCAATTTTAAAAAAATTCGAATTGAGCATGTCATGCTCAAGTTTCTCGCGACAACTGAAAATACCAAAAAAATAAGATCATAAGATTCGAACTACAATCGCGTCAAAGTAGTCAAAAAATAGCAGTGGGAAATTGCTATTCGCAATTTTTAATACATTTACCGAACAAGAGTAGAGCTGTCTTATTCTTGGCAGAAGACGGAAAGTGATCGCGAGGGGAGAAGAAATAAATTAGAGTGAACCAGAGTGAACCTTCGGTGAAAGGTGGACAGCTGAAGCTGCCCAATGGTCCAGGCCAAAAACTTGTTTCTTGAGTTAAGACTTGTGCTATTCAAACTTCTCGAGTTAAACTTAATTACTCAATCAATTCTAGAGTTGCTTTATAATTTGGTTACTCGATTTTAGGTTGATCCATCTGAAATGGATCAAAGGTCCACTTTCTAATGAAAAGTAACTATTCATTAGGTTTCGACCCTGTTTTTAACGGGGCGTGCGCGTATTTTGGGTATTTTGAGACCTGAGTGTGGGGGCGTTCATACTTTCTAAAGTGGGGGGGGGGGGGCTATTTTGGCCTTAAAGCTGTATTTTGGCCTTTAAGCTGTACGGCGGGTGGTTTTAGTCTCATGTCGCAAGTGAAACGAATTGGCGCCGACCACTTGAGGTAGAAAACACAAGAGATATTGTCCCTGACTCTTGAGCCAAAGGTTATTGGGCCTATTTTGCCTTAACCTCATATGTGACTTAAGAGGCGACTGCTACATAGTGTTTTTGTGGCGCTTCTGGGTGCTTTAATGACATCAAGACTACGGGATCAAACCCACTTGACACAACTCCGGGCTACATGCCCATTCTAGAGTACCGGTGGTACGGTTCAACGGGAACGTGTTCATCTTCTGGTTGTACGGTGATTGTATTTTAAGAAAACTCTAGAAAAATTCCCGGTGCGCTTTCCGAAACGAGGCCTAGATAACCAAGTAATGGGGACCAATGGAGGACAAAAAACAGGTAAAAGGAATACCCCATAAGATCGCTAGTAGGGGGAGGAAAAACGCGTGACAGTCAGGTACCAGAAATTTTTTACGAAAGATGGCATAGGTCGCCTATGAATTTTAGGTATACTTAACTTTCTGGTTTTTGTAATTTTTTTTTTATTGGAATTTTCAAAATTTTTATGTTTTTAGCCAAATTTCAGAGAATTTTAATGAATCGGCTAAAATTACAGACTAACAAACAAGTCGTGCTTAGACTTGCATCGGATTGAAACAGGGAAGGTATTTTTAGTGGACTTAGTAAAGAAAAATTTGGTGAACAGAATTGGGGTTTGGTATTATTTTTTATACTAGAGCTCTAGAGGTGGTACTGGGATAGTGGATCAGGTATCCCAAAAGTCGACTTAAGGCACAGGGGAATTCTTCAATCAGGCGAAAAAACACTTGAGCCAAAAGGTGTGAAGAAGTACAAGAGTCTCGCCGGCAGTCTTGGTATAGTGATCTAAGTGTCCCTACACTTGGGTCTTTGGATAGTGATCTAAGTATCCCAACACTTTAGCGAAAGGTCGTAGGAGGGTTCAGAAAAGTCCTGGGACAGCAACGAAGTGTACCAACACTTGAGCGAAGGGTCCTAGGAGGGTTAAGAAAAGTCCTGGGACAGCAACGAAGTGTACCAACACTTGAGCGAAGGGTCCTAGGAGAGTTCAGAAAAGTCCTGGGACAGCAACGAAGGGTACCAACACCTGAGTGACGGGTCCTAGGAGCGTTCAGAAAAGTCGTTCAGAAAAACCCTGGGAGTGTAACGAAATCTCCCAACACTTGAGCGAAGGGTCCTGGGAGGGTACATAAGTATACTAGGACAGAACCAAAGTACACCAAGACCCATCGAAGTATCCCAACGCTTGAGCGAAGGGTCCTAGGAAAATATCAAGAAATCCTGGGACAGTACTAAAGCTTCCCAAAACTAGAACGAAGGGTCCTAAGGCCTGAAACTGATTAAGACTCAAAACTGATTTAGTCTAATTTGACTGGTTTTCATTTTGATTACATTAGGTCCTTTTCTAATAACTTCAATCACTTTTTACAGTAGGGACTTGTAAAAAAAAAAATTTTAGTTGAAGAAAATTGTAAATATAAAAATCATGAAGAGAAATAGCGTATACATAGCTAAAAGAAGGAGAAGAGGACTTAAGCGAAACCAGACCGCAACGCAAAAGAAACCAACACCAAAAAATCCGAGAGTAATGAGGAAGAATATTTCAGTGAATATGGTCAGCACAAGAAGCAGCAAGGAACAGAAGGCGAAAGAAAAAACAAGGGAAGAACAAATCATACCAGCAAAAAAGACTGAGCTAGAAACACCAGATCAAAGTATATATGGAATTGAACGGAGGGAAACGGAGTCAACACCGATGCCAAATACAGAAGAACAAGAAAAAATCACCATAGAGTTCTCACCAATAGGCAACGGAGACAAAGCGACCAACATACCGAAGACGATAAAAGACGACTCAGAAACGAAGAGAACGTCATTTACCGAGAAGATTGCTGCGATGTTCGGAATAAAGCCAAGAGAGAAGGAGGAGATAACGACAGTGACTGAGAAAAGCAAAACCTTTGGGACACTTTCGACGATAACGACGGAAACCAGGAAGGATAAAGAGGAAGCCACGCATGAAGCAACAGCTTGCCAAGATAAACGAGCTGATGGATTTAGAACAACTTCAGTAGAGCTGGGAGACTTAGTGACAAAGTTAAATGAAATAGACAAAAAGTTTAAGTGCATTGAGGAGGACCGCCAAGAGCTGAAAAATGAAAAAAAAAACACAACAGAAACGATAACTGGATAACTATTACGTCTTAGCAAGGGTCACGGAAGAAAAACTACAGCATATCTCGGACAAGGTAGAGGCTACCGACAAAGAGCGAGAGAAACATATCATGAAGGATATGGAAGAAATGAAGAAACGGTATGATACCGTGAATGAGAAGTTGAGGAATCTAGCGACCAGAATGGTTATAATGAGCAAGGATAAAGCTGAAAATTCTTATGCCATACAGTCCAAACTGGATGCAATCTTGAGAAACTCTATAGCACAAGATGAATTAGTGACAGACAAACCACAGGGAACTAGAAGCGACTTTGTAGAACCACAACGGAAGAAAAGGGAGTCTACACCGTTACCCCGGATTGCAATGAGCATAGGGGTAGTAGGGTCTAAGACTACTATGAAGGGTGGAACCTCAAACTCGACGAATGCACCGGGGGCGAGTACCTGGGAAATTTTGAACAGAAAATTTGAGGCATTTGCAACAAAGAATACAGATTCGAGTGACAGAGGAATTAGTAAATCCAGAAAGACCTTCAAGAAATCAAAAGAGTTTAAAGCGACTCAGATGGCTGCATTGACACCTGGGTAGAGGTCATGAGGCTACATCTAGAACATGACAACTTGAATGACGAAAGGCAGGCCTGCACAGCAATACTAAGCAACCTAGAAGGCACAACACTAAAATGCGTGTTAGCAAAGAAAGAGGAGGAGCGTGATACAGCGGACAAAATCATCGAGGTACTGTTGAATCAATTCGAATCAGGAACGAAAGGTCATCAAGCGATGATGGGATTTGAAAAAAGAAGACAAAGCGAAGACGAGTCAATCGATCAATTCCTGGATGATTTTGAGAGCTTGAGGAGAAGAAGCGACCCGGAAGAATCGACGAACAGAAGAAACTTCAGCATCGCTCCAAAGTTTATAGACGGGGTGAGAAGTGACGACTGGAATACGATATTAGCAACGTATTATACACTATCAAAAGATAATGCACCAATCCCAGAAGAGATCAGACAAAAGTCAGGAAAGTACATGTTGATGAATCCAAAAAAGAACTAAAAATTACTCGTTCACAGAAGGCAGGAACATTCAAGGGAGGAGTCAACTACAAAGGTCGTCATGGTACAAACCTAGAGACGACATGGACAACGTAGGTCATGCGCAAATTGTGGATCAGCGGATCATCATGTGGCGGATTGCACGACATACAAGCAATGCATGAAAAGCTTGGGATACGCACCAGAGGAAGAGGATATGAGTCAAACAGAAGAACATGAGTTTTACAGTGGCTTGATCTTCCAGGAAGGATAAACCAGGAAGGATAAAGAGGAAGCCACGCATGAAGCAACAGCTTGCCAAGATAAACGAGCTGATGGATTTAGAACAACTTCAGTAGAGCTGGGAGACTTAGTGACAAAGTTAAATGAAATAGACAAAAAGTTTAAGTGCATTGAGGAGGACCGCCAAGAGCTGAAAAATGAAAAAAAAACACAACAGAAACGATAACTGGATAACTATTACGTCTTAGCAAGGGTCACGGAAGAAAAACTACAGCATATCTCGGACAAGGTAGAGGCTACCGACAAAGAGCGAGAGAAACATATCATGAAGGATATGGAAGAAATGAAGAAACGGTATGATACCGTGAATGAGAAGTTGAGGAATCTAGCGACCAGAATGGTTATAATGAGCAAGGATAAAGCTGAAAATTCTTATGCCATACAGTCCAAACTGGATGCAATCTTGAGAAACTCTATAGCACAAGATGAATTAGTGACAGACAAACCACAGGGAACTAGAAGCGACTTTGTAGAACCACAACGGAAGAAAAGGGAGTCTACACCGTTACCCCGGATTGCAATGAGCATAGGGGTAGTAGGGTCTAAGACTACTATGAAGGGTGGAACCTCAAACTCGACGAATGCACCGGGGGCGAGTAACTGGGAAATTTTGAACAGAAAATTTGAGGCATTTGCAACAAAGAATACAGATTCGAGTGACAGAGGAATTAGTAAATCCAGAAAGACTTTCAAGAAATCAAAAGAGTTTAAAGCGACTCAGATGGCTGCATTGACACCTGGGTAGAGGTCATGAGGCTACATCTAGAACATGACAACTTGAATGACGAAAGGCAGGCCTGCACAGCAATACTAAGCAACCTAGAAGGCACAACACTAAAATGCGTGTTAGCAAAGAAAGAGGAGGAGCGTGATACAGCGGACAAAATCATCGAGGTACTGTTGAATCAATTCGAATCAGGAACGAAAGGTCATCAAGCGATGATGGGATTTGAAAAAAGAAGACAAAGCGAAGACGAGTCAATCGATCAATTCCTGGATGATTTTGAGAGCTTGAGGAGAAGAAGCGACCCGGAAGAATCGACGAACAGAAGAAACTTCAGCATCGCTCCAAAGTTTATAGACGGGGTGAGAAGTGACGACTGGAGAACGATATTAGCAACGTATTATACACTATCAAAAGATAATGCACCAATCCCAGAAGAGATCAGACAAAAGTCAGGAAAGTACATGTTGATGAATCCAAAAAAGAACTAAAAATTACTCGTTCACAGAAGGCAGGAACATTCAAGGGAGGAGTCAACTACAAAGGTCGTCATGGTACAAACCTAGAGACGACATGGACAAAGTAGGTCATGCGCAAATTGTGGATCAGCGGATCATCATGTGGCGGATTGCACGACATACAAGCAATGCATGAAAAGCTTGGGATACGCACCAGAGGAAGAGGATATGAGTCAAACAGAAGAACATGAGTTTTACAGTGGCTTGATCTTCAAGATAGGCGCGAGGTGTCTTTTTTTTGTAACCATGAAGGCCCTTTCAGGATGGACTGTCCTTTGTTTTGTTGGGAGGCTGTGAAAAATTAGATTTACCCGAAACACAAGCTGGGACTGGCTGCGGTGCAAAATACCAGTAATAGACAAGCTGAAAATGACTTGAACAACAAAGAGGCAGCGAGTGGTGAATTATCGACAAAGACAGTGATGGTCGTGACACAGATCAAAGATGCCACAGGGGCCGAGACGAGGAATTCACTAGAGATAAACTACGAGAGAGCAGCTGCAGAGGGGATCAACAAAGTGAAGCAAGACTTGGCGACCGAAGAAATCGAGCAACGGCTGAAAGAGGAAAGAGAAAAACAGAGAATGAATGAAATACTCTGTGTGACAAGACCAGCACCAGAGTCCGGAGATAACTCAATGAGAAGGAGCAATTGCAACACCCTGAAAATGGTGACTGGAAAACCATATGGCATCCCAAAAATTGGAGCAAGAGTCATGTCAAAAATCACAGTGGGCGGCCACGAAGTGTCGCGAATATCCGAGTTTAGACTGCTTTGTTTTGATTCTGTTTTTTACAAGATGCAAGTTACAGTGCAATCACTGGTTCCCAGCCTATCTCTTAATAACCTAGTACCTTTAACTACTTTTTATTCTGTTGTCTTCTTAAGTTTTGACAAAATAATACCCCTCCGGATTGACAAAAATTGGACCCCTCCGGATTTGAAAAATTGCGACCCCTCCAAATTGGCAAAACTGGACCCCTTCGGGTTGGTAAAATTGCGACCCCTCCGGATTGGGACCCCTCCTGTTTTGTAAAAATTTAGACCCCTCCGGATTGGGACCCCTCCGGGTTTGTAAAGATAGCTTTTCAGAGGCTTTCTAAATTTCCAACCTATACCCTTCCGGATATGTTCTCCGATGCTATTATGATCTTTGAATCAGCTAGGAGGGGTGTGTCGACCTTCCCTAGACCCTTCCGGATTGAAGTTAAGCCTCTCATTCGACGATTCACCCTAAAGAATAGTACCAAAGGTAGAGACGGTGAAATCGGGTCTACCTATTATACTAGCACAGTTACAATGTAACTCACTAATTTAGCGCTTTTTTCCGTTTCAAAAAATATCGATATCTCAAAGATCGCGATTTGGGGGGTATCAAAATATCGCTATTTTGACCCTAAAAACCGATCCGCTGGCTAGGTTTTTCACTGAATGAGTAGGAGCAATTGCAACACCCTGAAAATGGTGACTGGAAAACCATTTGGCATCCCAAAAATTGGAGCAAGAGTCATGTCAAAAATCACAGTGGGCGGCCGCGAAGTAACAAGAAACTTGAGTGAACCGATTGATCAGACAATAATGCAAATAGATGGGTACGCCGATTACTTGAGCGCAATAAGCCCGCAAACCCCTTCTAGAGCTTTAAGGGCATTACTCACGAGAGGTGGTAGTAAATCAGCTCGCATAGACAACAGATACACGGAAACCTATGGTCCACATGAGGTCATGTTGAATATAGATGGAATAGAAATCTACACAAAAACGATGATAACGTGTGCTGAAGATCTAGCTGGGCAAATCTACATTGGTAGAGAGGAACTAAAAGTGAGGACGATTGGACACTGCGCTATGTTAAAAGTAGATGCAATGCATCTGGGAACAGAGGCAGACGTATCTGCACACGTTCTAGACATAAGCGGGAAAAAGACTCAACTGCGTGGGTTATTGGACACAGGAGCCGTCTTGAGTGTTAGACCAATTGAAACATGGGAAAAAATGGGGTTCGACTGAAATTACTTGATAGACTCAAGAATACGGCTGTCAACGGCAAATAAAGGGGCGATGCGGGTTCTGAGCAGTACTCCAAAACTAGCCCGAAATCTGGGGGAACGCAATTTGTGGATGAGCTTTCTGGTAGTGGTGAATCTAGATGAGTTTGACCAATTTATTTTAGGCAGAGTTTTTATCAGGAATTTCGTTGTAACAATTGATCTTAACAATGCGATGTTCAGGATTCGGAACACGCAAATGAAGTACGTAATTAAACCGGTAATTTTGACAATTTGAATGAAATTAGGACAGTTTTTTTGAATAGGAGGCTAAGGCTGAAATCAAATGAGACAACGATAGTAAGTTTGCGGATGGAAAACTTCAATGAACTAAGTGACAATAAACAAGTATGCATAGTACCCAATCAAAACACTCAAAGTGTTGCTACTTTAGGAAGATCCTTCTCGATAACCAAGAGTGGCCTCTGCGTCAGTGTCTTGTTGAAAACTCTTGATATACCAATCACAATACAGAGGGGAAGGAAGCTGGGATACCTGTGAAATCTAGATATGAAATGACTGAAAATGTGAAAGAAAACGAAGTTCTTGATTGCCCGAATCATAGGGTAAGATTTGTATCTTGAGAAGATTGAAGAAAATAAAATATTCATCAAGTCTTGTGAAATCGCTTAAGTTAGAGACGGACGATGTACTTTCGAGCTGATCGAATTTTCCGGAAAACCCACACTAGATGAATTAGGAATGGATAAACCGGTATTACCAGAAATAGTACACTTGAGGAGTAAGATAACTGACGAACAGCTCGAGGCCATCAAGGATGTGCTAGATCGGATAAGGACGTTTTTTCGAGACATAAGGCAGACATTGGATGCTGTTATTTTGT
Source organism: Symsagittifera roscoffensis (assembly GCF_963678635.1). Classification (NCBI taxonomy): domain Eukaryota; kingdom Metazoa; phylum Xenacoelomorpha; order Acoela; family Convolutidae; genus Symsagittifera; species Symsagittifera roscoffensis. The sequence goes on from NC_087064.1 coordinate 25,382,823, forward strand.
TGAACTTGAAATAGAGCTTGATGAGTCGGCGGTACCGCATAGGGAGGGTCGAGGCGTACGACCCCTAACAAATCGGATGCATGCAGAAAAGAGATAGAAACCCTTCTAGAGTATGATATGATAGAACCATTTAAATCACCGTGGGCGTGTGGAGTAGTGATAGCTAAGAAGAAAGGAGACCAACTAAGGTTTTGTTGTGACTTCGGTATCTGAACTCAGTCATGGTGAAGGATGCCTATCCCATACCTAGGATTGATGAGAGCCTCTCGGAATTAGGAGATGCAAAATTTTTTTAACTCTTGATTTAGGGTCAGCTTTTTGGCAGGTACCACTGAGGAAACAGGACAGGGACAAGACATGATTTGCTTGCGAGCTGGGGTTGTTTCAATGGAAGAGGATTCCCTTTGGCCTTTGCAATCCACAGCCATGTTCCAACGGTTGATGGCACATGCACTGACAATTGTAACGAAGAAATATGGTAATTTGATAATGTGTTATGTGGATGACGTGGGGATAGCGAGACCTACTCTAGAGGATCACATCGAACGACAAGACGAGGTGTTCGCTTGCATGAAAAGAGCAGGACTAAAATGCAAGCCATCGAAGTGTGAGATTCTCAAGGGTTCGATCAAATACCTGGGGAGGATGGTGGACAAACATGGCATTAGACCAGACCCAGACGCGGTAGACCTAATGAGCTTCCTTGGTTTTGTGAACTATTAAAGGGAGTTTATCAAGGGCTATGCGGACAAAAAATATCCAATGCAAAAACTCATGAGACACAAGGGCAAGAAATTCACGTGGAATAAGGCGGCAGAGGAACCGTTTCAAAGTTTAAAGAGAGAACTGTGCAAAGCCCGCGTGCTAGGGGTGCCCACGGAAAGGGGAATGTATGTGCTGAATACGGATGCATCGGTGGTAGGGATCTCTGGAAAACTTCACTAAGAACAGGAGTGGAACGTGAAGACAAGCTTGAGACTGATAGCTTACGGGAGCAAAGTCATGAGTGATACAGAGATGAATACGGGGTAATCCAAGCGGAAATGTTTTGCGGTAGTCACCTTTGTAGAAAAATACAGGGCACACCTAGGTAGCGAGCCATTCAAGTTACGAGTCGACAACAGAGCCCTCAGTTGGTTGAAAACGTACTCAATAGACCAGAGCTACATTGAGATAGTGTGCCTGGATAGTGCGCCTGGATGGTTATAACATAATTATTGAACACAAAACAAGGAACAAACATCAAAATGCCGACAACTTGAGCAAGACGACGGAGTTATTTGAGAGACAGAAGCAAAGGGACGCGGACAGGCCGGAAATCAAAGATGGTTTCTCATTTATGGACAAGGAGACATTTGACAGTCTTCCACTCACGAGGTGGCCTAACAAGTCAGGGAAACGAATAAAAGGTCATCCCGAGCTACCAGCTGAACATGAGGCGAAAGAAACTCTCAAGAGAAATCCAGGGATGCCAATGGAAATGATGCTCAAGTCGAAGATAATAGGGAAACACTAAAAACAAAAGGCTACGACCTCGATGAAGAGGAGACAAGAAGGGTGACGATAGGAGCGGATTTGAGGAGACTGCTCGAGAAAATAGCAGACGTTAAACCTGCAGTCCCAACAATGACAAAGACAAACCGGAAGTCACCATATTGAAAAGAGCGGAAGCAGCTCATGGCGAGGATTCAATGATAGGCAAGCAACCTGACAGCAAAGAAGTTGTGCGGACACTGGCCAAGAAAATCCCAGAGGATATACTAAGACGGACTACCTTTCGGAAGAAGAAAGTGACATTCAAGGCGGAAGCCAAACACCTAGGACCAGATCAATTGTCCGGGGAGTGGTCGAAAACAGAAGGAGACAGTGAGGAAGAGAATTTGTCCGGGGAGTCGGAAGAATGAGAGGATGACTCTGAGAAGAGTGGTGATGACCAAGACAGTCTTTGCTTGATATAAGCAGAAGAGAAAATGAGACACCACGACAGAGATTTTCAAACTGACCCTTCCTCAGGGACGTACAACCTAGAGCAACAGGATGTGTACGGAGGAGAAAAGCTTGAGAAAATAGCGGTATCATAGAAACCATTCAGGGAGCTATCGTGCAATACAAATGTCAGGACGAATCTGGAACCGGATGATGACAGGGAAGTCTTGAGAGGGATGGTTTCCGTTAAGCTAAAACACGACATCCACAGTCCCTGAGAACTGAATAGTCAAATGATGGCATTGAAGGAACACGTCAAAGCGAGATACAGACTGTCGGATTTGATACGAGCCCAGAACAATTCCAAGATGACGAGTAACCTCTCTACATGGATCCGGAGAGGAGTCAAGGAGAAAGTAGACCTGGAGGTAGATAGTTACAAGATCTTGAGCCAGTTCTACAAAGAGAGAAGAGACTTACTCTATCACACGGCTGATGGTGTAGTAGCCTGTAGGAGAAAAGATGAAGAGAAGATATTACACTGGCACAATCTCATCATACTGCCACAGCTATACCAAACGGAAGTGTTGTTCAGATCGCACGACCAGATAAGACATCAGGGGACAGACAAGGTACAACAAAAAATAATACACAGGTTTGATTGGCCAGGGTTGAGAAAGGCTTGCGAAAGGTGACTGAACGCATGCTTGCCGTGTTTGCAAGTGGAAGACCCTAGAAAATTGATGTTCCTGCTTAAGTCCGTGGAAAGCTCGGAGTTTAACGAGGTCGTGCAGATAGACCACTAGAAGATCTGCATGACCGACTCGGGATACAATCAGATACTGATAATCATGAGCCACTTTACGAAACTGACAGGAGCGGTACCATGTCATACGGCCTCAGCAGAAGAGACTTGTGATCATTTGATAACGCACTGGTTATCACGATATGGTTGTCCGATGATATTCCAATCGGACAAGGGGAAAGCCTTCGTGGGAGACCTGACAAAAGAACTGATGAGGAGATCCCACATTGCTCAAGCGCATTCAACAACCTACCGTCCTCAAACGAACGGATTAGTGGAGAGGCAGAACAGAACACTGGTGAACATCCTCAGGGTATATTGCTCGAGATCCATGACAGAATGGGATAAATATCTGCCGCAAGTGGTAGGGGCGTATAACAGCACGCAACATTCAACAACAGGGATCAGTCCTTTCATGATGTTAACTGGCAGGGAGAGTGTGATGCCCCTGACATTCTTCGATCCGGAATACAAAGAAAAAAAGACGTCGCCTCAGGCGTATGTGAAGGAAGCGGTCAGGAGACAACAAGAATTGAACGAGCTCTATAAGAAAAAACACGGCGCAGGCACAAATGAGACAGCGGAAGAAGTACGATAAAAAAAATACTTCAGGCAAAACCGTACGCTGTGGGACAATACGTCTGGGTGTTCCAGAATATCATACCTCCAAAAGGGACTAAACAATTAACGAAGAAATGGAGAGGACCGTTTATGATTACGGAGGTACACCAGCAGGGCCGGTTCTATCGCTTGACTACAGGGCGTGCGGCGCACTACAAAAATCTGAAACCTCACGTCCCATCTCCAGAAGACTGGTGTGTACCACAGAACATGGAAGGACTCGAGTATCTACTGGTAGAGCAGGCATGTGAGGTGAACGAGAAAGGCACCAGAGAAAAGAATGACGGCAACGAGGACGTAAGCATGGATGATAATGAGAAGTTAGAGGTGGATTCGGACGAAAGATTTTTCGCGGAGGAAAATTGGAATGATCCGGAGCAGAACGAGGTACCAAAGTGGACAGAACCAGACTTGCCGATGACCACAGGGACGTAACAAGGCGATCGCAAACGGACAGGCATGAGGTACAACAGGTATGGTGACGACTTCTTGAATGACAAGATACAACCGATGAGATAGGCGAGGAATTGGTGAACGTGGGCGAGCTGGTAGCCGATGAAGAGTGGCAGATCATCAACGACAGCGAGCATTTCTTGCAAGAAGACTACTACGTATCAGACCGAGAAGTAGATCTGGAACAAAGCGAGATAGAAAGAAGGGAAAATACAAACCTGAGGATACTGGAATGGATGCATAACCTTGAGACTGACGAAAGGGAAGCGCAAAACATCCAGCAATTCGACCTATCCGCAATGAAACATGTGAAGACAGGAAAACCACTATTTGGTTGGACAGCCACTGACCGGCAACTAGAAATACCACCGAATAACTTGAGCCCAGCAGCATCGACAGAGACGTCGATAATTATTTTTGTCCGGGGAGTGGGGGTAGGACTTACCCACACCAAAAATTTGATGATAAAGAAGCTCAGGGAAGTTATAGAGACTAACGGGTTGGAACTGGATCAGGAGGAAGCTGAGCCTACCATAGGAAGAAATTACAAGACAAAATTCGAGATACCGAACGAATATTCAGAGAACATTCTGATCACAGACAGCGACTTCATTTTGTCAGATAGGACTAGTACTACGGTACACAAGGTTGGAAGCAGACTGCAAAACAGAATATCAGAACGTGGAGTTTTTATTTAGGCAGAGACCGGGGTTGAGAAGAATGGCTTCGCTTCCCCCTTCAGTTTCACAAGTCCCTGGTAAATACCTGTGCTTTTTGGTGACGAGGGTCAATGAAAAAAACACGATAGACCCCGAGCATGTGATGTTGGCACTAACGAGGTTGAGGGACTTCAAGTTCGAAAGAGGGATGCGAGAGTTCTCAATGCCGGTCTACGATCCGAACAGGGGCAAGTTGAACCCTAGGAAATTATACGCCATCCTGCACGTGGTCTTTGCAGAAACTAAGATAATGGTGCACCTACACAAGAAGTATTTCCTGAGTACCGCCTGAGCTTCGAGTGGACATGGAAGTCATGAGTTAGGAGGAACAGGGTTCTTGAGCCAGGTAAAAGGGCGCACGAGTCAGGTAGATGGATTTTAACGTAATTGGCATGAGAATTAATGGTGCTAAAACATGAAATAAGTCTACATGCTTTTAAATGTCTGATTGAATTATTCTATCAAGAAATTGTTAGGGTAATCTTTTAAAGGTAGTAAGGGGGGAGGTTTAGGTTAGGCACGAGCGAAAAACATCTTGGTCTAAAAGTGAACTCGATTTTCAGATTGATTTGCAAATTGAACTGACAATCAAACTACACTTACTCGAACAAAACAGGAGAGATCTTGAACGATTCTTCACTAGCAATACTAGAGGAAAATATTTCTTGACTTCAACTAGGAAGATATTTCTTGATTTAAACTTGGAAGGTAATTCTTGAGTTGGTTTGGGAAAAGGTATAATGGAGTTTGTTGATACGTGAGATTGCTTGAGAAGAAGCAACGATGGCGGATCGTTTTTGGAAGTCTTTACCAGCAGCGCTCAAAAGACCCGCCCTCGATGAGCTATACAAACGCTTGAGGGACCTCAATTACACACAAGTGGACGAAAGACTTGCAGTAATTTGAATGCCATCCTGCAATTGGAAGCAAAAGGTGAATGCAGGGAGTCAGCAACTGAAGCCGTGTTGATCAAGAGAAAATTTGAGTGAGGTCTGGCGGAGGAACTCTTGAGCTTAGAAAGCGAAAATACGAGTGATTTTGAGAGACAGAACACGGTCGGTAAAGCAATGAATAGTGCCCCAGCCATGGAAGAAAATGACGTGACATATGAAAAAATGATGGAGTTTGAAACTCTCTTGGAAGGTTCGGGAGAACGCAACCTCCGGAGTATCAATCTGACACATGGGGAATGCTCATGCCACTGCCTGGCACAGACAGTGTGGAATCCGGGGCATTCGAACCTCTGCTTGATATGGGACGTGGAAGAAATTCGATCAGTCGGATTACCCGACCATCAGCAGACGGTCACACTTTTCGTGGTGAGCTCGATAGTGGCGTTGCCGTGGATTGAGGAAAACGTGACGAAATATCGAGATTCGACGGCACCAACAGCGGAGTCATTACATGCCATTGATTACAACAGAAGGCTTGAGTTGTTCGAGACTGCGTGCAAAGTATTCTGTATACCCATGGAGGTGAGGCACGTATAGAGTCGCATAAGATTCTTCCCATGGTTTAGAGGGACGTTGACGTCTTGGTTGTACACGGTGACGAAGGATCATATGAAGAAGCATCAGAAAAAATGTAGACAGTTCCTGGCCGAGAAAGGGCAGGAAGCGTTCAAGAGACCCTTGCTAACCCATCGCAATGCGATAACCACGGGTTGGAAGAGAGTTGGTAGGGTGTCTTTAGATAACACAAAAAGCGAGGGAATCGATATTGGAGGAAGCTTGGCGAAGAACGTGAGCCTGAGTTTGCACAATTCCTTTTGCTTGATTAGGGAATCTAAAGTGAAGGGTCTGCCGAATCAGGCGAAAAGACTAAAAGAGCAAAGAGAGTGGATGCGGACCTACGAACAGCTGAAGGCATGGAAAGAGATCGTAATCAGTTCCGTTGACGAAGAAGAACTGGCAAGACAGATTATGATGACGAGAGTGTCAGGACCCAGTACCTCGAAGACAAGGGGCACAAACTGAAGAGGGTGTTCAGGGATTGGTTCTTGAGTCGTGAGCGGATGAAATTTGAGGGCACGGAAAAGAATTTTAATAAAAATTATTTGTTACTAGTAAATTTTATCTACTATATAAATCAAAAATGCTGCATGACAATTTTCTGAATGGGTAAAACAAAAGAAATTCTAATCATTAGCTTACAAAGCGGAAATTCAGATTAGGGTGTATGCAGATTTTGATTGCTGTTTAGCGATAATGTGACAATTTTGCATGGTTGTGAATTTTGGGGTGAAGATAAAGTTAAATCTGCTGCAAACTTTTCGAGATAGGGCAGGAAGCGTTCAAGAGACCCTTGCTAACCCATCGCAATGCGATAACCACGGGCTGGAAGAGAGTTGGTAGGATGTCTCTAGATAACACTAAAGCGAGGGAATCGATATTGGAGGAGGACTTGGCGAAGAACGTGAGCCTGAGTTTGCACAATTCCTTTTGCTTGATTAGGGAATCTAAAGTGAAGGGTCTGCCGAATCAGGCGAAAAGACTAAAAGAGCAAAGTGAGTGGATGCGGACCTACGAACAGCTGAAGGCATGGAAAGAGATCGTAATCAGTTCCGTTGACGAAGCAGAACTGGCAAGACAGATTATGATGACGAGTGTTTCAGGACCCAGTACCTCGAAGACAAGGGGCACAAACTGAAGAGGGTGTTCAGGGATTGGTTCTTGAGTCGTGAGCGGATGAAAGTTGAGGGCACGGAAAAGAATTTTAATAAAAATTATTTGTTACTAGTAAATTTTATCTACTATATAAATCAAAAATGCTGCATGACAATTTTCAGAATGGGTAAAACAAAAGAAATTACACAAGAAATGGGTAAAACAAAAGAAACGGTACACAAGGTTGGAAGCAGACTGCAAAACAGAATATCAGAACGTGGAGTTTCTATTTAGGCAGAGACCGGGGTTGAGAGGAATGGCTTCGCTTCCCCCTTCAGTTTCACAAGTCCCTGGTAAATACCTGTGCTTTTTGGTGACGAGGGTCAATGAAAAAAACACGATAGACCCCGAGCATGTGATGTTGGCACTAACGAGGTTGAGGGACTTCAAGTTCGAAAGAGGGATGCGAGAGTTCTCAATGCCGGTCTACGATCCGAACAGGGGCAAGTTGAACCCTAGGAAATTATACGCCATCCTGCACGTGGTCTTTGCAGAAACTAAGATAATGGTGCACCTACACAAGAAGTATTTCCTGAGTACCGCCTGAGCTTCGAGTGGACATGGAAGTCATGAGTTAGGAGGAACAGGGTTCTTGAGCCAGGTAAAAGGGCGCACGAGTCAGGTAGATGGATTTTAACGTAATTGGCATGAGAATTAATGGTGCTAAAACATGAAATAAGTCTACATGCTTTTAAATGTCTGATTGAATTATTCTATCAAGAAATTGTTAGGGTAATCTTTTAAAGGTAGTAAGGGGGGAGGTTTAGGTTAGGCACGAGCGAAAAACATCTTGGTCTAAAAGTGAACTCGATTTTCAGATTGATTTGCAAATTGAACTGACAATCAAACTACACTTACTCGAACAAAACAGGAGAGATCTTGAACGATTCTTCACTAGCAATACTAGAGGAAAATATTTCTTGACTTCAACTAGGAAGATATTTCTTGATTTAAACTTGGAAGGTAATTCTTGAGTTGGTTTGGGAAAAGGTATAAGGGAGTTTGTTGATACGTGAGATTGCTTGAGAAGAAGCAACGATGGCGGATCGTTTTTGGAAGTCTTTACCAGCAGCGCTCAAAAGACCCACCCTCGATGAGCTATATAAACGCTTGAGGGACCTCAATTACACACAAGTGGACGAAAGACTTGCAGTAATTTGAATGCCATCCTGCAATTGGAAGCAAAAGGTGAATGCAGGGAGTCAGCAACTGGAGCCGTGTTGATCAAGAGAAAATTTGAGTGAGGTCTGGCGGAGGAACTCTTGAGCTTAGAAAGCGAAAATACGAGTGATTTTGAGAGACAGAACACGGTCGGTAAAGCAATGAATAGTGCCCCAGCCATGGAAGAAAATGACGTGACATATGAAAAAATGATGGAATTTGAACCTCTCTTGGAAGGTTCGGGAGAACGCAACCTCCGGAGTATCAATCTGACACAGACGGTCTATCAAGCAGACGGTCACACTTTTTGTGGTGAGCTCGATAGTGGCGTTGCCGTGGATTGAGGAAAACGTGACGAAATATCGAGATTCGACGGCACCAACAGCGGAGTCATTGCATGCCATTGATTACAACAGAAGGCTTGAGTTGTTCGAGACTGCGTGCAAAGTATTCTGTATACCCATGGAGGTGAGGCACGTATAGAGTCGCATAAGATTCTTCCCATGGTTTAGAGGGACGTTGACGTCTTGGTTGTACACGGTGACGAAGGATCATATGAAGAAGCATCAGAAAAAATGTAGACAGTTCCTGGCCGAGATAGGGCAGGAAGCGTTCAAGAGACCCTTGCTAACCCATCGCAATGCGATAACCACGGGTTGGAAGAGAGTTGGTAGGGTGTCTTTAGATAACACAAAAAGCGAGGGAATCGATATTGGAGGAAGCTTGGCGAAGAACGTGAGCCTGAGTTTGCACAATTCTTTTGCTTGATTAGGGAATCTAAAGTGAAGGGTCTGCCGAATCAGGCGAAAAGACTAAAAGAGCAAAGAGAGTGGATGCGGACCTCCGAACAGCTGAAGGCATGGAAAGAGATCGTAATCAGTTCCGTTGACAAAGCAGAACTGGCAAGACAGATTATGATGACGAGTGTGTCAGGACCCAGTACCTCGAAGACAAGGGGCACAAACTGAAGAGGGTGTTCAGGGATTGGTTCTTGAGTCGTGAGCGGATGAAATTTGAGGGCACGGAAAAGAATTTTAATAAAAGTTATTTGTTACTAGTAAATTTTATCTACTATATAAATCAAAAATGCTGCATGACAATTTTCAGAATGGGTAAAACAAAAGAAATTCTAATCATTAGCTTACAAAGCGGAAATTCAGATTAGGGTGTATGCAGATTTTGATTGCTGTTTAGCGATAATGTGACAATTTTGCATGGTTGTGAATTTTGGGGTGAAGATAAAGTTAAATCTGCTGCAAACTTCTCGAGATAGGGCAGGAAGCGTTCAAGAGACCCTTGCTAACCCATCGCAATGCGATAACCACGGGCTGGAAGAGAGTTGGTAGGATGTCTCTAGATAACACTAAAGCGAGGGAATCGATATTGGAGGAGGACTTGGCGAAGAACGTGAGCCTGAGTTTGCACAATTCCTTTTGCTTGATTAGGGAATCTAAAGTGAAGGGTCTGCCGAATCAGGCGAAAAGACTAAAAGAGCAAAGTGAGTGGATGCGGACCTACGAACAGCTGAAGGCATGGAAAGAGATCGTAATCAGTTCCGTTGACGAAGCAGAACTGGCAAGACAGATTATGATGACGAGTGTGTCAGGACTCAGTACCTCGAAGACAAGGGGCACAAACTGAAGAGGGTGTTCAGGGATTGGTTCTTGAGTCGTGAGCGGATGAAATTTGAGGGCACGGAAAAGAATTTTAATAAAAATTATTTGTTCTTAGTAAATTTTATCTACTATATAAATCAAAAATGCTGCATGACAATTTTCAGAATGGGTAAAACAAAAGAAATTCTAATCATTAGCTTACAAAGCGGAAATTCAGGTTAGGGTGTATGCAGATTTTGATTGCTGTTTAGCGATAATGTGACAATTTTGCATGGTTGTGAATTTTGGCGTGTAGATAAAGATAATCTGATGCAAACTTCTGTAAATGACCACTGACACTGTATCTTGAGACGCAGTCAATTTTCTGGGAGCTCACTGACAGACGACGACACGCGATGAGGACATCGATCTTGAGTCCGGGGAGTATGTTCCGTCCGGTCATATTTGGAAGTTTGACCTTGAGAAAACGTTTAGTCTTGATTTTGGGGTAAAATGCAATTTTCCAAAAACCCGAATTGAGCATGTCATGCTCAAGTTTCTCGCGACAACTGAAAATACCAGAAAAAAAGATCAGAAAATTCGAACTACAATTGCCGGAAAGTAGTCAAAAAATAGCAGCGGGAAATTGCTATTTGCAATTTCTAATACATAATTCGAACCAGAGTAGAGCTGTCTTATTTTTGGCAGAAGACGGAAAGTGATCGCGAGTGGAGAAGAAATAAATTAGAGTAGACCATAGTGAACCTTCGATGGAAAGGGTGACAGCTGAAGCTGCCCAATGGTCCAGATCAAAAACTTGCTTATTTCAAACTTCTCGAGTTAAGATTAATTACCCAATCAATTCTAGAGTTGCTTCATTGTTATGTTGAGTTAGGGAGAGTTTTTAGGTTGATCCATCTGAAATGGATCAAAGGTAAACTGTTTGATAAAAGTAACTATACATAAGGTTCCGACCCTATTTTTAACGGCGTTCGCGTATTTTGGGTTTTTTGAGAGCTGAGTATTGGGGCGTTCTTAAATTTTCTAGAGTGGGGGGGGGGTATTTTGGTAGTGGCCTTTAAGCTGTAATGCGGGTTTTAGTCCCATGTCGCAAGAGAACCGAATTGTTTCCGACCGCTTGAGGTAGAAAAATACAAGAGATAGCGTCCCTGACTTTTGAGCCAATGGTTATAGGGCCTTTTTTTCTTTAATCTCATATGTGACTTCAGTAGGTAGAGACAATTAAAAGCATGTGAAGCTGTGTTTAGACGCTAGCCATTCGTTTCATAACCTAGCTCTATTTTCCGTCGGTATGTACTTCTGAGCGAATGCTACTTATATCTTTTTATGGCACTCCTGGGTGTTATTCTTCTGAATTCATGAACGGCAGACTCATTGAGTCCCTTAACTAAGAGCTGGATGGTTGATTCGGAACCCAGAAACCTTCCGGATTCCCGGATTTAGCTTTTTAAGCTAGGTAAGACCGAATTTTTACGTATCGCGAAGTGTGAAAAGATTGGCCGTCTGTCGTTCACTGAGTGGTATATCACCAAAAACATTTTGAAAATTAAGAAACCAACAAAAGTAGTATAGAATCTAAGAGAAAGCCAAACATATATAAAAATAACCGAAAAACAAAAAACAGTACAAAAAAAATCAGTAGAAATCATCCCACCGAGGAGATGTGATCGCGTCCGTTTGTTGTTTTTAGATATATTGTTGTTACAGGCAATCAAATCAATGGGGATCGTTACGATCAAAATTGTGGCTTGTTCCTGGTGCCTGTACTGTAGGACTGTTTTAGTATAAAAGCACGTTAATACTAACTTGCGATTAGAGCAGACAACTTATTCAATGGAGCAGCAGGAAGAATCTCAAGGACAACAACAATCGGCTGTTGGTTATCGTTAACAACTTTTGTATCCGTTTTGGTACACAAAGTACGATATCAAACTGTGGGGACCTCGACAGTGACTGCAATGTAATGAATCTCCACCGAGTTACAAGCTTCCGAAATAAGCACCTTTTTTCGGATATTGAATAGACCTGGAGGGCTAAAAAGCTATTTTTACTACTATTTAAACTCTGTAATAATAATCGTGTACCGTTTTTCAGTTCAAGACCGTAAAGAGACCGGTTTTTAGGGTGAAAGTAGTGATAATTTACTCCCCCCACAAACCGTGATTTTTGAGATATCGATATTTTTTGAATCAGAAAAAACACTAAGTTAGAATGAGTACCGAACACCGATTTTTCGTAGTTTTTGAAAGAAAAAACGAAATGTGCAAAATCGGAAATTTTTTCGAACATTTTGAGTAAGAGCGATAAAAATTGTTGTTCGGACAACATACACTGATGAATCGACAGGTTTCAAAACCCGTTTGCCAACAACCTTCCTGGCACCAGTAAAATCGAAATTATTGAGATTGAGATGAGTGTAGACAAGTCGAAGATACCTAAGCTAAGTGATAGTTCGAATAAATTCATACCCAAGCAAAAAAGGAAGTCAATGAATTATCATTTCGTGGAAGAGTCCGATAAGACTCGGCACAAGAAAGGTAGGAAAGTTTCATGCACAATGGTGATTGAAACGAGGAAACAAAAGGCCTCCGAAGATGAAAGGGCAAAGTTGGATGTAGAGATCCATCCAAATCCCGCTCTGGATGAGAATCACGCGGGACGTAGAGCATAAGGAACTGGGAGTAGGAGGTTAACAAGTGAATCTACTCCCGTAGAACAGGGCCACGATTTCACTACTTCGACTGAGACTCTTGATCGAGAGGAAATATCGGAACTGTCCGACATTTTGACTCCAGCAAAAGGAGGCTCATCTACTGAAAATACCTTGATACACAGAAGTGACAGAAAAAGCAGCAACATCCTCATCGTTTTCGGAACGAGTCAAGAATGCTTTGGGAAATTCTTTTCCATTTCCTATGATAACGGGAACACGTGATGAAGTAGACACCCAAGAAGAGGAGGAAAACAATGGAAAAACTGATGACTTTGAGTCTTAAGCGAGCCTGAACAATTGGACTCATGAAAAAGAGACATCCACAAACAAGACTATTGATGGTTTACAACAGTCAAGAGAGTTCATGAAAATTACCATATCGGATATGCAATTGGGAACAAATAGGGTCACCGGATCAGGGACCACACTAGTGGAACGTGAGGCAGATTATGAAGAAACATCGGGACAGAGAGGAACAGCACGAATTTCGACCAGTACTAAACTGCCAGGAACGAACAAGGTGACGCCACCACTGGTTACTCCATTGGTGAACAACGGAGCATCCATGGAGGAGGCCTTGACCAGGATTTGAGTTAGCATGGGTGAGCAGAGTGAACAGATAACAATAAGAATGAGTGAACTAGAAAGAGAAGTTCATGTTGAGAGAGTAAACCTACGGGAGGAAAGAAACTGCAACATACAGGAAATTAGTAGAAGCAAAAAACGCTTAGAGGAACGCACGGATGAGTACTTGGCCAGGAACTTGGCGCGAATGACAAGAGAAGCTTAAAAAAGATTGAAAATATTGAGATGTGATCTGGAACAATTTCGAAGTCAACCAGAGCAGACTCTCGGGACTCTCGATACAAGGATAGAAGCGATGATGGAAAGACGCACTCAGGCTATCATGGACAGATTGGACTGTCGCCTGCGAAACAGGAGCGAATCTAGAAATAGAGGAGCACACTCGAGAGAGGCAAGCAGAGAGTCGAGAAAGAACTTCAACGAGCATTCAAACAGAGGAAGAACATATGGTTCAACAAGAAGAAGGGGTAACTCATACGACAACGCCACTGGGAATCACAGGCCGAGGAACCCAACGAATATCAGAGGAGGTTCTATTGGCAAAAGGCCGATCTCGAACGAACGACCTACGCGAGACACACATGCGACTGGTTGAAGTGATTCCACAAAATGGAAACACTCGAGTCAGGGAAGGGCTAAGCCTAGCGACTCGGACAGGAGGAGAGTTCCAGATCCTCAAACAACGGAGATGATTGATCGAGGGGGTATTCACGGAATGCAACAGCAATAGCGACAGCGTTCTGATCTCTGAACAACTTGCTGGAGTTTTTTCTCCCAAAGTTGTCTAAAACCAATGAGCGCAGTGAGAAATCTAAAAGAGTGTTCAAGTAACTGAGATATTATGAGGATGGTTCTGACAGTTACCTGGATAGAAGTCATGAAATTGCCTTTTGAGGAAGAAGACTTGACAGAAAGGCAAGAAGACAATGCGCTCGCCAGCAGCTTGGAAGCGACAGCAGTGAATTGCGTGATGGCCAAAATGCAATTCGAGCGGGACATTGCTGAGAAAATCTTCAAAATTCTGTTGATTCGCTTTGGCTCGGGAGTGCAAGGACGCCAAGCAATCATGCGCTTCGAGAATTGAAGGCAATGTGAAGATGAAACCTTAGACAAGTTCCTGGATGACTTCGAAATGGTTGGAAAGCGTAGTCATCCGGACGGGTCAAAAAGCAGGATGAACTTGGCAGTAGCTTCAAAGTTCATTGATGGCATGAAGAAGGATGAACTCAGAACAATGTTAGCGACACAATACACACCTCAATCGATTAGGTATACCAGAGGACTTTGAAACGCTTCGAGTGGCCTAGCCTGAAGAAGCCGTGCGAGAAGTAGGTTACGGCATGTCTGTCATGCCAATATGTGAAAAATCCTAGGATGTTGCAGGTCCCATTACAGTCAATCGATCCATCCGAATTTAATGACAGTGGCAATAATCAGGTCTTGTTGATGATCGATCATTTCAAACTGTATGCAAAGGCCTTACCATGCATAACTGCCTTAGCCGAGGAGACTTGCGATTATCTGATCAATGCATGGATAGCAAGACATTGATGCCCTATGACATTCCAATCAGACAATGGAATTGCTTTTGTAGGAGAGCTCACTAAGGAGCTCATGAGACGTTCTCAAGTAGCTCAGGCTCACTCTACGACGTACCATTCCCAAACGAATGGCTTTGTAGAAAGAAAAAATCGGACTTTGATATCGATGTTGAGGATGTATTGTTTCCGATACATGACTGATTGGGATAGATAATTGCAGCAAGTGAAGGGAACTTACAACAGTACGCAACGTTCCGCCACAGGAATTAGTCCGCACATGATGTTGACTGGACATGAAAAGGCTATGCCTTTGATTTTCTTTTATCCGGAGTTTGAAGGAAAAAAGACTCCGCCACAAGTCTATGTAAGGGATGTGATCAGAAGTTTGTGGACGATTTATGTGGACGCAAAACTCAGAAAAAAGAAAAGGTTTGATAGGAAAGCAGCTAAAGCAAAAATTTAATCAGTAGAGGCCAACGTATGAGTTTTTCAGTACGTTATTCCGCCGAAAGGAACGTAGAATTTCCTGTAGAAATGGAGAGGATCGTTCATGATAACGGAAGTGTATCAGGAGGAACGTTTTTACAAGCTGAGTACCGGCCGAGCTGCGCATATTGAAAACATTAAACCACATAACTGATCAACAGAAGACTTGTGTATACCTGAAGAATTGGAGGCGGGCGATTACTTGCTGATGAACCCTGGTTGCGAGGTCAATGAGAAAGACACCAGGACACTGGAAGAAGAATCACGCCTGGTTTCTGATCAAATAATTGATGCGGATGAAGAAACTTCGCCCTGTGCAGAAGAGGACTGGGACAACCCCGAACATATTGAGTTATAACCCTTACGGAGACGACTCTCTTAGTGGACAGGATAGACCTGAAAAGGATAGTAGCAGATTTGGTGGGTCTGTAGGAGTAAACAGTGTCACAGGTAGTACACATTGTCGACGATCAAGCAAAGAATGGATCGACGATCAGTCTAAGCCCCAAGTGGAATTTGACGACGAAGAGCAGCAGTCCTATAAACAAGAATTGACGAACCTGCGCGTCTTGGAGAGGTTGAACGGATTGACATCAGACCCAAACGAAACCAGTGCCACGATTGAGGAAGTCAACCGCGTGAGCATGAAATACATAAGGAATGACAAACATGATCCCTCCTGGGCAGCCCAGGAAGGGCCAATTTTCAATCCTGCGTCTAACCTCAACTTAATATCCGGCATGCGATCGATGGGGACGTCGAAGAATAATGTTGTCCGGGGATTGGGGGTAGGATTTACCTACATTGAAAATTGTGGATGTGTCAAAAATTAAAAATTGCAAGAGAAACAGGTGATTTAGAGGCAGAAACAGATGAAGGCCCTAAGAAATCAGACTTAGGGAGAATGGCAGATTTATACTTTAACTTACCAAGTGAAAACTCAATTAGCATAATTCTAACGGACAGCGATTTTATACTTACGGATAGGACATGAGCGATATATATTACCGCCGATATGAGTTTTAAGACATCATTAGCAGCAGACTTTAGGAGAGAGTAAGAAAACTTTGAGTTTTTATGAAAGCATAGACTGGGAAGAGGGAGGTGTAGCAGCTTTGCCACCGGCGGTTCGCAGATGCCAGGGAAGTACTAATGCTTCTAGGTGACGAGGGCGACGGAGAAGCAGCATGATGACCCTGTAGATCTGAAAGAGACTAAAATACCTTCTACTGGATAGGGGAGTGAAACAACTCTTGCTTCCGCTGTATGATACGAACAGAGGACTACTGCATCCTCGGGAGCTATACGCGCTGATACACGTTCTCTTTTCGGATACCAACATAGAAGTGTATCTATTTAAGAAGGTTTATTTGAGTATAGTTTGAGTGTAGGTTGAGTGTAGGATTTGTTATGTGTTATTGTGTTATGTTATTAGGATCTCGGGTTTGGAAGGGTTAGTGACCACGAATGCTCAATCGATAATTCTAGGAAAAGATCCAAAGTGTGTAGTGTTCACTCATAGATCAGTTTCCGAGATTTTAGACTGAATTGATTTTTACTAACCTTGTGAACTTTCAGGGTTTTCCTGTGTCCTGTTCAAACAGGAATTTAAAAAATAATTTTTCCGATCCAAAGGAACATATCATAATTAGTTTATTTTTACAAATAACGCTGTTAATCATGAAAAATGACGTATCGTGCGGTCAATTTCACTGCATCGAATGCGTTTCATCTTATTCAAAATCGACGGCTTTCTATTCGATTGGCACATACTCCCCGGAGAGCCCGGTAAAAGTCACACTGAAGTGCAAGTAACTCATCAAAATAGTACAGTGCCATCGAACAGAATTTACAACAAAAATAACGAAAAGCAATATCAATCAAATCGACTCACTACGTGCTATAAATGGCGTCAAACCACATCGCTACAACCTCCCCACATTTTCATTAATCTGCTTTTTGAGGATACGAGCAAGGATAAAACTAATTTAAACACCTCTAATGTCATTATCTCAAGGTAAAGCTTTTTCTCCTATGTTTAGGAGGTGTTGGAACGCAGGACAACTATGCCAACCGACAAAACAAAATTAATTTAAAATGCTTTGTCTTTTCTGGATTTTTAGTTGCTATTCGTCCCGAATACTATAACGAAAAACCTCGATGGTTAGAGGGAACAATGAAGTTTTCAAACCTCTTCATGTATGCACAAAGCGAACAGATTTCTTAATTGACTGAAACCAATCATGTAGGCTGAAACCAATCATTTAAAAAATATTCTCCACTCAAACATCTCTAAGTTAATAGTACATGTTTTTATAACCTTAACAAAACCACAAACAAATTCATAAACTTAAAACAACAAAAAAAATTTCAACAATTTTCAATTTTAAACTTAGTTGGCTCGTTCGCTCATAGTTTTCCACACACAAACAAACCTTAGATTTTTCTCTCCCTCTTTCTGTTTTTATTTGTCGTTCAGACGCTCTAAGACTTCTATATTCTTCTAATAGTCTTTCTGCACCATGAGTTCACGAATTTCAGAAGCAACTAAGATAATTTGTGCGGCTCGGCTGATAGTCTTCAGGCAGTAACGATTTTTTGCTTACTGTAAAAATGGTTAACTCAAGTCACACATGAGATTAAGAAAAAGGGCTGTATAACATTGACTCAAAGGTCTGGGACCTCTGAGTCGGAGACCGCTGTTTTGCCTCAAACAATCGCAGACAATTCACGGATCATTTACGACCTTGAACTTTAAGATCGTTACCGCTGAAAAACTACTATTAGAGTATCCTACCACTCTAGATAGAGTTAATTGCGCCTCAATGGCCAGGTGCCTAAAAACCTAAAGCACCTGAATGCCAATAAAAACAAAATTGAGACCTCAAATGATCACCATTATTTTTTATGGGACAGTGTACACTTGATCCTTTTCAGAAAGAGCAACGTAAAACTCACTCCACCTCAACATAACAAGATAAAACACACTCAACTAGATAAATTCAAGTACTCACATCTTGACAACAACTTTGGAACTAATCCGGGACTTGGTTAGGTAATGTAAGTATAACCCTAGAGGTTTTGTGTAATTAGAACTCATGAGGTTTTTTTCAAGTTGCTCAATTAAGTTTTGAACCATTGAGTTACTTCAGTGGGCGACCCTCCCAATGAAAATGCTTCTTACTCTACAAGTTGCACTCTCGTATACACTCAGTGTGCTCTCTGTCAGGATACAGACAATTCTCCTCATTTTTTTGTTGTGCGTAGACAAATTGCGAATATCAATTTGACTCTCGCTTATATTCTTTCGACTTTCCCGCAATTTTTATTTCAGCTGTTCTATTCCATGATGTAGGTATTTCAGTTGCCAAGAGAAACTTGAGTATGACCGAGCTAACTCAAAGTTTTTAAAAGTTCAATTCAAACCAAAACAACTCAAACTTCTCTCATATGACCGACTGGCTTAGACTCAAGATCGATGTCGTCATCGTGCGTCGTCGTTGTGCCGATGAGCCTCCAGAAGACCAGCAATTGAGATACAGTACCAGTGGTCATTTAAAGAAGTTTGCTGCTCATGAAAATTTTATCTACTCACCAAAAACCAAAGCGATATGAACTTGTCATGCAAAAGCTCAAGAGTTTGTAGCTGTCATTCTCTATACTTCCGTTTTCCCTCTCTCCTCTCTTCATTCCTATGGAAAGGCTGTCTCTGAAATGGTATCTTCGCATACAACAAAAGACGTAGTTCAATTCCCCCGCGCTGTGTTTTCAAATTCTCAGCTGTTTACCAAGTCAATGTTTATTGATGCCGATCGATGGATGTGTAAGCAAATCTGGGCGCCGAACAGAAAGCGAGGAAAAACTTGTGAACTTTGAATGCTTTGTAGAGAACGAGCCAATGTCATCCAGGCTTTTTACCTGTGTGGTGAGAGAAAACCATACCTTTGCAGAACGGTTTAAGGGCAGTGGGCTTAATTTTTTAAAACACATTCTTCATCACATTCATCTCAAATAGGTTTTGCGAAAGACCCTTCAGAAGCTTTGACTTTTTCTAAGCGTTTTACCAAAGACTCTAGCAGGAGTATTACGCAAACAAAAAAAAACGTTTGGTAAACCTGAGTCGTCCGCAGCCCAGAGCATGCCGGTGGAGTATCTTTGATCATCGTGTGTCGTGGTTGACTCAGTGACTTTATTTACGCTTTTATCGGCTGAGGACCTAGCGTCTACTTGCTTGTAGGCGCTATATAATTCAAGGTTTTGTCAGGGTTTGATCTGCTATTCTAAAGTTACATCCTCAGCATCACATTTTAAGCATGCGAAGATCAGACCCCTGGTTGAAAGGAGATGATTACTCAAAACCCATCCCATTTAGGCAAACAGCAAAAGAAACTTACTGTTTTTAGGGATAAATAATTCAGATGAATTTGGAAGTGTTCATTGGGGGTGAAAAAAGTCATTTAAATCTTGGCATACCATTTCAACCTAAATTGCATCAGCAATTCGGCATCCGAGGGGTTAACAGGTTCCAAGTAAGGATATATATGATACAACCTGTAAAGCTTTATTTTATCTGAAACCATTCTCCTGTAATAAATGATATAGGCGAAGACAGAGAAATTTTTTTCCGGAAAAAACTCAAGTGTAATTATTAAGTCAACTCGCACTGAGACGATAACCTCACTTGAGATAAAGTCTATTATTTTTAGCTAAATTTTTCGACCTATCACATTAATTTTATTTGCTACATCAGATGACAAGCAAGAATGACTCTAGGCTGAGTCACAAATCAGAACCACATTTTTTTCAAAAGAGCTGGTTCGATTTGATAGACTTACGATAAACAGTAGGCCTTTGGCACTCACCTTTGAGGTTGCAAAAGTGGAGTTTTCTGTGTTTTGTTTTAAATATTACATCAACGGCAGGTTTAGTTTTAATTACGAGGAGTGTGCAAACAGACGGTTTTTTCTGGAAAACGTGCTGGAAAGATGCGCTCAGTTTCATGCGAAAACTCCTTCTGTCTGGTCTCTCATTTAGATTTGCGACATTTTTTTGGCTCAAAACATCTCTCAAACATGTGATTTCCTTGATAATCAGAAAAACTTATTTTACTATCTGCGCAAAAATTAGCTTTTTGAGTTTCGGTTTTTTAAGACGCTACATTTGCAAAGTGGGTGCTTGCCGTTACCAAGCGAGCAGCAATTTTGATGTTGTGATCAGTTTTTGTTTTAGAATCTGAGAAAAAAATTTTAACGGCGGTTTTCGTTTGTGAAGAGTTAGTTATCTTCTGGCTCACGATATCCAAAGTTCGGCAGATAGAAATTGACAGACGTTTGGTTGATTGAACTTGACAGGCGTTTGGCTGATTCAACTTGACATGCGTTCGGTTGATTGAACTTCGCGGTAATCAAATTGGTCCCAGGAAAATTTGTCTCAGGTCGGTTGTTTGTAAGTTAGATAGAGAATAATTAGATTTAATTGTAAATGCACCGAAATTCAGTGGCAATTAAAAGCAATTGGACCATCTTATAATTCTGACTTATGCAAAAATTCGGGAAAAAAAACTTTTTTTTTCAATAAAATTTTTACATTTGAGAACATATGTTGTTTAAGCAGCAAGGATTGACAGCAAGCACGAAAGATTGCAGCCAACAATTTGCCTTTTTGAGGTCAGGCAGATAAAAAACGATTGTTTTTTGTTTTGTTTTATGAAACCATTACTACGTTAAAATTAAGTTGAAAAGAGTATTAAGTACCGAACCCGCGCCGAAGGGACATGTTTTTTAACTAAATGTAGCCTAAGCGCATCTCCGTATACCGCTAGTTGAGTTTTACTGCGTTTTTACTTCAAGCTATCATGTGTAATTCACGCTTGATTTCAATTAAGAACACTCCAATGTGGCCGCAAATTATTTTTAAGTAACAAATGATGTGTCTTGGAAAATTTTTGGATTTGAAAGTTTGAATCTTTTATTACTAAAACACTTTAGAGATTCTAAATAAATTCTATAAAAAATTAGGATAGCCAGTTGCTCTGCAAGTAAGACAGAATGTTCCGACCGCAGTCTTAAAAAAAATACAAAACAAAGTTTTTTTTTACAAATTGATGTCGTTTTTTTCTGCATGTTGTGATACAAAAATCTGAACAAAAAAGTAGAATTTAGGCATATTGGAGAGTCATAGTAAAATAGGTCAATTGGAAAACAGTTTATAAAGAAAAATGGCTGACTAGAAAAAGGAAAAACAAAATTTTAAAAAATTTAGAAACAAACTTCAAAAAATTTTTCAAGTTTTTCTACACAATTTTTTGAATTATGAAGTTTTTGATTCGCAAAATTGCGCAAAAAAACTTAAGAAAATACCTTTTTTTTGAACAAAACTAAGTTTTCACGACTGAAATTAAGCTTAGAAAACTATTGCAAGCATATACGGTCACCTTATTAGCGCGAAATTAGACCAAAAATCAAAAATCTTAAACCGGTTTTTATCGACACAGTGAAAAAATTTCATTTTTCTCTAATATTGATCGAATCGCGACTTAAGGGGCTTTAATGTGATATATCGCTCATCCCAGTTCAATCATTATTTGTGGTACCTGATTTTGCGTGGAAAAAAACACCCGAATACAAAGTTCCAGCCAATTTTCAATGGTCGGAACAATAAGCTTTTAGAAAACTGATGAATAGTACTTTCTCCTTCTTTCTCCTTTTTTCCATGCCAGTAGATGAGAATTCTGAGTTTTTAACATTTATTTTTTTTTTCAACGTCCATTTTGGCCACTTTTGATGGAAATTCATACAATTTTGTTAGAGGACAAAGATCAATTTATCTTAACTTTCCTTTGTGAAAGTACCAAAAGTTGGAATGAAATTATTACCCAATTTTTCCGGTTTCGAAAATACCAAATATGTTGACTCATTACACTCAAATTTGTAATCTTTCTTAACGGTGGGTCAAACTTGCAGCATTTTTTTTTTCATTTTCTTAAAGAGAAAATTGACCTTTCTTTTCGAGAAAGATTGCCTAAGCTCTCTGTTCCAATTTTACTTAACATGCCGAGTAGCGCTTTTTAGTTGCGGTTTTCCGCTCTAAATCTAGTCGCCCATTTTTCTATGTTGCACCTAGTACACTTCATTTTTTTATTTTCCACAAAAGTACATAGTTTTATGATTGGGTTGGTATTTTTTCAGCCAATTTTCGACTTTTTGATGAAGCGTGTTTAGAGCAATTGTTTTTTATCATCTGAGGAAAGTAGTTGATTGGAGCTCAAATGAAAACAATTTTCATCTGTGATCTTTTTGTGTTAAGATTAGCAGGTTTGAAAGTTACTAATTGGGCCATAATTGGACAATGAACGAGCAAAAGATTGCAATCTTATAACACGCGTAGAGGGCGGATTAAATTGTTCCAAATTGAATACTCAGGTTGACCACCATACATCTAAAATATTTATCATACAATTCCATACATCAAATGTATGGAAAAAAGATTGTCATAAAATTTTCATACAATTTCCAAAAATCGTTGAAAAAAGATATAAACTAATTTCTGTGGCTGTTTGGTTCTTTTAAATCAGTCTGGTGATAAAAACCCAAGGTTTTTGTTTTTTGAAAAAAATGGAAGTTACATGGAAATTGTCTGACTAGCATTTTTTATTGGCGATACAAGTAACTTCGAAAGGGCCCAAAAGTTTTTTTGTTTTTTTTTTCAGCCGCAAATCGAGTTTTGTACTCAAACGAACATTTTCCAAAAAATTTTTTTGCATGCATAATTCAATTTTTTGTGCGCATAACGTAGTTCTGGATACCTTATTATTGGACTTTTTTTCGTTTTCGTTGAAAATTCCTATTTCTTTTGTATGGGATGTTTATGTATGTCTTGATCAAAGTCTGATAGTTTTAAAGTTCAATTTTAAAGTATGTTACTTTCGTTTTATCAATTGTGAAAGACAGCTCTAAAACAATTCAGGTTTTTTTTGCATTGTAAATACAAAACAATCCAACCTTTGGTGCTTTGATGCTTTGAGTAAACTTTTTGGTTTATGGAAAATAATTCTCATACATTTTTCATATATGGAAAAATGATTATCGTAGAGATTTCATACATCTTTCTGTACGAATGGAATTGTATGGAACTTTATGGCAAGGAGTTTTTCACAAATGGAAATTGTATGATAAGAAGTTTTGGTCAACCCGGGTCGTTAAAATTCTCCTAACAAAACAAAAAAAGTGAAAACTTTACATGTGTTTTGTTAAGTTGGGTTGCGTTAGGACAAAAACTGCTGGCACAACAAAATTTCAGAATTTACCAGTATTATGTTTTTGTAAAATTCAGGCCCAAATTGCTACCCTAAATTTTTTTTAAAGCTTATTGAGTCAAACTTTTTGAACTTAAAATTTTTGTTCTCATCTAGAATCTAAACTACGACAGGTTTAAACATATGTTCTACTCCCATTAAAATTTCCAAAATCGCATTTTTAGAAAAATTCGACCTAGAATTCCCAGCGATATTTTGTCTACTTGGAAGCCCACACCCTCTAGGTTATTTTTTCTTCTTGATTTTTTCATGTACACTTTAGTATCAAATTGAAATCTACATTGAATTTTTTCCACGGACGCTTACAAAAGCTACGAGTCGTTTGGTACATTTTCAAAAAATAGTTGCTTGTTTTTGCATAGTTATTTAATTGAAGTAAGTGCACTGTTATTCACACGTGCTTTTTTTCTGAATGAAAAGTTTAAGTTGTCAGCGGCAAAGCTTATGCATTTTATAATTATTATTGTACTAACTTGATAGACTAACTTTAACTTCAATAAAAATGACGCAAAGATCGAAAAAGTCTCATTACATTTTCAATCGATACGTGCGGACACCACAACCGGGCTCAAACCTCGAGCAGCATGAAGGACAGGAAAACGAACTTGAGTCGAAGAGTTTATTGAAATCACAAATCGAAAAGGGCGATCATGAAAAACCAACCCGAATTGAAGAAGAGAATGAACCAGTACAAGATACGACATCAATATCTTTACACTTCGCAAACCAAGATGCTAAAAGACAATCTAAAACACCTGGATCTAATGTTTCCAAGGTCCAGACAGGTACTAAATCTGCAGCCAGAAGTGGCAAAGATTCCAGGGCGCTTTCCAGTAGGGCCAAAACTGCAGTGGTTCCTTCTAAACCTGGGTCAAGATTGAAGTCAAACCAGTCGCAGAAACCAGGGTCAGCGCAGAATAGATCTAAGATTGTGAAAAGTCAGGGAACGCCTGGATCTGGAAAAGAAGACGATGAGGCTGACAATGCAAGGATGCAGCGCAGTTTGAAAGACAGAATTCTCCACTTTAGCGAAGGAGAAGGTAGCGACGAAGATGGAAGCGGATTTGACGAGTTTGCGAGTAAGTATCTGCATTTAAATTTATTTGAAAAAAGTTAACAAATGTATGTTTTTGCATCAAATATTCTTAAAATGATTATCGCGATTGTTACGAAGTAACTGGATTATTTCAAAACTTTATTTGACTGAGTTAGGTTTAGAAATTATTGATTTTCAGGTGAAGATGACGAAAACTGGGACGAATCTGCTAGTGTTACTCAAGCACCTAGGGGATCTACGCGTGAACGAATTGAACAGTTGCGAGAAGAGCCGGATGAAGAACTCTCTTGGGTTCCAAAGTTTATCACGGCCGCCGAAGCAGTTCTGCCTGGAACAGACAGTGACTACGACACAGACCTTGAACTAGATGATGTGAAGATGAAACTCGAAATTGGGATCCAGAACATCTACGAGGGATCCGGTCGGACTATGTACGAGGCCACTTGCCGGACAGAGGGAGTTGTCCCGATCTCATTCATGATGGAACGAATGGAAAACCGATGTGTGACGATGCGCCATCACTACATGAATGACAGGGAAGCAGTGTGTCTTGCCAACGGACTCAAACATAACACTATGACAGAAGAACTAGACCTCGTTGACAATGGAATCGGGACAATCGGCGGCAGAGCTTTTGCTGAAATGGCTGTCAAGAACAAATTTCTGCTCAGACTTAATTTAGCCCAAAATAAATTAGGAAATGAAGGGGTTTACCCGTTCTACAGGGCACTAGAACGTCACGACAATTTACAGACGTTAGTGTTACGTAATAACGGACTGACTAGAACCGGTTTGAAGGAGTTCTGCAAAGCGTTGAGACTAAATAATGGACTACAAGTTTTAGACATCTCGGAGAACTTGCTGGAAGCTCAAAGTGCGATGCTAGTTTTTGAAGCACTTATGCAAAATCTGAGTCTCTTCGACCTTGACATTTCATGGAACCGCATCCAAGGCGACAAGGTTTGGAAATTGTTCGCAAAAATGCTCAAAGCAAACAACTCATTGGAGATTTTTAACTTCGCCAAAAACGGAAGCGGCGACCGGTTTTTCTCTCTGACGTTCAAAATGTGGAAAAAACAGGGCGGCATTAAAATGCTGGACGTGAGTGAAAATAGACTGACAATGCTAGCTGTCAAGAAAATGTCACTGGCGTTGACTAAAAACACGACCTTGGAGTATCTGCGACTCGGAGGAAACCAAATCGGAGACGATGGAGTTGTTTGGTTGCTGAAAAAAGTTCTGAACAAAAACATGACAATTCGAGTTCTCAGCATTGAAAACGTTCGTATTTCTCCCGAGATGATGGAAACAATAGCCGAACTGCAGTCCGACAACGACCGATTCATCATCATTTACGGAAACGGACGAGATATTAGTTCACATGTTGTAGGGATCATCGACAAAGTGGTTAAATACATGAAAGAAAACGAAATTCCGCCGCTTGAGTTGTACTTCCAGAAGCCGACCAAATCAATTCCTCCTTCGGCAATTAACAAAGTCGAGTTGGACGAACTGGAAAAGCTGAAACTCGACAGCGTAATCCATCGGCTCAAATTACTCAATATAAACTTCAACGATGACCAAATTAGGAAACTATTGCTCTATATGGAAGTGGATACTGTAGATGACATCAAAACGATGGTGTTCAACAAACCGACAGGTCTTGAGTCCGACGACGAAGCAAGCGACGAGCTGTTCTCGCTGAATGCATGGGAACCAAAAATGCACAGGTGGCTGGAAAAACAGCTGAAGCTGTTGACTGCAATAGAAATAGCAGATTTCTGCTGGAATTTCCACAGATATTTTTTGTATCTCAAGGCCAAAATAATCGCGACTCGAGAGCAACAAAACGTGCTGCTGGACTCAAAAGTTCTGAAACTTATTACTCTCAGAGAGCTAACACAGCAGTTCAAATAATGTTCACACAGTTCAGATATCTCTTAAGCAACTACACCCTCCTTCGGTACCTAGTATAAGTACAACACCCCTGCGAAGAACTAATTTGGTGGCTAAGCTTATTCAAATATTGAACAAAATAACGAGTTTTGCCTTTTAGCGAAATCGAGAGGTGAGACGGGAGAGAGGGGGAGGGGATGTTTAAGAGGTCACAGTTCAATTATCATATTTGATTTTAAAAAATTTACTTAGTTTGTAAAGGTAAGAATCAATTTCGTTTTATCTGTCTGAAAAATTGTTCATATTTTTTTCAAACGCAATTTTATTATTAGAAGCAGTCAATTTAACATTTATTTTGGCAAATATATGTAAGGATATGGTGAATGTGCGAAAACCAATATTGAGTTAATCATTTCAGTTGATTTTTGCAGATTGTGATATTATATCAAAGCCATTTCATTCTTGATCCACTCAAAGTTTAAATGAACCATCAAACAATTTATCCAACTATCAAACAACTATAATATTTCTTTATATAAAATAGGATAAAATTAAATTTCATTTTTTTTCAATTTTTTTAAATAAAATTTCTTTTCGTTTTCATGATCTTCAATTTGCCAAAACACTAGCAGTTTTTTGCAGAATCCATAATTTTTCATTTTGCAAAAAAATCTGATAATCAAAATCCATTTTCGAAAAAATAAAGTCAACCTCGAGGCCAAGCTGCGTTTTGCAAACACAAGCGAAGAAAATCCAAAAAAAGAGCTCTGAACAGGCAAAACAATTAGGAAAAAAAGAAAAAATTAGAAATACACCTTGAAAAAAAACTTTAAAAATAGGCTTTGAGATTAAGAGTACCACCTTCTTACATCTGATCTACGACCGCTTGTAGTTTTACTAACACTAGCTACCAACAAAGCAGCAAAAAGTCGAGCAAAAAAACTATTTCAATGTTCCGGACTTGAATCTCCGAATAGATAATTAGGAATTCACTGTTGTCCTCGCATATGCATCAAGGTCATTTCAATGTAAACTAATGGTCCAGCTAATGCTGGATGAACCCGTTATATTATTTTAATCATATATTACACTGATACGGAAATGCGTAATTTTCAAAAATTCGAAAAAATGGACACTTCACAAAACCCTATTTAAATCTCTGCATTAGTAGGAGATTAGCTGCTTATATAAGGGAAAATTACTACTCGTTCTTGCAATTGAATTTCTTATCTCAGATTTGGCTGCGTAGTTTTCGAAAAAAAAGTGAAAAAGATTCCAAAAAACTATTTAAAAGCCGAAAAAATGGTTTTTTTTTGTTTTTTTTTCCTAAATACATGAACTATTCTCCATTGAAAAAGAGAAGAGTCTCTTATGCAGAGAAAATTTCTACGCCATGATTTTAAATTTAAGCCTTAATATCAGACTTAACTAGTAGTTTTCTAAAAAAAATTAAAATTTTCAAAAAATAGATTT
The DNA here is from genome assembly GCF_963678635.1 of Symsagittifera roscoffensis. Lineage (NCBI taxonomy): Eukaryota > Metazoa > Xenacoelomorpha > Acoela > Convolutidae > Symsagittifera > Symsagittifera roscoffensis. The sequence continues at coordinate 25,410,855 of NC_087064.1, forward strand.
TCCCGAAGTCCACGAAGTCCATATCGGCTTTTCTACAAGAAAGGTTAGGGTGAAACAATGAACTATTCACCTCAGAATAAGCAAATTAATTTTTGAAGAAAAAAAAGTTTCCGAAAAAAAGGGCAAGTTTTCCAAAAACTGAACCTTTTGTCAGGCCAAATTTTTCCAAAAAGTAGGGCGCAGGGAAGATTATTATTTTTGGTTACACCCTTAACCTCCGATTTAGCCGGGTAGTTTATGGTAGAAGTTTCAAAAATTACCCAAAACGTCAAAGCTTGGACTGGATTGAGGCCATCATTTTTTTTATAATGAGTTTATCAAATAACTGCTAGGGAAGGGGAGAACCCCACGATTTGTTCTTTGGATGAAAACCTTTATCTTAGATTTGTGGACTTAATATTTTAGAAAATCAAAAATCAAAACGAATGGGTCAAACATCCCACTACTGAAGCATTTGAACGCCGTAGAACGTGGGTTAAAATGAAAGAGACCAGTGAAACTTGCATAGAAGAGCAGTCTGTTTGTCCATTGGTACCATTTTTTGAGAAGACGGTACAATAGTTTTCGACAGAGAGGCAAAACGGAGCTTCACGCCACTTAATAAACAACACGAACATAAAAAAGTAGAAAAATTGAATTTTGTTGAAAACATCTGGGTGGGCCAAAATGTTCGTATATCTCAATAAAAGAAAATTATGGGCCCAGCGAAAGCCGGAGGTAACTGTTCGATACTTTTTGAATTTCGTTTTTTTATGCGGGTTGAAATAGGTAATTTCAGAAATTGGACTTCGCTCACAATGTTAATTGTTGTTTTTTAGCAATAATCTTCCCAAAAAAAATATTGAAACTCCGCTTCTGTAGAAAAAAATTATCGCAATCTGCAACTTCAATTGAACCTAAAGATCCAGGTTTGGCGGAATAGTTCTGAAGATAAGACAGAAAATTTCGAAAAACAGTCAAAGAGTCAAAAATTTGGTTTTTCCGATGATGTTTTATACTACCCCTAATCTCTACTGAACCCACTAACCTCGCAAGTTTGGGAAGTTATTTTTTGGGAATGGTCAAAAAATGGAAAAATCACTACTCAGAGTTCCATAATTTGAGGTGTAAAAAAATTGTGCGTAGCCGCTTCTGGAGGGGAATTTTATTTGCTCCACTCATTGAAACAAAAGTCTCAGTCTTGGTAGGTTAGTTTTTGAGAAAACGCAAAATAAAACGTTAAAAATACTGATTAAACTTTCCCACACAGTTTTTTTTGAAGGCAGTACACAAAAGGGTAAAGCAAAGTGATCAGGGGACTATTTAAGCACACAAGGGTATAGTCGGCCTTTCTATGAACTCTCTCTTTTTGAACAATGGTAGACCAGTTTGTGAGGAAAAAATAAAATGTTTGCAAAAAGTGATAAATTCTTCCATAGCGTCTGAAACATTAAATCCAAAAAAACCAATTCTATACATCAGACAGGACTTCTAGGCAAGTACACAACGCAAAACAATTAAAACTCAAATAAGCAACTGAAAAAAACTTCTTGCGAAGCGGAAACAAGGCCGCCAATCATTAAGCAGCAACCAGTTACGCGAAACAAAAACTAATTTTATAGAGAAATTAAAAATATCAAGTTTGCCCTGGTACTAACATGTAGTAACTAAATCCCACCCATTAGGGGGGATTGGATGTTCATGAAATTGAGCATGTCAGCTGCATATCTCCGGTGGGGTCTCTGCAATTTCCCTAATCCCAAAGACACCATCAGAAGTGATTCGACTGATTTTTGATAAACTAGCTATTAACCCCAAAAAAATCTACCGTCCGATTTGATAAAACTTGCTAATTGCAAGCGTAATTAGAATTAAAATTTCTGCGACAAGTGCAAAAAATTTCCAGAGCGTTGCAAAAAAATTTAAATCCCGTATATTTTCATAGTTCCTGTTTTTTCAAAAAGGACAAAATAATAGCCAAAAATAAAAACAACAACATATGCCAATTAATTGCTCATGCCTAAGCACTTTAGCGAACACGAAAGTAACTTCTACGGAAAAGTATGAAAAAAAGAGCGAAATAATTACAACCGTAAAAAAACGCGGGAATTCACAGCGCTCTTGATTTCAAAATTTGAACAATAGTATTAATTTTGACTTCAAACAACCAAATCTCCAAAACTGCTGTGTTTCAGATCTCCGTAAGTGAACCCTTAAAATGGCCGAGAGCATTTAACTGCAATTTCCAAAATCAAAAAAATGAAATAATTTCAATTTCAAAACCCTCAATTTCATAAATGGGATTCATAATCCAGCGTAATTAATTTTAAACTTAACTTTTAATTTAACTTTCAGAAAAAAATCGAAAAAACGTCCCATTTCGGATCATGACAAAAATTGGAACAACCATTTAGCGATGCAAGATTTGCAACGCTTGAGTGTAACCTGACAGTACCTTTCTCTAAAGATTTGAGAACTTCAACTTTTCTTAAGTTTTTTATCTACGTTATGTGAAAAGGTTTGAAAATTATTTTAAAAAATCATAGCTCGAAAAGAAAATTTAAGCACTTATATTTTGAGGCAATATTTGAAACCCCTGAGATCCCTGAGAGCACCCAATTTTGGGGTTTAAAATTTTAACTCATGTCAATTTTCAATATACTCTTTCTTTGATAATTTTGTTTCGAGCAAACCTCATGTTTCGGAAACTAAGAAAATCTGAGCAGTCATAATTAGAGGCACAAATTGCAACGCCTGAAAGTTTCTTGACAGCACCTCCTACCATAGAATTGAAAATTTTAATTTTTTCAATTCAAGTTTTTATGTTCTTTGAAAATTTTTGAAAGTCATAAAAAAACGACATATCTTGCAAACTTAAAGTTTTTGAGAAGTGAGATAATGAGGCAAGACTTGAATCAGTAAAATTAATCTGACAGCACCAAACTACCCGGTTGATATTTTAATTTTTCGTGGAATTTTCAAATTTGAATAAAATAAAAATTTTCGAAGAAAAATCACAAAAAAAACTTTGTATCTCGTAAACTTGAAATATTTGGGTACTCAAATATGGAAGGCCAATTTGAAAGCAGTAGAGTAATCCTGCCGGCATCCCTTTCTCGGGCTCTTAATATCAATTTTGGGGAAAAAAACTGGATTTAAGCTGGAAAATCAAAAATATATATATATATAAGCATTTAATATACGATATAGCTTAAACGTGCACAAATTTTTTCGTTATACAAGCAAAACGTAGCAGTTTAGCGAACACGATAGTTTCTTCTACGGAAAAGTATGGAAAAAAGAGCAAAATAATTACAACCGTAAAAAAAGACGCGGGAATTCACAGCGCGGTTGATTTCAAAATTTGAACGATAAAATTAATTTTGACTTCTAAATATTATATCTCCAAAGCTGCTGTGTTTCAGATCTCTGTAAACGAACCCTTAACATGGCCGACCGCACTTAACTGCAATTTTCAAAATCAAAAAAAAAATAATTTCAATTTCAAAACTGTCAATTTCATAAATGGGAATCATAACCCAGAGTAATTAACTTTAAAATATAAACAATCTTCTTTTCTTAATTTAGCATACAGTTAAATAAAAAATTGGGCAATAATTTTGGGATGAGAGGCAAAATATGCATTTGCTTGTAGTAATCTGACATCACCACACCTAAGGGCCAACAAATTCAGTTATTGGAAAGTATTTATTTGAAGCTTAACTTTTTTGAAATCTTTTAAAAGAGAAAAAAATGTCATTTTAAGAAAACAGAAGGCGTTGAGCAGTCATAATTGTAGTCCAGACAAACATCCTGAGATTACCTTGAGAGCACCCCGCCACGGTGTTGAATATTTCGATTTTAGCAATTCTTTTGGAGGTTAAAATTTTGAGTTAATTAAATTTGTAGAAAACAGCATATCTAAGAAACTAAGATGATTTGAATAATAAAACTTCAAGGCAAGATCTGCATCGTCTGCGAGTGTCCAGAGAACACCCCAATGTAGGGTTGGGAATTTCATTTTTTGCAAGCTTTGTTTGAACACTATTGAAAAAGCATAATTTGAAATTCAAAAACATTTGAGCAGTCACCTTTGGAGGAAAATATTTGCAGCTCTGGGAGTTTGTTGACAGCACTTGATTACAGGGTTGGCATTTTCAAATTTAACTTTCAGAAAAAAATCAAAAAAACGTCCCATATCGGATCATGAAAAAATTGGAACAACCATTTTGCGATGCAAGATTTGCAACATTTGAGTGTAACCTGACAGTACCTTTTTCTAAAGATTTGAGAACGTCACTTTGTGTTAAGTTTTTCATCTAAGTTATGTGAAAATGTTTGAAAAAGCATTTAAAAAAATCATAGCTCGAAAAAAAAATTTAAGCACTCATATTTTGAGGCAAGATTTGAAACCCCTGAGATCCCTGACAGCACCCAATTTCGGGGTTAAAAATTTTAACTCATATCAATTTTCAATATGCTCTTACTTTGATAATTTTGTTTCGAGCAAATCTCATATTTCGGAAACTAAGAAGATCTGAGCAGTCATAATTAGAGGCACAACTTGCAATGCCTGAACGTTTCTTGACAGCACCTCACACCATAGAATTGAGAATTTCAATTTTTTCAATTCAAGTTTTTATATGTACTTTGAAAATTTTTGAAAGCCATAAAAAATGACATATCTTGCAAACTTAAAGTTTTTGAGAATTGAGATAATGAGGCAGGACTTGCAATCACTAAAATTTAGCTGACAGCACCAAACTACAGGGTTGATATTTTAAATTTTTGCGGAACTTTCAAATTTGAATAAAATAAAAATTTTCGAAAAAAAAACACAAAAAAAATAGTATCTCGTAAGCTTGAAATATTTGGGTACTCAAATATGGAGAGCCAATTTGAAAGCAGTAGAGCAATCCTGGCCGCATCCCTTTTTAGGGCTTTTAATTTCAATCTTGGCAAAAAAAAACTGAATTCAAGCTGGAAAATCAAAAAAATTTAATATACGATATAGCTTAAACGTGCACAAATTCTTTCGTTATACATGCAAAAATAATACGTTGAAAAAGCCTACACATAGCGAGATAGTGGAGCCCGCATTTAAATATATACTTGCTTGTAACGCACCTCCAGTGCTTCGAATTTTTAACAACTCATTAAAGCCGCATATATCGAAAATAGGATCTGCATCCTTTGAGTATACTCTGACAGCACCAAATGACAGGGTTCATTAATAAAAAATTGCCAAGATCTTTTATTCAAGTTTTCTAATGCAAATTTTGAAAAACCATAAAAATTTGAATGAGTTCAGAAACGTAGCAGTTTAATGAACACGAAAGTTGCTTCTACGGAAAAGTATGGAAAAAGAGCAAAATAATTACAACCGTAGAAAAAAAAGCGGAAATTCACAGCGCTCTTGATTTCAAAATTTGAAAGATAAAAATAATTTTGACTTCAGACCATCAAATCTCCAAAACTGCTGTGTTTGAAATTTCCGTAAACGAACCCTTAAAATGGCCGACAGCATTTAACTGCAATTTCCAAAATCGAAAAATCAAAATAATTTCAATTTCAAAACCCTCAATTTCATAAATGGGATTTATAATCCGGCGTAAATAATTTAAAAATATCAAGACTCTTTTTTCTTAATTTAACTAACAGTTAAATAAAAAATTGGCAATAATGTTGTGATGAGAGGCAAAATATGCATTTGCTCGTAGTAATCTGACATCACCACACCAAAGGGCTAACAAATTCAGTTTTTGAAAAGTATTTATTTGAAACTTAACATTTTTGAAATTTTTGAAAAAAGAAAAAAATGTCATTTTAAGAAAACAAAAGGCGTTGAGCAGTCATAATTGTAGTCCAGACAAACATCCTGAGATTACCTTGAGAGCACCCCGCCACGGTGTTGAATATTGTGATTTAAGAAATTCTTTTGGAGGTTAAAATTTTGAGTTAATTAAATTTGTAGAAAACGGCATATCTCAGAAACTAAGATGATTTGAATAATAAAACTTCAAGGCAAAATCTGCTTGTCTGCGAGTGTCCAGAGAACACCCCAATGTAGGGTTGGGACTTCGTTTTTTTTTCAAGCTTTGTTTGAAAACTATTGAAAAAGCATAATTTGAAATTCAGTAACATTTGAGCAGTCACCTTTGGAGGAAAAAATTTGCAGCTCTGGGAGTACATTGACAGCACTTGATTACAGGGTTGGCTTTTTCAAATTTAACTTTCAGAAAAAAATCAAAAAAACGTCCCATATCGGATCATAAAAAATTGGAACAACCTTTTTGCGATGCAAGATTTGCAACGCTTGAGTGTAACCTGACAGTACCTTTCTCTATAGATTTGAGAACTTCAACTTTTCTTAAGTTTTTTATCTACGTTATGTGAAAAGGTTTGAAAATATTTTAAAAAATCATAGCTCGAAAAGAAAATTTAAGCACTTATATTTTGAGGCAATATTTGAAACCCCTGAGATCCCTGAGAGCACCCAATTTTGGGGTTTAAAATTTTAACTCATGTCAATTTTCAATATACTCTTTCTTTGATAATTTTGTTTCGAGCAAACCTCATGTTTCGGAAACTAAGAAGATCTGAGCAGTCATAATTAGAGGCACAACTTGCAATGCCTGAAAGTTTCTTGACAGCACCTCACACCATAGAATTGAGAATTTCAATTTTTTCAATTCAAGTTTTTATATGTACTTTGAAAATTTTTGAAAGCCATAAAAAATGACATATCTTGCAAACTTAAAGTTTTTGAGAATTGAGATAATGAGGCAGGACTTGCAATCACTAAAATTTAGCTGACAGCACCAAACTACAGGGTTGATATTTTAAATTTTTGCGGAACTTTCAAATTTGAATAAAATAAAAATTTTCGAAAAAAAAACACAAAAAAAAATAGTATCTCGTAAACTTGAAATATTTGGGTACTCAAATATGGAGAGCCAATTTGAAAGCAGTAGAGCAATCCTGGCCGCATCCCTTTTTAGGGCTTTTAATTTCAATCTTGGCAAAAAAAAACTGAATTCAAGCTGGAAAATCAAAAAAATTTAATATACGATATAGCTTAAACGTGCACAAATTCTTTCGTTATACATGCAAAAATAATACGTTGAAAAAGCCTACACATAGCGAGATAGTGGAGCCCGCATTTAAATATATACTTGCTTGTAACGCACCTCCAGTGCTTCGAATTTTTAACAACTCATTAAAGCCGCATATATCGAAAATAGGATCTGCATCCTTTGAGTATACTCTGACAGCACCAAATGACAGGGTTCATTAATAAAAAATTGCCAAGATCTTTTATTCAAGTTTTCTAATGCAAATTTTGAAAAACCATAAAAGTTTGAATGAGTTCAGAAACGTAGCAGTTTAGCGAACACGAAAGTTGCTTCTACGGAAAAGTATGGAAAAAGAGCAAAATAATTACAACCGTAGAAAAAAAAGCGGAAATTCACAGCGCTCTTGATTTCAAAATTTGAAAGATAAAATTAATTTTGACTTCAGACCATCAAATCTCCAAAACTGCTGTGTTTGAAATTTCCGTAAACGAACCCTTAAAATGGCCGACAGCATTTAACTGCAGTTTCCAAAATCGAAAAATCAAAATAATTTCAATTTCAAAACCCTCAATTTCATAAATGGGATTTATAATCCGGCGTAAATAATTTAAAAATATCAAGACTCTTTTTTCTTAATTTAACTAACAGTTAAATAAAAAATTGGCAATAATTTTGTGATGAGAGGCAAAATATGCATTTGCTCGTAGTAATCTGACATCACCACACCAAAGGGCTAACAAATTCAGTTTTTGAAAAGTATTTATTTGAAACTTAACATTTTTGAAATTTTTGAAAAAAGAAAAAAATGTCATTTTAAGAAAACAAAAGGCGTTGAGCAGTCATAATTGTAGTCCAGACAAACATCCTGAGATTACCTTGAGAGCACCCCGCCACGGTGTTGAATATTTTGATTTAAGAAATTCTTTTGGAGGTTAAAATTTTGAGTTAATTAAATTTGTAGAAAACGGCATATCTCAGAAACTAAGATGATTTGAATAATAAAACTTCAAGGCAAAATCTGCTTGTCTGCGAGTGTCCAGAGAACACCCCAATGTAGGGTTGGGACTTCGTTTTTTTTCAAGCTTTGTTTGAAAACTATTGAAAAAGCATAATTTGAAATTCAGTAACATTTGAGCAGTCACCTTTGGAGGAAAAAATTTGCAGCTCTGGGAGTACATTGACAGCACTTGATTACAGGGTTGGCTTTTTCAAATTTAACTTTCAGAAAAAAATCAAAAAAACGTCCCATATCGGATCATAAAAAATTGGAACAACCTTTTTGCGATGCAAGATTTGCAACGCTTGAGTGTAACCTGACAGTACCTTTCTCTATAGATTTAAGAACTTCAACTTTTGTTAAGTTTTTTATCAAAGTTATGTGAAAATGTTTGAAACAGTTTTTAAAAAAATCATAGCTCGAAAAGAAAAATTTAAGCACTCATATTTTGAGGCAAGATTTGAAACCCGTGAGATCCCTGACAGCACCCAATTTCGGGGTTAAAAATTTTAACTCATATCAATTTTCAAAAAACTCTTTCTTTGATAATTTTGTTTCGAGCAAATCTCATATTTCGGAAACTAAGATGATCTGAGCAGTCATAATTAGAGGCACAACTTGAAATGCCTGAAAGTTTCTTGACAGCATCTCACATCATAGAATTGAGAATTTCAATTTTTTCAATTCAAGTTTTTATATGTTCTTTGAAAATTTTTGAAAGCCATAAAAAATGACATATCTTGCAAACTTAAAGTTTTTGAGAATTGAGATAATGAGGCAGGACTTGCAATCACTAAAATTTAGCTGACAGCACCAAACTACAGGGTTGATATTTTAAATTTTTGCGGAACTTTCAAATTTGAATAAAATAAAAATTTTCGAAAAAAAAACACAAAAAAAAATAGTATCTCGTAAACTTGAAATATTTGGGTACTCAAATATGGAGAGCCAATTTGAAAGCAGTAGAGCAATCCTGGCCGCATCCCTTTTTAGGGCTTTTAATTTCAATTTTGGCGAAAAAAAACTGAACTCAAGCTGGAAAATCAAAAAAATTTAATATACGATATAGCTTAAACGTGCACAAATTCTTTCGTTATACATGCAAAAATAATACGTTGAAAAAGCCTACACATAGCGAGATAGTGGAGCCCGCATTTAAATATATACTTGCTTGTAACGCACCTCCAGTGCTTCGAATTTTTAACAACTCATTAAAGCCGCATATATCGAAAATAGGATCTGCATCCTTTGAGTATACTCTGACAGCACCAAATGACAGGGTTCAATAATTAAAAATTGCCAAGATCTTTTATTCAAGTTTTCTAATGCAAATTTTGAAAAACCATAAAAGTTTGAATGAGTTCAGAAACGTAGCAGTTTAGCGAACAAGAAAGTTGCTTCTACGGAAAAGTATGGAAAAAGAGCAAAATAATTACAACCGTAAAAAAAAAGCGGAAATTCACAGCACTCTTGATTTCAAAATTTGAAAGATAAAATTAATTTTGACTTCAGACCATCAAATCTCCAAAACTGCTGTGTTTGAAATTTCCGTAAACGAACCCTTAAAATGGCCGACAGCATTTAACTGCAATTTCCAAAATCGAAAAATCAAAATAATTTCAATTTCAAAACCCTCAATTTCATAAATGGGATTTATAATCCGGCGTAAATAATTTTAAAATGTCAAGACTCTTTTTTCTTAATTTAACTAACAGTTAAATAAAAAATTGGCAATAATGTTGTGATGAGAGGCAAAATATGCATTTGCTCGTAGTAATCTGACATCACCACACCAAAGGGCTAACAAATTCAGTTTTTGAAAAGTATTTATTTGAAACTTAACATTTTTGAAATTTTTGAAAAAAGAAAAAAATGTCATTTTAAGAAAACAAAAGGCGTTGAGCAGTCATAATTGTAGTCCAGATAAACATCCTGAGATTACCTTGAGAGCACCCCGCCACGGTGTTGAATATTTTGATTTAAGAAATTCTTTTGGAGGTTAAAATTTTGAGTTAATTAAATTTGTAGAAAACGGCATATCTCAGAAACTAAGATGATTTGAATAATAAAACTTCAAGGCAAAATCTGCTTGTCTGCGAGTGTCCAGAGAACACCCCAATGTAGGGTTGGGACTTCGTTTTTTTTCAAGCTTTGTTTGAAAACTATTGAAAAAGCATAATTTGAAATTCAGTAACATTTGAGCAGTCACCTTTGGAGGAAACAATTTGCAGCTCTGAGAGTACATTGACAGCACTTGATTACAGGGTTGGCTTTTTCAAATTTAACTTTCAGAAAAAAATCAAAAAAACGTCCCATATCGGATCATAAAAAATTGGAACAACCTTTTTGCGATGCAAGATTTGCAACGCTTGAGTGTAACCTGACAGTACCTTTCTCTATAGATTTGAGAACTTCAACTTTTGTTAAGTTTTTTATCAAAGTTATGTGAAAATGTTTGAAACAGTTTTTAAAAAAATCATAGCTCGAAAAGAAAAATTTAAGCACTCATATTTTGAGGCAAGATTTGAAACCCGTGAGATCCCTGACAGCACCCAATTTCGGGGTTAAAAATTTTAACTCATATCAATTTTCAAAAAACTCTTTCTTTGATAATTTTGTTTCGAGCAAATCTCATATTTCGGAAACTAAGATGATCTGAGCAGTCATAATTAGAGGCACAACTTGCAATGCCTGAAAGTTTCTTGACAGCATCTCACATCATAGAATTGAGAATTTCAATTTTTTCAATTCAAGTTTTTATATGTTCTATGAAAATTTTTGAAAGCCATAAAAAATGACATATCTTGCAAACTTAAAGTTTTTGAGAATTGAGATAATGAGGCAGGACTTGCAATCACTAAAATTAACCTGACAGCACCAAACTACAGGGTTGATATTTTAAATTTTTGCGTAACTTTCAAATTTGAATAAAATAAAAATTTTCGAAAAAAAAAACACAAAAAAAATAGTATCTCGTAAACTTGGAATATTTGGGTACTCAAATATGAAGAGCCATTTTGAAAGCAGTAGAGTAATCCTGGCGCCATCCCTTTTTTGGGCTTCTAATTTCAATCTTGGCAAAAAAAAACTGAATTCCAGCTGGAAAATCAAAAAAATAAATAAGCATTTAACATACGATTTAGCTTAAACGTGCACAAATTCTTTCGTTATACATGCAGAAATAATACGTTGAAAAGCTTAAGCATAGCGAGATAGTGGATCCCGCATTTAAATATATACTAGCGTGTAACGCACCTCCAGTTATTCGATTTTTTAACAACTCATTGAAGCCGCATATATCGAAAATAAGATCTACATCCATTGAGTATACTCTGACAGCACCAAATTACAGGGTTCGTTAATAAAAAAAATTGCAAAATTCTTTTATTTAAGTTTTTTGATACAAATTTTGAAAAACCATAAAAAATTGATTGAGTTAAGAAACGTCACATATTGAGTTAAGAAACGCCACAAAATTGAAGGCAATTGAGCAGTCGCATTCGAACGCAAGATTTGCAACTCCTGAAGGGTACTCTTACAGTACCCAACTACAACGTTGGGAAATTCAAACTTTGAGAAACTTCAAACTTAACTTTTCTAAAAAACATATACTTTTTTAAAACCAGAAAAAATGTCACACTTCAAAAACTACCAAGATTTGAGCAGTCTTATTTGAGGGCAACATACGCAATCCTTGACAGTTCTCTGACAGCACTCAATTACAGGGATGGGAATTTACATTTTGTGAATTATTTTGTAATGTTTTCTGAAAATTTCTGAAAAAATCACTACAATCGTACGGTGAAAAATTTGGCCATTCTCAAATGGAAGCCAAATTCACCACCCATGAGATTACTCTGACAGCCCCAACTACAGGTTAGGAATTTCAGATTTAATTTAATTTAATTTTTCGGAATTTTTTTTTGAAAAAATGACAAAAAAGGTCAAATCTGGAGGCAAAATTTGCAACTCCTGAGACCCCTGAGAGAGCTTCACAAAAGAAATGGGAACTTCAAATTTTGTGAAACTTTTTATATCCAATTTCTCGGAAAATTTTTTCTATATTTAAGTTCTGGAAAAATTCCTATAACGTCCAATCTCGAAAACTACAAAAATTTGAGCAGTCATAATCAGAGACAAGATTCGCAACAGCTGACAATTTCCTTCTAACAACAGGATTGAAATCTTTACAAAGTTTTGAAATTTTTTAAATCTAAGTTTTTTTGAAAATTATTGAGAAAATCATAAAAATCGTTTTATCTCGAAAACTACAAGGATTGGAGAAGTGAGATTTGGAGACACGAGTCGCAACCCCCTGAGAGTACCCTGAAAGCACCCATCTACAGGGTGAGAATTTCAAAAATTAAGAAACTTTTTAAAATTTGATTTTCTAGAAATTTTTGAAAAATCTCGACGATTACCGTATCTCGTAAACTAAAAGGATTTAGTTATTCATATCTGGAGGCCAGAATCGCAAAACCTGGGAAAACCCTGACAACACCCCACTATTGGTTTGCTTATTTCAAACTTGCTGAAATAAACACTGAATTTAAACAGGAAAATCGAAAAAACCTTGACCCTTGCAATATACGATATATCTTAATCGTGCAAAAATTCTTTTCTCAAACATGCAAAAATAATACGTTGAAAAAGCTTAAACATGGCGAAATAGTAGATCCCGCATTTAAATAGATAATAGATTAGAATAAATTGAAACATACCAAAAGTGCGAACCATATGAGCACTTTTGTTTGCTACTAAGGTTAGAAAAAAACTCTGCGTAATGAAACACTGCGCCTCGATTCTGTACAAAAGTTTTTCATGACTCAAACATTTTTGCTGGCCAATAGCAGTTTGCTTTCCTTTTATCAAATGAAATAATTTGGGAATCAGACATCGAGCCGCGAAAAATTACAGTTATGCGTGAACAAAATGTACTTCTCCTGAAGAAGAAAAAACTATTACGACCTATACTATTACGATGTCTTTAATACGTTGATTGACTATTTAAATGACTCTTTAAATTAAAACTATCATATTGCTTTCGATTGAAAAAAAATTGTTTTTTGATGAACAGGTTGTCAGGTTCGAGGCAGTTAAATCAGATAGCAAAACGCACTGAGAGCTCAATCAACCCTTATAGCTTCAAGAAGAAAACAACCAAGTTAATCCTATCACGTAGTTCGATCGCACCTGAAATAGATTTCTCATGTCTTCTGTAGGTTAAAAACATGTCTACAATAATTTTATTTACCTAATTCATGATCAGCCAAAAACTTCGACTAACTGAAGGAGACATTTAACGAAGGACTTCACGGATCACATCTCGAATATTCAACGTCAAGGTAAATCATTAAGTACAAATTCAACAGTTAGAGCGATCATCGCACTAACAAGTTTTTCTCAGCTAATATTATCTATGATTTAATGCGATGACCCGCTCTCCTTTTAGGATCAAAGAAGCTCTGCTTCAAACATTAACTAAAGCATGCATTATTATTAAGCAACAACAATAGGTTTGTTTGAAACAATTTAGGAACAATACGAAGATTTATTATGAACTCCGTAGATTAAACTCAACTAGCAATCTAGAAAAATAGTCTCCATTCATTCCGAAAATTCAATATACTACATCATCAAAAGCAAACTACAAAAACTCGAGGCTAATAAATAAGACTGGTTGAATTCAATAATTTACATTGTGATCAGGTTTTCAGTTTTAGGGCAGTTAAGACGTTTAATTCTACCAGAAGTCCTAGATCATTACGAAAACAATTAAAATATGCTATCAGATTTAATGAACATTATTTATGTCGTTCCGTGCACGTGAAAAAGACGAAAGCGGGATGAGCTATCTAATAAAATATTTTACGAGTTTTCCAGTCCACGTTTTCGAGTGATAGTGATTGTTTATTTTTGATCACGTGACAATGCTTTGCTAGCATTTCTTTTGACCTTCGGACTGTGAGTTCGTACGCGGAGAAGTGACCGAATGAATGACTATTCGGTTTCTGTTGGCAATTTCCTCAAAAGGAGGTGAGGAGAGGGAGGTCTTTCAAGTTTGTTAGTTTTCAAGTTGATTTTCTTCTGTTATAGTTCGGATACGTCAGATGTTCTTACAGATTGCACGTACTGAAACATTAGCATCTATTATCAAAAGAGTCACTAAAAACTTCTGGAAAAAATCAACACAAAAAAAATCAATAAACCACGTGCATCACCATCTCAATAGCTCATGTATAAATAAACTCGTCACATAAACCATGCTTATTTGCTGAGCGGCTTCTTTTTTAGATTCTTCGCAATTAACACGCATATATTTCCCAAATTTTTCAACATGCTTTTTCGCGGAGACCAAGCTTGGCCGAGTGACGTATTTTGATAGATTGCCTAACCTTGGCATGCCAAATGGATCAATTTTAAACAGATAATGGATATGTCTGTCGCTTCCTGCGCCTTTGGACACAAATACCATTCAAAAGACATGAGCGAGCAATAGAGCTGAGGCGAATATGTTATTTTTCATTTTTCCATTCCAGAAAATAAACCTTGACATGCGGTAGTCAACAAAACGCAGACAGATGCTACACCGACACCAGCCAGTGGCACTCCATGGCACGAGCGCACGTCCAAACCACTTTTCCCGCTGCGTTAGACAGGCATTATATAGAAATGAAAGCAGATACATAAAACACCATGAAATGATATATACGCCTTGGTAGTCGATTTAGCTTCCAGTCAGACAGAAACAAACAAAACATTGATCTATATTGGGATTCCATGCATGAAATGAGCAATCGGATCTATTTCTCAGGATCAAACACTCATTCAGTCGAGTAAACACATGTGATTTCACGTCGCAAGCAAAGAAGCATGACCAGCGCAATAAATCTTATAATCCTACCAAGATAACGCCATTAAAGCGCCTCGAATGCATTTTCATATCACCACTCTTTTCCAATCTAGTTCATACAAAGGAACATTGATTGAATGAAAAGTAAGTTTGATTAAGAGGGCAGAAGGTAGATAAGTTATAGAACGCCGAACTTCTGACATACTTTTACATCTAGGGTGTCGTGAATTGTTAGAATAGGACAAATAAAAGCATGCTTTGCAATCGTACGAAACAGGACTAGTAATCGAGATGAAAGCCAGATTAAAATTTTTAAAATCCGAATCTAAGGATTAATCTACTTCATTTTGTGTACCATATTAATATTTTTGTGCCTATGTAACATTTATGACTAAAACCGGATGGATAACGAAAAACTTATGCAAATATGGATTGAATAGAATAATCCATCGCCCTACCTTTCTGCATAAGAGAGATAAATCCGTCACAAAAATTTTTCTAAATCGTGTTACACTATTAGTTGATACAATTTAGTGGTACTGAAGTTTTTGAAATCTAGACCAAACATTAGCGAACTCCAAACACTTTTAAAACAATATTCAATTCTTCTAACAAATTTCTTTCAGGATTGCAAAGAAGAGGTAGGTGCAATCGTCTTTTCAATAGTTTTTTTGCATAAGTAACCTATCAATCCAGTTATCGTCAAATTTGAGTCTAACACAAAATAAACAGAGTTACCATCACCCATAAAACTACTGAACACCTCTACCCTTGCACGCTATACTCACTTTTAAAAATGGGAGGGGCTATTATTGCCCTGCTGTAGTCCAAGTCAGATGTGGTACTGTAACAAAAGGCCAGTTTAAAAAGGAAGGCAAAAAGAACGTTGCCAATTAATCAGGCCATTTATATATGAAGAAAAAATAACTAGACTAGCTAGACTTTTTTTGGTGGAATTCGAAACTTTTGTTTCATCAGTTCCAAGATAACATTTCCCAATATGTCACATATGTATGTGCGCCTCCTATAAACTCTTTGTCATATGGCACAATCAAAAGCTAAAAGACATTGAGACATTTCTCTTACTTATTTAGAACTTCAAATACAAGATCGACGACGGAAAATTATCCACTTTTATGAGCTGCGTTGTTCGAAAACTCATTGTACGGCCCACGTATATTCAGAGGTTATTACAGGATCAGAATTGACGCATTATTCGATTAGCGCAGGTTACATTAACTGGGTGGGGAGGAATAACTCTAGGCAATTTTCCCATCCAGTCATGACAAGAGGGAATTTATTTGCCCTTTTCCCAGTCTGCAGCAGAAATTGGAATAATTTGCACCGAGAGGCAGAAAATGTCAAAGTGGGGCCTTACCATGCCACCTAATAACTCTAAATGGAAACACTTATCCCCTTTCTACTGCAGCATGTTTTTATTTTTTTCCTAATAACTGCTAGTCACTTCTCATCCTCTGCAGCTATAGTGTCAAGGAAATATTTCCTGATAAGTGATCATTTGTTATAACGTTTCTCTTCCGTGTAATAACAGTAGGAACATATTTTATGTCCTCTTCAAACATTACGATACAGAGGTTGAATTAAGAAATATTGGCCAACAGAAATCCAATTTCAAAGATGTTTGGCTACTATAGAAGTCGCACTCTAACTACCTTTACTTAATAGCAACTGAATAAACAGCCTGGATTTGAGAAAAAAAAACCAACTGACATAATTTCAATGAACAATTGAAAAATATATTTTAACTTTCGGATTTTTTATAATGAGTTGAATCACTGGAAAGGTTTTCTCCGTAAATTCGTGGGTAGTTTTTTATTCGTGACCTGATCAACTTGTTTTCCTTTCAAAGATACCAAATTGTTAAATAGCGAAGTGAGTTCATACACGCTAGCCTGTGCAAAAAACCATCACATTAACCCTCGTATATCAAATTTGATTTCACGTAGTAGGAAATTCTAAGCATGGCCAACAGACAGTTGGAGAAGAGCTATTGAACTCAACTAAACAAAAAAAATACTGACTTGTTGTTTGAAAACCTTTCAACTTTCGAGTTTCCAAGAAAAAAGATAGTCTTAAAGCTCTTTGAAATTCTAGAGCAAATTGTGACTGAAACTTTTTTTGATAAATTTAAAAGGATTTGAGAAAACTGGATCAATCGGTAAAATTTTCATTTCACTGGGAAATCTGATAATTAAATTTCACTTTCGAAATTAGAAGTCAATCACGTTTTTCGTGACCTTTACACTTGTGCGGTTCGATAGTGGAGTTTGCCTTCCTTTTGATAAACTAAATGAACTGAACTTAAAAACAAATCAAAAGTCAACCCGCGAAACGTGAAATTGAGCCTAAACAAACATTAAGACTTTTCCTTAAAAAACGGGAAAAAGTCATCACGGCCATATAAGCGCGGGAATTACGTTCTTCGACTCTTAAAAACGAAATTAGTTTGTTAAGTAAAGCTTCATTTTCCGTGACTACCACTTTTGCAATGGGAGAGTTGTATTTGTTTTCAACTTGGAAAATCAAATTGGAAAACGATCTTCGAAAGAGCTTGATCGTTTTCTCCGAAAAGCTACCCCTAGACAAAAACAATCAACCCTATAAACAAGCTCACAATAAAAATTAATTGCAAAGTGTTCTATACAGTATCTATTATAACAATCACCAGCTCAATTTATGGCCACTACTTCTCCATAGTATAGAAGAAAGGGGAAAGGTGGAGAGATAAAATCATCCCAAAGAAAAACAAGGATAGCCGGTTACTGTTTTTTTTCTGCGTGGTTTGATAAAAAAAATTGCAATTCTGGCCATTCGAAATTGTGATGAAACGAGGAAAATGAGAAAACACTTGGCCCCCAGCACATGGAAAGACACCAGTTCCTGGCCTATTCCATAATCTAAGGGGGACTGTCTTGCCGCTTCTGCTTTGCAGAAGCGAGGCCTCTAACATGTTTTTTTTTTTCAGATTCGAGGCCTCCAATTACATCACCATCGTAGCCGATGAGACAATGGACATCAGGAACGGAGCAGGTTCACTATCGATCAGACACTGGTATGCCACTGAGACCCGAGAAAAGTCTCTCGATTTTGCGGACACAGTGGATACAAGGGCAAAAGCTCAGCTGAAACCATCCTGGCACGCGTCTCAGAAAATGGAGTTATTCTTTCAACAGGCTGTACTTTAAACCTGATTTCCAAATCCTCACTATGTTTCGCGGTTCTGCAAAACATCACCCATTCTCCAGTTCAAGGCAGCAAAAGGGGATCCTCACATTCTCGCTCAGCACTTGGAACTCAACATTGCAGGGAATACCATTCTGAAACAGATTTCTATCAGAGTCGAGGCCTCTAATTATATGACCATCACAGCCGATGAGACAATGGACATCAAGAATCGACCAGGTCTCACTAACTATCAGATACTGGCATACCACTAAAATCCGAGAAAAGTTTCTCGGTTTTGCTGACACAGTCGATACAAGGGCAAAAGCTCAGCCCAAATCATCCTGGCATGCATCTCAGAAAAATGACTTATTTTATCAACCGGCCGTGCTTTTAATCTGATTTCCCAAATCATCACCATGGTTCGCGGTTTTGCAAAGCGTTCTGATGATTTCAGTAAAACAACGGAACTTGCAGCCCGAAACTAGCGATACTGCAACCTCAAGATTTCTGAATTTCGATGGATTGAACGTAACGATGCTGTTCTGACATTTATCCAGTTCAAGCCTTCCGTTGAAGCTACATTAGAAGACATCAGCAATTGGCCTGGGGACAGCTGTGCATCCAACTGCTGTACTTATCTGGCTAACATGATGCGATCAGAGATCCTGATCGCCCCGATGAATATGAAGCACTTGCTTGGAGCAAGCTACCATCATTGCTCTTCAAGGACCTTAGCCAGAACTCCTTCAGTCGATGGATCACATTTGGATCATGCGTCAACTCTTTCAACAAGGATCATGCGTCAACTCTTTCAACAAGAGCGCGATGGTGAAGGCAGTGGCCGCTACGAAAGAGTCCAAACTGACGCTGCAAAGCTAGATGATGTTCAGATTGAGGGCCGAAGAGGCAGACCGCCCATAGCATCAACGGCGTATGACCACTTCAGATAGACCGCTTGCCTGCCTTTCTTTATTTTGTTCTGATGAACCTGAAGAAACGCTTCATTTGTGCATCTTCTTCAAGCGAGTTCGAATTTTGGAGAAACATGTACACAGATACGCCAGAAACCTTCATATCTGCTCTTAAAAAATGTTTTATATCCACAATACCAATAACTTTTTCTTTGCTCCAGATTGATGCTTCCCCGTGATGGCATGCACTGCTGAGCACGCTTTTCGAGCATTAATAAACTAAAAATTTACCTCCGCTCCAATATGAAGGAGGATCAACTCTCAAACTTTGCGCTGATTTACACCCACAGAGATGTGGAAACTGAAGTCGGGGATGTCGATGACAGATTTGCTGCCAAAAATCAATGACTCAATTGTGTTTAATTTCGTTTTATTACTGTTATTAACTCAATGTTTTTGTCAGAATTTTTTCTCAATCCAACACCCCTTAAAAAACTAGACGAACCTCTAATACAAGTACTGACAATGATTTGAGTTCAACAACTTGATTTGGGTTGAACGGATTTGCTAATCCAGCCTTTCATCGCATCATGACTTGAGTTGACAAATTGAAAAGAAAACGGTGCCCAAAAACATTATTTTAGCGAGTAGACCAACCGCTATTACTAATTGACCATTAGTTAATCAATTTCTCATGTTAATCGAACTTTGCTGTCAAGACCTTCTCGGTTCCGTTTGGTTTTTGTTAGCCCTATCATATATTCTGCTCGAACTAAATGAATTTTGATAAACACATGGGTTTCAAGTCATATGTGGTAAATTAGCATTGAAAATAATTTTAACCAGCAGTAACTAAGCTGTCAATACTTGAGTAGATGCCCGTAGAGACAAAAGAAATGTCAGAAAAGTTAAAGCAGCAAAACTGTGAAACTCGAACTTTCTAAACCCGCTCCCTGAGCTATAACGCCGCTGTTTAAAGCAACCTAGCATCGAAACAATATAAGGTCGTAGCGAAAGAAATGTTTGATTTTTAAAACAGGGAAGAAAAATCTAATTCAGGTTAAAAAACACTTCCCCGCAAATGTAATTGAAAAACATGAGATTAGTAAGCTGTCCGTTAAGCTTTTGAACTTATAATTCTGATGGAAACAAAAAACACTAAAAGAAACAGAGTAGTCGGTTGCTGTGCAACTAGCTCAAAAAGTTCCAACCACATTCATAAAAAAGAATGTTTTTTCTTCAAATTTTTGCGTCCTTTAAGCGTTGTACGATGGCGAAAAATAAAGCTTGTAACCTCAGTAATTTAAAACTCGCATTTTTGAAATTAATTGAAAACTTTTCATAGACAAGAGAACGCTTAATGAAGCGTAAAAAACATGTTACCACGAAATAAAACTAGCTTTTTCTCGGCTTAATAGACCCATTTTGATCTAACAACCTTTACTCGCCCATTCATTCATCGAAACACGTTCGTCGACTCTTAAATGGATGTTTTTTGAATTTCCAAAACGATTAATGATTGGCACTTTTTTGATAAAAAATAACCCATTTTAAGAAAATTGGATCGTAAAGAAAACTTTTAGAAAACTGGATAAAAGTAAAAAAATTTTTCTATCACTGGGAAATCTGAACACTAAATTCTATTTTCGAAACTAGAAATCAATCGCATTTTTCGTGACCTCTACACTTTTGCTGTTCAATAGTAGAGTTAGTCTTCCTTTTAACAAAAAAAGGAACTGAACTTAAAAGTAAATCAAAAGTCAAACCGCGAAAAAACAAATTTGAACAATTTTAAGACTTTTCTCCTGAAAAAAGACCTGAAAAAAAAAACATCCTGACCTATACCTTAAATCTCTCTAGAGATGCCCTTAAATCTCTTTGAATTTCTGGAACAATTTATGACTAACCCTTTTTTTGATAAAATTTACCTAATTTGAGAAAACTGGATCAATAAGTAAAATTTTTATTTCACTGGGAAATCAGAAAAATAAATTCCACTTTCGAAACTAGAAGTCGATCACGTTTTTGTGGCCCTGACACTTTTGCTGTTAGATAGCGGAACTTTCTTTCCTTTTTGTAAAGGAAATGAACTGAGCTTATAAAGAAATCAAAAGTCAAACCGCGAAAACGTAAACTTGACTCGTTCATTTCCTCTAAAAAGGCTAAAACACTCCCGATGACGAAGTTTCTCCCCACTTTCCGAGGTCGGAACAAACATTCGGCCAATTTGATGCTTTCAACCACGATGGGAAATTGCTGAAGACTCACCTGAGCATATTCCTGCCAAGAAATAACAAATTTACTTACATTGTTTCAATATTTCTATGAAATATTTCTACTTTGTTTAGCTATTTGTCAATTTTCCGGCAATATCGACTATACAAAAAATAGTATTTTTTGCTATTAAGCACCAAATACTGGAATTTGAAAACTTGCTTCACACCTAATTTAAAAAAAAGTAGAAACAAACTCTCAGAAGGAACAAATGAAAATTCTGTTTCATTTGTCTGAGAACGAGAAAATTCAGAATTGATGGATAAAAGTCTACTGGCAACGAGCTCAGGGAAAACTGCAGCTTCTGTGAGCAACAGAAGACGCACACAAATCACTTCAGCTAAAAGACGGAAAACTAGTTCATTGCAAACAAGAGCCGAGACCCGTAGGTCTGCATGCTGCGACTTACAAAACTTAAACTTCGCATTCCAACGCAATTGATTTTTGCCATTTAATTGCTACATTTTCATCTACTCCCCTTTTGAAGAGATTTACCACTGTTAGAACGTATAATCAACTTTTGCCCTCTAGTCTTTTTTGATCCAAGCAAAACATTCAAAGCAACCAGGTTGTCTAATAACAGTCTCCTCATTGTGTAAATTCGAACTATCAAACAGATTACTCTTGGCTCAAAAAAGGCCACCACTTTGAAGTGCCTGGCTGGTACTAGAGAAAGAAAGCATGCAAAGAGGGAAAATGGAGATAATATTCTTCGTATATGAATAGGTCTTCTTATGTTCCTGCACCTAAGCACAGATTAGTTTGACCATTTTTCGCTCATATTAGCCGCCTACAATTCCCTTCCCGCTATGCCACGTACAATACCACTCTTTTCTCCAGCCATGCTGTTGTATGTTTATGCCACTGTGTTCCGCGTGTCATAGCCACAAGCTTGTATGTTTTCTTCGGGGGAAAATCCCATAAGCCACTGATATTTCATTAAGCATCAATATCTCCAAGCCTAAATTAGTTGCATCCATGAACTGAATTACCAAACCCTTTTTTATTTGCATCCATATCACCTTCACAATATCAAGGAACTATACGGTAATCATCGTAAACAGCAACTGTTAGCATTAAGGGTTTCGCGTTTTCGAAACCGTTCTTTTTGATTTCAAGGCATGTTTATCAATTTTGGCAATGTTCATAATTTAACGCATTTTTTTCAACGACTTATTTTTTCCTTTTTTTGTTTAATGGGCTAGCATATTGTATCTGGTTACTCCGAGGCAATTGGAAGGAAAAGAAGCCTCTGCTGGAAAGATTTCTTCTCTGCCTTTTCCTTATTGCGGAAGTCGAATTAGACTCAGGAGAAAGGGAGGCGAAAGAAGAGACAAAATTTACGATGCAATTAGAAAAAGTGTTATTACCCAACGGCTGGCCTCAGGTTAAAATTTGTTCTAGATCGGTGACGCTAGTGATAAATTAGAAATTCCAGGAACGTTAGTTCAAGCATTCGTTATGACTTATTCAAAGAACTTCATCCATAATAAATTTATATTGCATTGACTTAAATCTGATCTAGATACAACAATAAACAGAGCCAATAGGGCGTATTTTTTCTTTTGATTTTCGATTGATTAATTAAGGACAGATACAAGTAAGTTCACGTCTGATAGTTTGAATACTAAAAAAACACAAGCACAAATATGAATCTCATCATTGTCGGAACAAAACATAGCCAACTGACAGCTGGAAAAGAGAAATGACCGCAAAGAAACAGAAAAAAAACTGACTTGAGAAAAACTGACTTATTAAGATAAAAATTACTCTTAATAAGAAATAAAAATCCTCCAGTACAGAGTTTTGATGGCTATATTTTAAAGGAACATTTCTGTACTCGTGAAATCTTTCATAGTAGCATTTTGCCATCTTATTTATCTGTGTAGTGTACATGAATGAAGTAAATCACGTGACTGGGTAGCGTGGTGTACATTCACCTACCGATGGCGGCGGAGGGTGTCCCCCTTCTCTGGAGGGTCCGGCCACTCCTGCGGCTGCATTGGCTCCTGCGGGACCCAGTCTGTGGTAGTTGCCTCCTCCTGCGTACATGCCGTATCTTCCGTTGTCGTGTGGCCTCAGTCCTGTCGTGCGTCTATATGGATCGTCCAGTTGGTCATATGAGCCAGCACAGTACTCACTAAAAACATTCTCACTCAGCGCAGTTCTCAAAGTGATTTTAGATACACAGTAATCAAAAACAAAACTGTTTCAAGGTTTCAGAATGTAGTCAATTTTTTTTTGGTTTTTACCATATTTAGGATTTGATTTTAGGTTTCGAGATTTGATAAACATAATAATCCGTATCAAGTGACGTTGGAGCAATTAATGGATATGCGAGGCGTATCCACTATGGAATTGCTTAATTTTCTCATTTTGTAATGGTTCCGACCATTGAAAATGGGGAGGAAATTTGTACTCGCGTGTGTTTTAGTTTTTTTCATTTTTTTCAACTTTTTTTCACGCAAAATCAGGTGCCACAAATAATCATCGGACTGGGTAGAGTGATATCATATTAAATCCTTTTAAGTCGTGATTCGAATGACATTGAAAATGTCAAAAAATCTTACCAGTGCGGAGAAAAACCGGTTTGTCGTCTAATTTCAAGCGAATGAGCAGACTTACATTGGCTTATTCATGCTTAATTTAAGCCATGACAATTTAGTTTTATCAATTAAAAATAGTTCTTGGAGTTTTTAGCGCCATCTTAGGAATCAAAAACTGCGAAGAATTTCTAAAATATAAAAAAATTAAAACAATTTTTTATTAATTAAAAAAAATTTAAGGATTTTTTTGTTCATTTTTCTACTAATTTTCCTACAAAAACTGTTTCCCAATTTGCCTGTTTTACTTTGACTGTCGAGCATGCCAAATTCTAGTTTTTCGTTCACAGCCTTTTATCACACCACGCAGAAAAAACGACACTAATTTTGAAAAACTTTATTCGTATTTATTAAGACTATGGTCGGAACATTCTGTGCTTCTTGCACAATAACCGGCTATCCTTGTTTAGTTTTTGATTTGGTTTGAAACAATGTTAAAACGTTTTTCATGTTCAAATTCTGGGACCAAGTGAACTAATTTCGAGCGAGTGAGCAGGCTCACATTAGCTAATTTATGCTAAATTTAAGCCTTGAAAATTTAGGTTTACTCAAGAAAAGATAACTTTCGCAGTTTTAAGCGCCATCTTAGAAACCAAAAAGTTCAAAAATTCGAAAACTTAGGCCAAATCCTGTATATATTGCAACCCTACAAAACCTCAGTGAGATGACTAACACCTTTACTTGGGCTCTCCTAGGATCGTATGGAATGACTAGCGACTTACGCCTGTCGATCCATCTGTCCCCAGGTGCAGGCTGAGAGAATGACGAGGATGAAGAGACACAGTGCTGTGATGAGGCCAGCTCCAAACACAAAGTCCACTCCCTCCCTACAAAACACACTCAACACGCATAACACAACACAAAATCGTAAACAAAGACTGATAACACTATTTGAAGAAATCCAGAAAAAAATGTTTTAAACAGAACTGATATTATTGCACGGAGACAAAGCGAAGCTCGTACCATTTCCGATACGACATTAACATAAAAAGTAAGCTAGCCGACTGAAAAAGAAGAAAACGTCGCTGATAATTTTTTTTGAAAAAAATTATCTACCGAAAATGTAATAATTTTGTCTTGATTTGTCTTGAATTTTTCCTTCATAGATAAACATGCGAATTAAGACAAATAAATGCTAACGAGCATCCAAAAAAGTATACAATGCGATAACAAAGCCGAAAATACCTGGGCAGACAGACAAAAGCAGACACACAGAGCAGACACACAAAAATACTTTGAAAAATCCAAAAAAAAAATTAAAACCCCTCAAAACATTTAGATAGCAACCTCCTTTTTACATCTGGAACTTTTGAAGCCAAATAAAGGAAAATAAAGGGAGAAAACAAAAATGAAATTGAAATCGGAGTTTGCGAATTTACAACCAACATAAAATTAGAATAGAACTGCCATTTAAAATGAATCCATTTCAAAAATTGTTTGGTTAGTTGACAAAAATACAGTTTTGAAGATGACCACCAATTTGAGTCATCCTGTGAACAAAGTTATTTACGAGAAAAAATATGGCTGCAACACCCTTGCTTATCGCAGAGGTAATAACTTTCAAAAAAAACTTCATACCTACAACAGACATTGATTCGCGACACACAAGGTCATAACTTGAACTTAATTATTATAAAAGCATGTAAAAGCTCTACTTGAAAGAGGGGGCCGAACAACCTTCCGGTGAAAACGAATGTAAAAACAAAGGCGCTTAGGTTTAAATAGATGGATTGATTTCTTCACTTGTCCTTGATGCAATCTTACAAACTGCTCAATCAATTGTCTCGAAAAAGAGCTTTAATCAATATCAGATTGTATTTCATTAATGGTACCTTTATACGGATCTACATACGAATACGCTCATAAATCTCAGTAGTACTTGTACAACAATGATAGTGTTTGACACTCACAGGAAAGTGTAGCAGACGGCATTCAGTCCGGACACTAGATTTTGATGCACCACAATGCACTCTGTCTTGCTGGCAGTGGCGTCCAGACTGGCCTTCACCTTATGCATGTTCTGCTGGATCAGTTCGAACATCAGCATCACCGGCTCCCTTCCATCTACCGCCGCATCTCTCTTCAACTGCACCAGTGTCTTATTGCTCTCGTAGTACTTGTCAAACGCACGCTGTAGATCCTACAACAAAC
Organism: Symsagittifera roscoffensis; assembly: GCF_963678635.1. Taxonomy (NCBI): domain Eukaryota; kingdom Metazoa; phylum Xenacoelomorpha; order Acoela; family Convolutidae; genus Symsagittifera; species Symsagittifera roscoffensis. The sequence goes on from NC_087064.1 coordinate 25,436,885, forward strand.
AACGATATCACCTCAAAACGGCAGACAAAACATACCACTAAGAGTGATCATAACTTTGTACGCAATACAAACTAAATACACTAAACCTTTCTACATACATATGAAAAATCTAGATAAAGGACAATTGAAAATGATCGTTCAGAGCATCTGGATTGCTCCGACTGAACTAGGAAACTAACATTTTAGCTATTTTTCTGCAGTAAAAATTCAACAAGGAACGGCGACAATTTTGCGGCAACCTTACAAATACTTCAACGTTAGATCTATAGCTAGAGAAAATTAATTGATATTTTTAGTAAATATAATGGATATTTTTTATACATAATTTAAGACTACAATTTTTGAATAGACCAAAACGTTGTAAAGAGAAAATGTGCCGCATGTAAGAGCATGGACGAGGCATTGGTTCATGAGCGCAGTTTTGCCTATTGCTGACAACATACCGATGAGTAGGGGTTGTTGGGGTTGACCTTGTCGTCTGGACCGGTGGGCACTTGGTAGTGGGGAGGGGGACAGTCGAGGAAGTAGGCCATGTCTGTCTGGGTAAAGTCAGACTGGTTGTAGAACACGCCATGTGGGTCCATACAGAAGTCAGACACGCCCTAATAACACAAATCAATCACAAAATAATCAATTAAGAAAAAATCAAAACAAGTCAGCATGAATACAAAAAAAAACGAATAAAATTGAATCGAAATACCAAAATCTCATCCATATTCACACCCAATTTACTCTTATCTCAAACAGTGTGTTCAGATGATTGCTAAAGTTTGTGTTAAATTAAGCAATGTTCATGAAATCGGTCATTTTGAACCTCATAAATATGATTCCATAATTAAAGAGGCACCCAACTGTTAAAACCACCCACTACAGGAACATGATTCACACTCCTGGACGCCTAAAAAGTTCGACTGATTTATACACCTATCTGATTAATCAGTATTTTCCTTTTTAGCGAACCAACGACATATTCAGATTAAATAAACATTTCTTATCGCCAGATTGCATAAAAAACTACTTATTTTGTAGTTTTCTCGCATATTCCCTCATTCATAACTACTATCTGTCTGCGCATCATCTCATTTTTCATTTTCCTCCCTGCAACATCCTGTCAAGCCTGCAGGAAATTGAGCGATTATTCACCTTTTAAATTACACACAACTCAGCAGAATACGAACATGAAATTAAGTAGAGCGTAAAAGAGAGTTCAGTGGAGCATTAAAAAGATCTTAGGTGGTTTGTGCATTGTTTATACTACACTGCGGTTCCCACCATCCCGGCTGACCTCAATGCGCTTTACTTTCTTTCCACTCAGAGCTATGTCATATCACCATGTATACTTTTCGGATCATGAATATTAACTGAAGGAAAACAATGGAGGTGAATGATGGTATTAACAAATTATAAGCAGGGCTTAGGGCTAAGAACCGAAGCATCAGCAAACCGAATTTTTTTATGCTTAGTAATTCACCTTAATAAAATCTTATATCAAACTCTAATTCCCTGATTGAAAATAAATAATTTATTAGCTACTTCAAGAAATATTAGACTCAATTTAGTCAAGTTATACAAAAAGTAAATTGCACTAACAAGGGCGAACACGAGGTACCATGCAGTGAGACTGAAGGCGGCAATCAGACCGAAGATGCCCATCACTGCTCCCCTGCAAAAAGAAATAAACGACAATAAACATAGCCAACTGACAGTTTGAAAAGAGTAATGAACGCCAGGAGATAGAAAAACTCACTTGTTTTTTTATTTAAAAAAATAAACCTGCGAAATTTGAAGAAAAAATGTATGCCCTTTCAGCTCTTTTAATTTCACAAAAAATTTATGTTTGACCTTTTTCTGATAGAATTAACCCTATTTTGAGAAAAATGGATCAATAGGTTAAAATTTTTATTTCACTGAGTTATCTGAAAATTAAATTCCATTTTCGAAATTAGAAGTCACTAAAATTTTTCGTTAACATTACATTTTTGCTATTAGATAGGGAAGTTTGCCTTATTTTTTTTACAAAGGAAACGAATTGAACTTAGAAATCAAAACTCAAACCGCGAAAAATCAAAATTGAGCGTGAATTAATTTAAAGAATTTTTCCTGAAAAAAAAACAAGAAATCAAGATCTATAAAAGTGTACTCACTACGTTCATTACTCTTAACATCGTCATGATTGATCAAACCGGATAAGCCCAACAAGGATCTAGTTATCAATTACGACCTTGAAAAAATGACATGGTACGACTGAGAATGAAAATGGACAGGTTACATTATTGACTGTAGCCCACGGCGTGAACTACCATAATCTATGGCGTTTTTATATCTTAAAATGCATGAATAAATTTTAAAAAATGATGAGAAACAACTCGCTTGCCCATTAATATCAATTTTGGCTTCTTGACTAAGAGAACCGAACAATCTGAAATCTTTACGACCTGTGCAGGCGCATGTTTCATATAAAAATATTAATTCGATTAGCAGTAAATGCGAAAATTAGTAGGAAATGCATGTATTTGCCTTCGGCCATTCTAACTTACACCATGAGAAATACTTCTGACGTGCAGAGCACTGCGAGGAAGATGGTGAAGGAGATGAGACCACACCATCCGAGCAGGCTCCACGTGCAGATACTCCTGAAACAGATAGCACTGAGAGTTGGACGGAAAGAAGTTGTGGCATAGGGTGGGTTTTGAGGTACCCCAGTTTGTAAATAGGTACCTTCTTCAGTCACAAATTGAATTCCATGAAAAAATATAAACAAGGTTTGCCGGTTGCTAGATAAATAGCACAATTTTCCGATCACAGTTATTATGAAAGTTTCAAAACAATTATAAAGCGAGATGATTTGATTGCCGTTGCACAACGCTTCTGAAATCAACATATCAACACAGAGGCGAAACTGCGCTTCTCAAATACTTGCAAGAGCATGACCAAAAAGGAGCTCTATCAACTGACATAAGAAAAAGTTGAAGCCTCGAATTAGCAAAAACTCGACGTGTCGGATTCGAATTTTCGACCTAGCAAATTTGAGCCTTTCACACTAACCGCTCAGCCACAGATGCTTACAATCCCTAAAAACTAGCCACCAATAACGCAGCTGCATATTCTAACAAACTGCCAATTTGATGCAGCAAAATAGGACCAAATACAAAAAGCCACAATTTTGCATGTAATAAATCTCAATGCATAAAGCCACATTATGTATAAATTATGCTTGTCAAAAAATTGCGAGATATATTTAAACAGAAAAATTGTGAAATCGAGTTTTCTTATTGTTGTTGTGTGAAACAAATAGCTTTTTTGGTTCATGTGATGAATTAAAAACGCATTCAACTGAGTAAATAAGTTTGCCTCGGTTCGCCAAAAACTGTCTGAATCTTGGGCTTCCCAACTCAAGAAGATGAAAAAAAATTAATTAGTCCTTGAAACACATCAACACTTTGTATATAATATAACAAGGATAACAGGTTGCTGCAGTGCAAATAGCACAGAATGATCCACAAAAAACGAAAGGTTTTTCAATATTCAACTGTGCAGAACACGAAGCAATCCATTTATCCATGGAATATTCAGTAATTCAAGCCAAACCAACAATGTTAAATTTCAGACGTTTTTGTGACACTGATTATGAAAACATCAAGGAATATCTCAAAGAGAATCCCCTGAAAGACGTATGCTACACTAAAATTTAAAACTGAGTGATGAATTGTACAAGTATCTGGACAAACTTCACGCTCCCAGAAGAACAAAAGACAATTTTTGTCACAATGGATAACCAGTTTAAAGTCAAATTTGATGAATAAACTTAATACGCAAAAAAAAACTTGCAAGCCCAGTCAACCTCTTATAAATCTAAATAGAGCAGTTTCTTAACCTAAAATACTGATAAAAGGAGATGAACAAAGAACCTCCTAAACGAACAAATTGATGTCTCGCGAATAAGTTTTCCCATTCAGTTTTATCGTGAAATTTCGCTCGCACACTTCGATGTAAGGAAACCGACTTTGACTGATGAAAATTTCGATGCCTCGAAGAAAACAATAGAAAACATTTTGAGCTCACTTGAAGTCAAGAGAGCAAAAGGCCCAAATTGAAAACCACCAAGATGTATCAGAAGACGTCTAGAACTATATGCCATGCCATCTTCTACATTCAAACTTGAAGAGCACTAACCGACTACACAAAAACCACGATAGTTCGAAAAAGCAGCAAATTCTCAAATTCATGAAGAATCAGATAGATGGATGGCAGAAAACTAAAGGCTGGTTTCGCTTCCTAAAGAAAGAAGATACAACTGAGTTATGACTGGGGTGTATAACTCATAGAGTAATTTCGGATAGGGTACACCGTCTGCTCGTCACGCTATCTTATTTTCGGCCGGATAGATTCGTGCAACTTCTTAGTCTAATACCGATCCTAATCTTACTCTTATACTATCTAGTCTCAGGTTGTTTAACTAGTCTCTGCTAGGCTCAATAGATCTAGGGTATACTGGTTTATTGCGGCTGCTGAAGTGCTCGGGAGAGTCCAACTAATTTCTAAGTTAAATTCAAATCTCTCTGGTGCTGAAATTACAAGTAACTTCAGCACTTACAAATAAGTGGGTTGTTAGTTAGATGGATCATGATTGGTTAATATTAAATACTTTACATTGGTAAAACATTTAATTTATCCAATCATAAAATGTAGTTTAGATCAGGTTCCACCCATCCGGGTTTTACAGAGTTTTTTAGAACAGTTCTTCTGTAATTCAAGGGTGGATGATGGACGTTGGTATTTGGCGAACATCATAATTTTCTTTCGCTTCTTCTTGTGACAACGACTGAGTCTCTGCAACAAAGTCAATTCTGATTCCAGAATGGTTGGCTATGTCAGGTTTTTCTGTTCTGCGTGGAGAACTTCTTTTGTGTATGATCTAGTTTGGGAATGGCGTGGAGATTGTGCGTGGAGGGGATGCCTGGTTACTCGGATCTGTACGTATACTTGAACATCGAGGTGGTCACTGGTCTAGTTCAATGAAGTCCTTTTCTGCGAAGTCAAGTCGTACTCTAAATCCTTTGAGTTGTGATTGTGAGCGGCATATCGATTGTAGTTGGTCATTCTCTCTCGAGTGTAGTGAGGTCGTCTTGTCTTTTGATGTTCGTCCTTGGTGTTGTATTCTGATCTATATATTGCATCATGTGATTTTACATTTTATAAAACTTTTATTAGTTTAATATTTTTTTTATAATGATTTTAGTTAGTTGTTTTCACAAAAGCTTTTTGTTTTAGTTCGGTTATTTTGAAGAGTTACTCACCCTTGAGTAGCTCTTATTAAAAATAAAGGTGTGGTCACAAAGCGTGGATGTAGCGCGGTGGGTTAGGCCGGCTATAGAGCATGCTCAGGACGTCCTTCCTGGTGGGTTAGGCCAGGTGTGGGAGTATGATTTCATGCGGTTTTTGTGAGGGGTCCTGTTATGTGACAACGTTTTATGTTGGGTTTGTTGTGGTTTTTCTTATGTTTCGTTGGTTGTGTCCTTTTTTTCAAAAATCAAATTGTTTGTGGTATGGGTTTGTCTTTCGACTTTTTTGTGTTTTATTATTTCTTTCTAAGACTTTGTAATAGTCTTCAAAAGAATAATTTATCCAGTTTTAAACTGGGTTAATCCGGTTTGGGTACCGTTGGTTTCCTTTTCTTAGTCATGCTGTTATTCTATGATTTGTGGTATTTAGTAAGCTGCGTTGGTTAGTTTTGTTTAGTATATGATTCCTTTCCAACCGGGTTAAAGGAAAGTTTGAAACATGTTATTATATGTTAGAGTTGTTGAGTGTGAAAACTTGAAACTGAAATTCATTATTTTAAACAATTCTTCGTGGGCGAGCTGTGCGAGTGTGGATAGAATTTCTGTGCGAATGAATGAAAATATCAAAAGGTTAGTACTGCAATTGCATTTTATTAATTTACTGCATAGAATTTGGAAATTTACTGCTAGTTATGGGGGAATTTTAAGATACAAATTTTCATCATAATTAGATTTACTGCTATGGGGGAAAAGATTATAGATGAATTTATTGCATTGATATTAAATTTAGAAATTTATAAGTGTAGGAGATTAATAGAATTTTAAAATTGTTTGATGAAGATTGTGATTTTTATTGTTTCTTTTGTGGTTTTTGTAGGTGATTGTCGGATGAAAGCTAAAAATCTAATGAAAACATGAATAAAGAATGGTGAGTTTTTTTAATATTTCAATTAGTTAGTTATATTCATTTAATTCATACTTACCTGTTAGTCGTCGGGGAAAAAACCGTGGGGGAAGATATCGTGAATTAGTTCTGAAGTTGTTAGTAGTTTAGCTAAGATGCGGATGATATTTTTAGTTTGAAGCAGTGGCCAAAGCAATTGAAGTGCCTTAATAGTGGTTAGTTCTTCAGTGCCTACTGCAAACTCATAAGGTGTGTTTTGGATTAAGTTATATAATTTGTGGTTAAATTTAGTGTTGTGGATGAATTCTAAAATTGGGATTTCTATAGGTTGTACAAACTCGTGCGGGATAAGGAAGGGTCGGGATTCTTCGGCGTTGAAGGTTTTGGTGATGGGGCAGAAAATGTACATTTGGGTTATGGGGTCATAATTACGAAGAATACCATGGAGGTTAGTGTCTTTAATACAATATGTGAAATTTAGGAAATACGGTGAAGTGTATTTTGAATTGATGAATTGGAAACGATGGTGTGGTTGTCTAGAGGGTGTGTGGAGGTCAAAGTGATTTTGGATGAAACGATAGTAACTGTATGTATGTGTTTGTTTAGTGCGCAACATAATATCGTGTGAGCAGTGTAAATCTCTTTCGTGTGGTGCAAGGAAATGAAAGGTTAGTGAAAATATTTGGAAGCGTTCTTTAAAACTTTCGTATGCCTGTGTGTTTGTTAATGCTTCTGAAATAATGTGATCAAACTTTCGGTCGAAGATGTTTAGTGTAAATACATATGGTGTCTTGATGAAAAATTTCTCGGTGATTTGTGGATTAGCGAAGCGATCGTCATCTAAGAATTGATCTTGGTTAGCTCTGATGATGTTGTGATCGTAGTATTCTAGCGTATATTCATTAGCTCTAGGTGCAGTGTGTATTTTTAGTGATTTTTTATATCCAACGTAAGTAAACTGTCTAGCGGTTAGTGGTGTAGTTAGTCGATATAGCATGTCTTTGTTTCGGTCTATATCGATGGAAGTGCTGGATAAAGGTAAGCAAAGAGGGTTAGTGAAATGATAGTATGAGGTCCAAGAGAGAGTGGGCATTAAAACGTATTCATCTACAAAGTTGCGTGTTTCGTTAGCGTCGTGAGGGGTGTTTAAGGTGTATTGTGGAAATGAGGGTAAAGTGATAGCTAAAAATTCTTTAGTGTTAGTATGCTGGGGGTGGTTGATGTATTCACGGGCTGTTCCTGGTTTTGCTGGGAAAGGATGGTTGGGGAATTTTCTTTTAAAAGTGCGGTAAGCTCTATTAGTGTTTAGTGAAGATATAGTGGATGTGGATGATGGTGTTAATGATTCAGTATAATTTGAAGAGGGTGTAGGGGGATTGGATGAATTTGTAGTGGAGGAGATTTGTTTTATGGTCGGGGTGTTAAGGTGGTAGGGTTGCTGTTGGAGGGTAATAAAATTATCTAGCTCTGGGGAGATTCGGGGGGTGTCTGGAGAATGAGATGATTGGTCAGATTGGTATGAGGAGTAGGTTGGGGTAACTTGGGAAGCATAAGAGGGTGTCGGAGTGATTGGGTCAGGGTTATTTGACAATATGGGTTGAAAAGGAGGTTGAGAAAAATTAGAAGGGTTATGAAAATTATTGGATGGGGATGGTTCTGAGTCGGCAAATTCATCGGGGGTTTCAATATTCGGGTTATTTAGCTGTGAGATGGAGTATAAAACTGAAATATGTGAGTTAGTGTCGGAATTCATGCCTGATGTTGCATTGCTAGATGGAAAATCGGGTGGCGGAAAAGCAAAAAGTGGTATGATTGGGATTGAAGAGGTAAGATTGGTTGGATGGGAATTTGATCGGTGTAGTGATCCAAGTTGGCGGCTCATCGTGGGCTAAAAAAATTATTATTTTGAGATTGAAAAGCGGTGGTATGGGGCTGTTCAATAATTTGTTCATAAGTATTATCATCTTGTGATTGATGTGTCATTATATGTTGGACGGGACTTTGCGATGTATTGAGTCGAAAATTTGGATTATGTGTGATTGCTAAATTTCGAAAATTTCGTGGGACTAGGGATAGTGGATGATTATTTGGTAGGGGTGGTAGTTGTGGTGCCGTTGGCTGTGTGTCGACATTGTTATGTTCTTCGTCGTATGTATTTTGTCGTGTTGTTATTTTTGTGTTATATTCTTTTATTTGTGCGTCTAAAAGAATTTTGTTTATAGATGTGGAAAAAATTCCAAAAAATCCTGCAAAGAGTATGCGTGCTACGCTTGCTTGTCTGTTTACTTGTGTGTGTATAGCACATGTATTGTAGATTCCTTTTAAGAGTGAGAAAAGAAATCCAATAAAGTTAAACATTGCGTATAAAATAGTCAATTTTTCTAAGATGTAGTAGGGCCATCCTAGAAAATCGAGGATCTCATTTTTGAGTGTAACAAAGCTAAAAATGTTGATTGGTGATATATCTTGGGGACGGTATTTTTCACCGTTTAGATATATATAATCTTTAATGTCTTTAAAATATCCGCTATAGTCTTGTGTGTAGATATCGGCAAAACCTGCGGTTTCTGCAAGTTTGCGTAAGTTTTGGTCAATTGATTGTCTTTGTATTGTGTCCATTTGTGTTAATAATTCCTGGAATTGTTGTGTTCTAATGTGATGTTGAATATCTGATTTTGAGTATATTCCTATTGATTGTAAGTCTATATTTGGGTTTCGAGCGATAGCGCGAATGCTTTCTGGTGAAAATTTTTTGAGTGATTGCATTAATGTGGGATATGGAGTGAGAAGATAATATTTATTTTCATCAGGGTTTAGTTGTACTACATTGTGGCTATTTTCTGATCCACATGGGACTGCGGTATCCCAGAAATAGGTTCTTCGTGAAAGTGTATCCACGAAATGTACTTTATTCTTATAAAAGATAGGGATTCTTTTATAACATCGTTTATCTTCAAAAACGTATAGTGGTGATACTTTTTTGGTACAAGTATAAAACCATAAGATGTTTCCTTCATAGTCTAAAAAATTTGATCTATTTCCTGATAATAAGTATCCTGCGTAGGGTATTTTTAATACTGCTAGTGCAAGTGATTGTAATATTTGTGTTCGTTCTAATTCGCATAGTTGGTGTAGTGTTTCTAATTCGGAGAGTGACATTTCTTGAAAAATGCGGCTAATTGTATAGTCTAGTTTCATATCCAAATGAATATCATAGTGGATATTACCGAAATATGTAGTATTCATTAGTGATAATTCTTGTAAGCGTGTGCTTCTGGTGTCATAAGGTTTTAGATGTCCACCAGGTTGTCCGTTACTTTTTTCAAAATTAACTGGTATATAGGATGTTCCTTCGTTTAGAGGATGACCTGTGGCATATGGGTCGATTTTTACTTTTCCAGTGGTCATGTCGAATCCTTTTTCGTATTCAACTAATATTTCAGAGTATTGTGTTCTGTGAAGTGGATTCCTGTATTTACATGCAAGTTCTGTTTCTTGATATATTTGAAAACGTGTCAATTTATTTTCTATATTGTCTATGTTTCTAAAATCGGAACTTAGTTTGCGTGATGGATGGACTTGTTCATATGGAATTGATTGTATAAAATATTTTTCGTGAAATTTTATCATACGAGCGTGTATTTTTGCTACTTGAAATGTTGTACATGTATCTTCGGGGAACCAAACAATTGTTGCTTGTGTTCTCGTTGTAGGGTCGCAATATCCTTGATCATTTTTACAAGGTAGTCGGATTCCTTGATAGATCATTGTATTATCAGATAAATCTCGTGTGAGTTGTATTTTTTCGAGTTGTATTTTCCAATCGAAAAACATTATTTCTTGGTATCCTTTATTTTTCGTGTCTGCTTTGCAGTTTGATGGGTTATTTATACCAATGTGTGGTATCCAATGTTTATCATGTAGGTCATAGGTTAATCGTCCGTGTGCGCCGTTATACGGGTATTTTTCGTCTAGTTTTATATGTCCTTGGTGTCTTTCAAGTTGTGATTGGTGTACAGAGTCTGAAAAAACTTGAAAATTAACTAATTTTCTTTGGGAGTTTTTATTTTGTGTGATGTTTAGTCTAAGTAATTCATTTTTACAATCGTCGGGATTGAGATGTAAGAGGCGTTCTATATTACTTTGATAGAATGATTCATGGTCAAGTCGGTTTTTGTTGCCGTTTGAGACTTGTGAACAAGGTACTTTCTTTTCGGAAAATGTCGCTGTGAATTTATAACCTGTAACTGTTGTTGCTCGGGCTTTGGAATAGAGTGTTGCTATTATATCTGTGGTTTCTATAGCTTGTGGTTCTGTTTCACATTGTGATACTTGATTTATTGCATATTTGTGTAGTGTTTTTTGTTCATTTTCTTCGCAATCGTAATGTGTTACTAATAAATCTTGTGGTCCTGTACGAGGGGAAGGGTTTATGTTTTGATTTGAGGTTACTAGAAAAAGGAGTTGGAGAAAAATTAATAATTTTAGAATATACATGTGTATGATAATCCTGAGTATGGGTTATAAAATGTAATGTAACCAATTGTGTTTTTGGTGTATCTGTCGTATTTATATATTACTTCAGTAGTTATAAACGGTGGTGGTAGTGATTGAGCTGTTATGTTAGGTGGATTTAATGGGTAGGGATGTTGGGTAATGTTATTTAACTTAACTGTGATTTCAAACTTTAATTGTAAACTGTTTTGTTGGAGTATTTGAATATTGTGATCACGGATATCGTTATGAATATCTTGGCGATATTGTAATCTATTAAGTGCCCAGTTATGAAGGCGGTTACTTTCTTGATGTTGTCCAAATAATGGTGGAGGTGCTGTGAATGTATTCCAATCTAGTCTTAAAGGAATATTTATTGATGATTGTTCTCGATATCTGGCGTCGAGATTATTTGGAAAATTTAAGTTAAAGGGTAGTGGTGAAAATTGGCTTATTGATGGTGTTGATGGTAGTGATAATGTTTCTGGTAGTGATGAGGATGTTGTTGTATCCGTAGAAATATCTATGGGGTCATTGACTAAATTTGGTTCACCTTGTGTAAATGAATGTGTAGTCCAATATGGCAGTCGTGATGTTAGGTTTGGGGGGTTAAAAGGATTTTCTCGTGCTTGTTCAGATGTTGGTGTTGAACCTAAGTAGTCTGAAGGTAGACTTGAAGTGCTTCGTTGTGAAAAAAGTGTAGGAGTTTCTGGTGTGATACCAGTGGTGTTTTCTGGAGTGGTTTGTGATGGGGATTGAGGTATATCAAAATGAACTCGGGGAGTTTGAAAATTTCTATTTCGTCGAGGATGTATAATTTGTCTATTTATTTCTGTTGTGTTTTGGTTTTGACTGAGGTTTCGTATTCTACTTAGTTCTTGTGGTAGTGTTGGGTAAAGATTGTATGTTGGTTCACTTAGGGATGCTTGTCGTTGAACTGGTTCTAGTGGTTCAGATAAACGAGCGTGCCGTTCTTCAAAAGTGTATGGATTGTCTTGAAAAGAAATTCGTGTAGATGTTTGAGGATTTTGAGTAGTTGAAGGTGGTGTTGGATTATCTTGGGATGATGTCGGTGAAGACTGATTCTGTGACTGTTGGGTAGCAATTTTTGATGGATTTTTGAATTGTTACTTTAGTGGGAAGGTTTATGTTTATTATAATATTCTTCCAAAAAAATAATTAGAAAAATTGTTGCTAGGGCAAATGTGATGATTGCTTTCTTTATACATTTACATATGGTCAAAATGAGGGATGATAAAAATGTTATGAAAATTACAAACAATAAAAAAATATCAGTTCTACTGAAAATTGTTCGTATCATTTAGACAAGTTGTGAAAATCGTACCTGTGGATATATTCAAGGGTTTTGGAAAGTTGGAGGAATAGTTCGAGTATAGTGTAGAAAATTAGAAAAATGTTACAAAAAATGATTAAGATTATTAGAAAAGATTCAAGTATATCAAAAAGAAATATTATAAAGGCTTCAAGTATTGAAAAAAAATGTTTAAAATTTATAAGTATTTGAGCAACTGTTTGAGAGAAAAGCATTTAAGAAATGATCTCTTGGTCGAATATTTTTTGCTGTTTGAGGCGATTTTCTAGTGTGGTCGAATTATTTATTAGTTTTTTTGACAAGTGGGTTGAGTTTTGTAAAAAATTGTTGGGGGCAATTTTCATGGTGACTGGGAGGTCGTCTTTTTCTTTATTTTTGTTTGTCAAATGATCCGGGGTATGGTGAGATTTTTATACTTTAGGCTAATTAAAATCTTCATTTTGTTACCTTAGGCTAAGTTATCAAATTTGGTTTGGGGGTATTCGTGGTCTGAGTTGGGGAAATATTGTTGATCTTTGGGTTATTAGATAAGGGAGGGGTACGGTATTATGGTGATATTTATTTTAGCTGTCAAGTTGGAGTGGTTTGCTTATTTTTGACCTGGAGGTTGTAAAGTTATAGTTAGAGATGTGCCTGGAGTTCTAGATTATTCGTCTAATTGATCTTAGTTTGAGTTAGAGAAAGTGGCGGATTGGATGAATCCTATTGGTCTATTTTGAACTAGAATTATTGCGTACTTGTGAGCATGTTATTTTGAAAAAATGAAATGAAAAATGTTACGGAGGTTTCAAGATTGTGAAGTATAAAATCTTAAAATTACTTTTTAAATTCTACTTTCTTTAATATTTTAGATTGGGGGATGAACATTTTGTAGTTTTTACGTGGTTGATTTCGGAGTCTTGATGTTTTTCTATGTTCTGATTTGTCTATTTCTTCTTGGGGTATTATTTGTTCTGTCATTTTTCTATTTTTTCTTGGTTTTGGAGATTCTTTATGGTTTTGTGTATTGTTTTTGGTGGCGGTTGGTTTTGTGTTTTGATTTTTGGTGGGGTTATCATTTTGTTCTGTGTTTTTCAGATGTGGTTCGTTTTGAATGATTTTTAATCCTGTGAAAGAATATAATTGAGTTAATTCGCGGAGTGCGTATTCTTTTGGGTAATAAGGTAATAGGTTGTTTCGGTGCTGAACGATTTCTTTTTTGTTTGAGTCGGTAATTTTATATGTGACATCAGTGGGTTTTGCAATTATTTGGTAGGGTCCTTTTCGGAGGGGTTGTAATTTTTTAGAAATTCCTTTTTGAGTATTAAAATTAGGTATTAAAACAAATGTTCCAATTTTTAAATCGGAAGCTGGTGTAAAACGTGAATTGATTTGGTCATTTATGTTTTGTCTTTGTAATAACTTTTTCGTTATTTTTTGGTAAATTTCATTGTGTTTCTTATCTCTATTTAAAATCCATTCGGTGTGTGTACCGGAGGCTAATTTAAGAATTTGTGGGTGATGAAAATGATCTTCATCGTGCGTATGTAATGGGAGGTTATAACAAATTGAGTCTTTATTTGGTTGACAATAACCTTGTGCGTTTTTATGAGAATTTGCTGTAAACATTATTGGTTTGCGTGGCTTTTGGTTAAAAACCATTTCGTATGGTGACATTCCTAAAGTTGTCGTGATTTGTGAATTATATGCTAAGGGAAATAATTTTACATCTGCTGACCATTCGGTATATTTTGTATCATTTCCGTTGATGATACATCTAAGATATTCTTGTAGTGAACGGTTCATACCTTCGACTAAGCCGTTTGTCCAAGGTGCATGAGATGTACGTGGTTTGTGTTTAATGTTGTATAAATGACATAGTGTTATTATTTCATTATTTATGAATTCTGTACCATTGTCTGTGACTAAAATTTCTGGTAGTCCAAATTTTGCTATCCAGTGTTCATAAAGTGTTGTATATGCGTAATAAGCATTACAATGTGGTACTGGGTTAAGTGCTACATAATGTGTAAATGCGTCAACAATTACCATAATGTACGAGTTTCCTTCTGATGAGGGTGAAATTGGTCCCTTAGTATCAAATGAGATACGATGATTAAAGTACAAACTTTGTCCTTTAAAATCTTGTTTTTGTGCTATTTGTTTTTGATTTGGGTAAGGTTTATTTAGTTGACATACTATACAATCATTGCATAGTACTTTTATCCAAATTGGTGCATTTGGGAAGTAAAAATTTTGTATAAAATTTGAATATGTTTTTTCTGATCCAGAGTGTCCTTTAATATTTTGTGTGTGTGAAATATTAAAAGCTATAAGAATGATACTTATAGGGAGACATGGAACTGTAGATTCATTCAGGTTATACTCTAAAAGGTCTGTATTTTCGTTAATTGTTGTGTTGTTAAATTTGCGAAAGTATCGGAGGAGTGTTTTGTTTCCTAGAATGGTTGAATCTGCTTTGATAGGTTTAGTTTTATATTTGTGCCATGATTTCAGTTGTCGAATTACTGGGTCAAGGTTTTGATATTGTTTCAGTGTTGAAATTGTAATTGTTTCTGTTGGGGGGAGGAAAATGTTTTCGATTTCTAATTTAGATAAGGGTATTGTATCAAGTGGGTCATGGAGGTCAAAAACTTGATTTATTGTGTATTTTGAATCATTTGTTTGTGGTCCTGATAAATTTATTTTATCAGTTAAATCTTCTTTTTCAATTAGTGGAAAATGGTCTTTTTTAGGCGGGTGTTGTTTTGTTCGTTTTTGTTGGGTGTTATTTTTTATCCATTGAGAATATGGGATTGGTTTGAAAGTTGATGTTCCAAGTAGGTCAACTTCATAATGATTATTTTGACAATCTAAATAAAGTGGGAAATGTTGTAAATTATTTATTTGTGATTGTTCAATATCAGTTTTTACTGCATATTTGCATTCCAATCGGGGTGATGTTTCGTTTTCTGCAAGGTAGAATTTTATGTTCTTGGGTATTTCAACTGTTGTTTTTCGTGTAAGTAATTCAGGTGGTGTATTTCGACTTAAGGTGTCTGGTAATGCAAGATTTTTTCCTGCAGTCCAAACTATATGTAAGTTTGGAAATTTCATTAGAATTAGTTGAAATCTGTAAACTCGGTGGTTTGGATTAGATTTCTGTGTGAAAAGAAAAATGATGGGTTTGTGGTCTGTGAATAAAACTGTTGGATGCTTTGATCCAAGTATCAGAAATTCATATTCTGTCAATGTATATATTATGGCTGTACATTCTCTCATTAGAGTTGAGAGTCGTAGCTCTGCTTGAGTGAATAATCGAGAATTTGCTGATATGAGGTTCATTTTATTTGTACCATTATGTGATTGTAATAGTGCTGCGCCGATGCCAAAGTTCGAAGCATCGCACATTGCATAAAATGGTTGATCAGGGTCTGGGATTGTATTTGAAATTTGTTCGGTTAAAAGTTTCTTTATTTCTTCGAATCGTGCTTGATGTTCTGTATTCCATTCAAAATTATTTTGTTGTCTAAGGATATTGTAAAATGGTCGTAGATATAATTGCATTTTATAAACATATTTACTTAAAAAGTTTAACATTCCAAGGAATTCTTGGATTTTCTTTTTATTTGTTGGTGGTTGAAGTTTTTGAATAGCGTCAATGCGTGATTTCAGTGGAGTTATTGTTTTTCTTTCTATGTTATGTCCTAAGAATTTAACTCTTGTCAAAAAGAAGTGTGATTTATCGGGGGCGGCCTTCAGATTTTCGTTCTGAAGTATTTGATGATATTTTTCTAAAACTTTGAACATTTCGTCTTTTGTTTGTGATTGCATAAAAACATCGTCTAAATAGGTGATTGCGTTTTTCTTGAGTATTAGTGGTCTAAAAATTTTGCTCATAAAAGCTGAAAATGCTGCTGGTCCTATGGATATTCCATAGAATAAGCGGTTAAATTCATATTGTTGGTTTCCGATAACAAATTGTGTTAAACGTCGTGATTGTTCATCTAGTGGCATTTGATTGTATGCACTATTCATATCGGCGGTTGTAAAGTATTTGCCGTTTATTTTTGTTAAAATAACTTGTATTGGTTCAATGGGCCAATTACATTTTGATTCATCTATAAGTGAATTGAGGTATCTAGCGTCGAGAACGATTTTTAATGATTCTCCTTTAGCTAGAATGATAACGGGGTTGATGAATGTGTTGCCTTTTGGTTGTTCTTCTTTGTTTACTGGTGATATAATGTTGTATTGTTCTAAAATATCGAGTAATCTGTTTACTTTATCATGTAAGTGAATTGGTACTTTACTTGCTCTCTGTTTTTTGAAAACTGCGTCTGGTTTTAATGGGAGATGTAGTGATGAACTGATTTTGCCAACATCGAATTTTGATGTTGCATAGACTGATGAATATTTAATTAGCTGTTTGGCTAATTTTTCGAATTCGTCTTGTGTTATTTGTGAATGTTGGAAATTAAACATTGTTAAAAATTTTTGTTGGTCCTCTGTGTAGTTACTGATGTTGAATGTAGGTTTGAAATATGGAGTTTTTGTGAAATAATCCGTATTTCTGTTTTCGTTACTTATTATATTATTTATAGATAATTCTTCATTAAGAATTGTAGATTGGCAAATATCTAGTAATTGGAGTATATTATTTACGCGATAGGCTTTTTCGTGTATTGGTGATATTGTAGCGTTAGTTTCACAATATCCTAAAAGTCCTAAAGGTAATGTTACTTGGTAAGGTGTGTTGTTATAAACATGTAAGGAAATAATATCTGAATTCGAATTTTTCAAATATTTTATTGAAGAGATTGTGATTTTGAAAAATTTATGAATAGGTTTGAATTCAAAATCTGACATATAAAATTTTTGTTTGTTTTGTTCTTTATCATATTGGTGAACTTGTTTGATTGAAAAATTATAGATGTTTCCTGATAGTGGTTTCAGGTGTTTTCTTTGTTGGTTATATATTGGATAAAATTTTGAAAAGAATGGTGGTTGTTTGTTTAATCTTTGAAAAAATGTTAGGGATGTTTCTTTTGTTTTTGTATATTTATCTTTGATTAATATTTTACTGTTTAGGATGTTAATTGTTGGTATATACTTCGAAATAAATGGTATTCCAATGATATTATATTTAATATCAGTGATATGGAATATTTGTTTAAATGGCTTGTTTAGAATTTTACTTTGCTCCATTGTTCTGGTAGGGAGGAGAAATAATTGGATTTTTCCGTAGTTTATCAATGTTGATCCTTGTGCTGTTGCTAACTTACTGGAGGTTTCAAGAGGTGTTAGCTTTGGATGTAAAGTTTTTATTTCATTCCATGTGGGAATGTTTATTATGTTTGATTCTGCTCCTGAATCAATTAAAAAATCTATTTCAAGGTCTGGTGGTTGAAATTCTTTATTTCTTGGGCTTTCTAAGAGAAATGGTATTGTCCAAATTTTTTCTTTGGGTTGTTCTTTTTGTATATTTTGATAAATATGGTTTGTATTCAAGCATTTTGTTTTGGTATTTTTATTGGTTTGATCTGTAGTGTTAATCTCGTTTGTTTCTTGCGTCGTTGATGTGGAATTTATGGGTGTAGTGTAATAATTTTGAAGAAATTCTGATTGATTTTCATATATATGTGATGGAAAGGGTTGTTCATATATGACAGATTCATAGTCATTTTCGACTTTTATCATATTGATAGAAAGAGTGTTTTCAGTATCACTTTCTGAATCTGATGATGTACAGTTTATTTGATTGAGTTGTAACGTATCAGTTACTGTGTTATCAATACCTGGGGGGTCTGATGTTGTTTCTGGATTAGCTTGTACTTGATTGATTTGTCTTTGATGTTTAGGTGTACTGCTTCTATGACGATTATTAGAGTTATTATAGTTATTATTATTCCGGTGTGGTGATTGGGAATGATTTCTATAACGATTATTATAACTTGGGTGTCGATTTTGTGAATTATTTCGCGATCTGTTTTGGTAATTATTGTTTGGTCTGTTATAGTTCGATCTATTATATGAGTTATTCCTTGATCGATTGTTCGGGTAATTCTGGTTTCGGTTGTTTGAATAACTTCTATTTCTATTATAGGAGTAGTTTCTATTCCTATTGTATGATGAATTTCGTGATTGGTTGTTTGGATAGTAGTTATTTCTTGATTGGGATTTAGATCTAGAAACAAATCGTTGTGTATTTGAATTTGATCTGGAGTAGTTATTTCTACTATTTGGTCTATTGTAGTGATTTTGTGATGAATTATACGTGTTTCTTCGTTCTGGTGATCTTCCTCTATAACTTGAGTTATATGGGGATTGATTTCTTGTATAATTTGTATTGTTCGGGAGTGGTTTTCCTGAACTGTTGTTGCTGTGAACTGTTTTGTTCGGTAAATTTTGATCTTTTTTCATGTATTGATAGAATGATTTATTTGGTTCTTTGTATTTTTGAGGTTTATTTTGACTATCTTGCTGTTTTTGTTTACATTCGGAAATACTATGTCCGTATCGTCGGCAATAATTACACCATTTTTTGAAAGATGGTTTGCCTTTAAAGTTCGGGTTCTTTTCGTAAATATTGAGTATTTCAGTGATTTTTTCAACGAGGTCTGTTTCTGATTCCTGTATATTATTAATATTAGTGGGAGTCGTTTCAATTCTGTTAACGTATTGTAATTTCAGATTTTCCGTTTCTTCTAGTTTCATCGTGATTTCTGCTTGTTCTAGTTTGTCTACTAGTTTTCGAAAATCTAAATCGGGTTCTCGAATTGAAGAAGGATGGGATGCTCTCTTTTTTATTGCTATTTTCCTTAATTGTGGTGTTAAGGTCATCATTAAGATTTCTGTCATCTTTGTGTTTTTATAGTCATGTGTATTTAGTGAATATGCTTTTCGAACTAGTGTTTCGATTCGTACTGCTATTTGCTTGATGGTTTCGTTTGGTAATCTGCGAATTTCATTACATAAAACTCTTTGTTGTTGTTTGTTTCTTTCAGAGTCAAACATTTTTGAAAATTCTTGTGTAAATCTTTTCCAGTTTGATTTTATTTCTAGAGGTAGTACTGAAAACCATTTTTGGGCTGCGCCATCTAAGGTTGTTTGTATCAACGCTGTGCGTCGATGTATCCAGTTTTGATGTAGTGGCGTATTAATTGGTTCAGGTCCTATGTTTAAAATCAAATTTGCTGTTACTGCATTTAAGTAATCTTCTACAGAGTATTCAGGGTCTGTTCCTGTGAAAACCATTAAAGGTTTGTTTGATGTTATTGATGATCCACCCATTAGGTATGGGTTCATTGTCATTTGTAATGATTCTGCTGCATTTGGCATTTGAGAAAAATTTGAAAGTTGGTTTCTTGTTATTTCATGTTGTTGAAGATAATATGGGAGTGGTATTTCATTTTGCATTTGTGATGGTTGATACGAGTGTGCAGTCATTGGATTTTGTTGTTGAATTGGTTGAAAAGATTGTGTATTAATTGGCTTTTGTTGTTGAATTGGTTGTTGATGTTGTGCATCTATTGGTTGTGGAGAAAAATTCCTATGATTTGTACGTGTTTTCTGTATTCCTTGTCTACGATATTCTTGAGTATTTGGTGCAAATATATCTGGTTGTAAGAAATCGTCATCTGAGGATAAATAATCCATTTGATAAGGTGTTTGTTTTTTATTTTTATTTTGTTGAAAAAATGGGTAATTTTCACTGCGATCCTGTGGAGGATTTGATTGAAAATTTTTGGAATTATATTGGGCCGTTGGGTTATCCCAGTTTCGAGGTTTTGTATATTGATTAAAATTCCTTTGTGGTTGATAATTTGTTTTTGATGGATGTGTATAATTATAATTATGGTCTGCAAAGTTGTTTCTAGTGAATGTTTTGCGTGTTTTTGATGGTATTGTCATGGGTCTGTATGTTTGGTAATCCATATGTGAATATTTAGGGGCAACCGAAGGTTTAACGGTTGATTGTAAGGTTACCTGTGTTTGTGAAGGATTTGTATTTCTTGGTGTTGTTAAATTTGGGCGTATTGGTGAAATACTTTGTTGTGTAGTTGTTGTGTGTACAATTTCTTCATTTATGAAGTGTGATGGTGTCTGGATATCTTGTTGAGTAAGATTCCTAGTTCCATTGAGGTTTTCGTTGTGTATGACTGTAGAGTTTAAACTATTATTTTGTGTATCGGGTAAAAATGTATTATAGTTTAATGGTGTTGCATCAATTGTTAATGGTATTACTCTTACATAATCTCTTATGTAAGATATTGTACCTATTGCTTGACTTGAGATTGATTGTGGAAAGCTTATAAATGCGTGATGAGACCATTCGGGGTCCCAAACATAATCTGATTGTTCTGTGATAGCGGTATCATCGTTCGAATTTTGGGGTCTAAAATTTTTTCTTGCTTGTGCAATTAAATCAATATTGTGTGTGAAATAATCTATTATGAACCATGCTAAAATTTTTTGTAGATCGTGTTTGGTATGTTGTGAAACGTCATCTTTCGTGAAATTTTCTTTAATGATGTTTAAATAACTAGAGAGTAGTGTGATTTCATGTCGTACTCTTAAATGTTTAGATGTTTCTGTCGGTGAGACATTTGTTAATGGGATTTCGTTTTCTAATATCGAAATATAACTATATATTATTGCGAAAACTTCATTAGTGAAAATGGAGTTTGCTCTTTGTGAGTTATGGTATTGGATGCTTTTTATATATTCTGAAAAAACTTTTGAAAATTCTAAATCAAGATCGTCTGTTTGAATAGTATATGTTCTATTATTATGGTTTGGGGAAGTGAATTCTATGGAGTAGATTCCATACTGTTGTGTTATGTTGCATATATCTTTTGATTTTTACATCGGGGAACTCTGTTTTACATGGACTGATTCCGGGTTCAAATAAGTTTACGAGTAAGTTTTGACAAAATATGTGTTGTCCTCTATCAGTATCTGCATCTACTATAAAAGGAAAGATTTCATCGTCATCTGGAGTTTCGTCACCTGGGGTGTGTGTTGAACTCATTTTTCCGTTCGATGACTGTTAATATGTAATTATTGATGTGTCGAATTGGTTGATTCCAATTGTATAAATGTACTGGTTTGTGTTTATACTGCTTTTTTATTCTTCTTTTTCCTCTTTGTGATGAATTTGAAGTTGTTTCTGAGTCAGAAAAATATAATTGATCGTGTTGTGGGTAATTTTTATCTATTGATTCTTTTAATTTGTAAAGTTCGTCTAAACTGTTGGTTTCTGATTCTGAAAATGCGTTTCGATTTTTTGAAAATCTTTTTCGTGTTATTTGTCTTTGTTTAGTTATTATTTTCCTCTTTAGTGTTTGTCGTTTTGTGCGAATGTATCCAACTGTTTGTGTATGAGGTGTGATTACAAGGTCGTATTTTTTGTTATCTATTTCACAATTGTGTAAAATGATTGTTTGTTTATTTCCTAGGTTTTTAAATGACATAAGGTTTAGAATGACGGATGCAAAGGTTGTTAAATGATTTCTATTTTCTTAAACTGTTAGTTCTTACGATTTTTTGGTTAGCTTAACCTGGGTCTATTTGTTCAGGGTTGGAGAGAAAAGTATATCGATTCCGAAGAATGATTTTTACTTTCTCGTGACTAGTATAAGCTAAGGTGTTAACTTACTTAATCTTACTTAGGGGTAGTGATTGTGTTCAAGGGTTGGAGAATAGTAAATCGATCCACAAGGTTCAGGTATAATTAGAACGCGAGTAGTTCGTTAGATACTATTTTAAACTTACTAAGTCTAAGATTTATCCTGGGTCTGGTAAGAGGGGGGGTCAAGTGAAGGATGAATAACCGAAGTTCTTCACTGTTTATCCTAATTTGAATGATTAGTTTTGTTTTAAAAATTTCTATTAGTCTTGGGTCTTTAGAAAGGGTTGGGTAGTGAATCGACGTTTGAGGTCGTTAGACACTAATTAAGTGGGTGGGGGAGAACAAAGTTGTTCTGTTTGATCCAAGGATAAGCCTTGATGATCAAATTTAAAATTTAATTAAGTAGAAAATGATTTAAGATCCAAGGATAAGCCTTGATGATCTGGTTTTAAAATTAAGTGAATTTAAGTTTTAATAAAGTTTTAAATGTGTGTAAAGGAAAGATTTAGTGTTTTATGATATTAGTGAGTTGATGATTGCTGTTATGTTTTAGGTGATGAAGCTGGAACAACAAGATGATTTATAATTACTAACCATTTATTGTCATGCTACTAATTTTTATTTTTATTTTCCAATAAATATTTTTCAAACATGTTTTGTATAATACTGCAGAGTTTTAGGAAAACGATCTTAGATCTTTTTATCAATCGTTATTGTATAATATTAATTTTGTTTAGCGCCTTAAATGATTTTGAAGAGTAACTTCAAGGTTTTATGTTTGCAAATGGAAATCTAAATTCATTGCAAGTAGTATTCGAAATATAAAAGTTTGTTCTGGCTTTTGCCGAACTATCATATAACTATACGGCAAGTTTCTACTTTGTCGTATGTCGTCTTTGGTTCGAGGTCTTCTTCCAATTCCGGGTAGTTCTATTATGGTTCGGAATATTGGCTCTGATCTATTGAGTCGGAGAGACATTTCAATTAAATTATTGTCGTATAACATTTTTTAAATGTTTTTGTCTAATTTCTAATCTAATTTTGGTTAATTCTAATCTAGTAAGGTCTTGTTCGAGACTTATGGTCGCACCAGATGAGTTATGTCTGGGGTGTATAACTCATAGAGTAATTTCGGATAGGGTACACCGTCTGCTCGTCACGCTATCTTATTTTCGGCCGGATAGATTCGTGCAACTTCTTAGTCTAATACCGATCCTAATCTTACTCTTATACTATCTAGTCTCAGGTTGTTTAACTAGTCTCTGCTAGGCTCAATAGATCTAGGGTATACTGGTTTATTGCGGCTGCTGAAGTGCTCGGGAGAGTCCAACTAATTTCTAAGTTAAATTCAAATCTCTCTGGTGCTGAAATTACAAGTAACTTCAGCACTTACAAATAAGTGGGTTGTTAGTTAGATGGATCATGATTGGTTAATATTAAATACTTTACATTGGTAAAAC
>NC_087064.1:26060170-26237462 GCF_963678635.1 Symsagittifera roscoffensis
CCCCGTGTTTTTAACGCTGGCCAAATTCAATCAAAAACGAGGATAGCCGGTTACTGGGCAAGTAGCACAATATTGCGACCATAGTCTTAAAAAATACAATTTTTTCAAGCTAGTGTTTTTTCTGCGTGGTGTGATAAAACAATCTGAACGAAAAATAGAAATTAGGTAAATGAAACATTCATAGCCAAAAAAAAACCAATAATATAACAGTTGTAGAAAAATTGCTAGAAAAACGAAAAAAATCGTAAAAACAACTTAAAATTTTCTAAAAACTCAATACTATTTTTACTCAAGTAAAACTAAGTTTTCATGGCTTAATTTGAGCTTAAATAAGCTTTTCTGCGCATGCACGCTCACTTTATCAGCTCAAAACTAGACCAAAGATTTAAAAATTTCTAATCGGCTTTTCTCGAAACTGAGAAAATTTTTCAAAAACTTTTAATGTCGTTCGAATCACGACTGAAAAGGCTTTGATGTGATATATCACTTGATCTATTCCGATGATTATTTGTGGTACCTGATTTTGCGTGGAAAAAAAAACTAAAACACAGCCGAATTCCAAGTTCATCGACATTTTTTAAATGATTGGAACAATAACTCAAGAATTCAAGTTGAAAACGTGGTGTGATAAAACAATCTGAACGAAAAATAGAAATTAGGTAAATGTAACATTCATAGCCAAAAAAAACCAATAATTTAACAGTTGTAGAAAAATTGCTAGAAAAACGAAAAAAATCGTAAAAACAACTTAAAATTTTCTAAAAACTCAATACTATTTTTACTCAAGTAAAACTAAGCTTTCATGGCTTAATTTGAGCTTAAATAAGCTTTTCTGCGCATGCACGCTCACTTTATCAGCTCAAAACTAGACCAAAGATTTAAAAATTTCTAATCGGCTTTTCTCGAAACTGAGAAAATTTTTCAAAAACTTTTAATGTCGTTCGAATCACGACTGAAAAGGCTTTGATGTGATATATCACTTGATCTATTCCGATGATTATTTGTGGTACCTGATTTTGCGTGGAAAAAAAAACTAAAACACAGCCGAATTCCAAGTTCATCGACATTTTTTAAATGATTGGAACAACAACTCAAGAATTCAAGTTGAAAACGTGGTGTGATAAAACAATCTGAACGAAAAATAGAAATTAGGTAAATGTAACATTCATAGCCAAAAAAAACAATAATTTAACAGTTGTAGAAAAATTGCTAGAAAAACGAAAAAAATCGTAAAAACAACTTAAAATTTTCTAAAAACTCAATACTATTTTTACTCAAGTAAAACTAAGCTTTCATGGCTTAATTTGAGCTTAAATAAGCTTTTCTGCGCATGCACGCTCACTTTATCAGCTCAAAACTAGACCAAAGATTTAAAAATTTCTAATCGGCTTTTCTCGAAACTGAGAAAATTTTTCAAAAACTTTTAATGTCGTTCGAATCACGACTGAAAAGGCTTTGATGTGATATATCACTTGATCTATTCCGATGATTATTTGTGGTACCTGATTTTGCGTGGAAAAAAAAACTAAAACACAGCCGAATTCCAAGTTCATCGACATTTTTTAAATGATTGGAACAACAACTCAAGAATTCAAGTTGAAAAAGTCAAGAGAAATTTTTGTTTTAGCTTGAATGGTAAATCTTTATAAAGCAGTAAACAAATTTTTCAAATAAAACAAAGCTTTGCTGCCATCATTTTGAAAGCCACGTCTCGATGTTAATAGCTGAAACCAATGAACTCGATGTCAATTTTGGCCTCACAAGCTCAGCCTGGCTGGTTTTAGTTCATAAAAGTAATTGGATTTCTTTTACCATGGGTTTGTTTTTTGACCACGATGATCTTACCCATTAACATCGAAACAAGGCTTTCAAATTAATGAAAGTAAAATTTATTGAACCACATTTCTGACACACAATTTAAACTAGCATTGCGACACATGAAACTTGCTTCAGTTGCGTTACAGAAAGATGAATAATTATCACAAAGTGTTAGGTTATAACGAAAACAAGAAATAGATAACATCATGTCCGAAACTTAATCAGCTTAAATCTTACAACTCGCTGAAGCAGACTAAGATTTTTACTGAGCGGGAAAAAATTGAGCTAAAATAGAACAAGAATAGCTCTACCTGAGGGGTACATTCAACCTGAGGGGTACATTCATATAATTTAGCATCTTAAAAAATGCAAAAACCGCCAGGGCGGATCTAGGACTTTCTCGAGGGGTGCGGGCCTTTTTTAGGTCGACCAAATTGATTTTCCGAGCGCTCCCAGAACACAATAAAAACCCAATTTTGGCAAAAATGTTGCGCCAAAAAAAGTGCAAAAGGCATTTTCAGGCACTTCAGTCACAAATGGATGTCATAAACAATACCGAAGGGGGGACCCTTTGCTTGGTGAAGGTGTCGAATCCCTGAGGGGAGGGGGTGGCCGCCCACTTCCCTAAATCCGCCTCTAACATCAGCACAGTCACTTGCTAAATAATTAACGAAAACGAAGGAACCTCGCAGCCCTAAGCACACCGCCTAGACTTCAGCTGAAAATTTTAAAACAAATTAACATGAACTTTAAGAAAAATATCTAATAAATAAAATTTCTATCAATAAAAAAAGTGATATTTTTTAAAAATTTATCGAAAATCTTATTTTCTATAACACAGTTTTCAACCTCTCTCACACGTGCTAGTGGTGGCATAGAGATCAAATACTCACTTTCTGCCGACTATTCGATTACTATTTCACTGCGATTTTAATTGAAGGACCATAAATAAAGGGGCACTAAAATCATCCCTTAGAAATAAAAACACACAGACCAGCAGTTAACAAAAGAACCACTGATTAGACTTCAATAATAAGCTAGATTTGAAAATAGAATTAGAATGGTAACAAAAAACTATAAAAAACGAATTATGAAGCAGGCTTGAATGAAACTCGATAAAAAATGAAGTTGATTCGAATCAGCAAATGTATTAGAAACGTATTCACATGAGACCAAATGAACATAAAAATCTTTCATCTTTCTTACAGTCTCAAAAATACCGACAAAAAACTGGCTCTTCGTCTCAGTTTGCATAAAACAAGGTACAACTTAAAAAAGTTGAAACATTGTTCATCCACATATTATAAAATTCACGGCTTCTATTTTCTTCAACACTTATGGGATTCGGAGTCAAGTCAACTCGAGCCTCTTTGTTTCAGAAATTAAATGAAGATTTCAACATCAAAATTCGTGAAGTTGCTTTGCAGTAGCGTTCCAATTGGGGAAACGCCCCTTTAAATCTGGTTGCCATATTTTCCAAAGGTTCCCATGTTGGTACCATTTTACGACAGCCATTTTTGACCGTCCAGCCCCAAAAATTTGGTTATAAAAATATTCAATTCTGAGAGGTGAGTTTTTGTTTGGGCCAAATAGGATCAATATTGGGTTTTGAGAGAACTCCAAAACTGATTTTCTTGACCAAAACCGATCGCGAAAAACTTTCAAAATCCTCCGCAAGCATAAACTGAAACAGAGGTGGATTTAGGGGGAAGGGGGCGGACGCCTCCAATCAGGGATTCGACCCCCTGCCGACCCAAAGGATCCCCCTTTGTACTATTTTAAGATATCCATTTTTGGTGAGGGACCCTAAAAATTTTCTTAAGCAAAATCGCTCAATTCATAAATAAGATTCTTGCATGACTTACTTTTCTATTATAATTAGCCCGTACGTATATCAATTGCTGCCATCAAACGTTTAATTCAGCGCACTCAATTTAATTTATCAGACTCTTTTTTCTCAGCTTAATTTTTAGTGTTATGAAATATCTTGAAACATCATGAAATCCGCGACTTTTGAAAGCTTCAAAAAATTGAACAATAAAAATAAGATGAAGTCCACATCTGTAACTGCTGGTACTAAACTGTCAGCGCCCCGTCAAATAGTCGACAATTTAAAATCAAAATCATAGAAAAGTTATTTCCAGGAAAGTAAAAGCGGTTGAGCAGTCATATTTGGAGTCCAGATACAAACCTCGACAAAAAAAGAACCTTGACAGCACTCTACCAGAACGTTGAGAAAATCGACTTTTTGTGAACTTTATTAATCATGAAATTTCTGCAAAAAAAAATTTAAACCAAAAAAACGTCAAATCTCGGAAATTCAAACACTCGAGGAGTCACGTTCGGAAACACGACTTGCCACCCCTGAGAGTACAATAACAGTACCTAACTACAGGGTTGTGAATTTCAAAATTTGCGACGTATCTAAAATCTAAGATTTTGCAAATTTTTGAAGATATTATAAAAAAAAGTTCGCATCTGGAAACTGAAAGCACTTGAGCAGTCACATTTTAAGGAAAAAAGTGCAACTTCTGAGAGTAATCTGACAGAACCCAATTACTGCGTTGAGAACTTCAAAATTTGCCAAGTTTATTAAAT
This sequence comes from Symsagittifera roscoffensis, assembly GCF_963678635.1. NCBI lineage: Eukaryota > Metazoa > Xenacoelomorpha > Acoela > Convolutidae > Symsagittifera > Symsagittifera roscoffensis. The sequence goes on from NC_087064.1 coordinate 26,064,587, forward strand.
CTAGGTTGTATGCAATATTTCAATATTTAGAACATAAATAATCGAAGATTGGAAAAGAGTAATGAACGCGAGTAATAAAAAAAAAACACTGACTTTGTTGAAAAAATCTCTTTCGAATTTCGGGAAAAAAATAGATGTCCTTTAAGCTCTTTGAATTTCTAGAACAATTTATGATTGGCGCTTTTTTGATAACATGAACCCAACTTGAGAAAACTGGATCAATAGGATAAAGTTTTTATTCCGCTGGGAAATCTTAAAAATAAATTCCATTTTCAAAACTAGAAATCGTTCACGTTCTTTCGCGCCATTTCCAGGTTCGTATTTGGAGAGTGCTATTTACGTCATTTTCACCAGATGAATTTCAATTGAACTCAAAAAGTGCATATTTACCTAAGTGCATTCATAAATGAATCAATATGTATGAATGCACATCTGTAGTTATTAAAGACGTGCTCAAAAAACGTTCTTTGAAACGTAGAAAAAGCTTAAGCATGGCAGAATAGTGAAGCCCGCATTTAAATATATGATAAACAAAAAAATATATATTTAAAGAAAAGAACATTGGCAAAGAAAGTAGGGTCGGGAAAATCAATCTTAGCTTATTACTTTTTCATTGCAGAAAAGAAACTATGGCTGAAAGTGATTTGAGACAATCTCTTTAACTTGAAGACAGTGTCACTGGCAACTTTCTATTCTGATAATTCCAGGGTTGGTTATTTTTCTATGAAGACAGATTTCAATGTTTAAAAATTTTCGACTGCTTTTTTGTTATAAATTGAGGACACCAATGAAATGAGTCCAAAATTAACAAAGATAGCCGGTTTTTGCACAATCACTTTCTAATTTTTTTTTCAAAAATTTTTATTGCAAAGCGCTAAACGAAGCTTCCAAAAGTAGTTTTCGGTTCAGTTAAGTTCTTAAGCTTTAAGGACCAATTTTCAGCTAAGGATCATTACTCGATCGCGTTACTCGCACGAAGTAGACTAAATTTGAAATTTCAAACCAGATTTTATCACAATCAGATCACTTTTTCAAGTTTTAAAAGTCATTCGAATCGCAACTGAAAGGGCTTTAACATGATATATCACTTGACCCATTACGATGATGATGTGCTGTCTGATTTTGCGAGGAAAAAATTAAAAAAAACCCGAATGTTAACTTTCTCCTCATTTTCAATAATTGGAACAAAAAGAACAAGACTGCTCGTATCAGGGCGATACAAGACTGCTCGTATTTTAATTTCTATGGAAACGTTTGAATTAAAACAATTGATTATTTTTTTTTGAGTTTTTTTTGAAAATCATCTCCCTAAACGCTATGTAAAATATCCAGTGATACAAATTGCATAGAGCAAAAAATTTTAAAAAAGACCAAAAACCATGCCTCAATCAAATTTGGAATGGTTTCTAAGAGGGATTAAATCTCCGCTAACGCGTTAATAGCACAAAATATATCGCGCATTACTTGTCTCAAATCTGTAAGCCCCTCTAACGCGTTAATAGCACGAAATATATCGCGCATTACTTACCCCAAATCTGTAAGCCCAAAAATGATCACAAGTGAACTATCTTTTAAAATTTGAGCTCAGGACAACAATACTTTTCAAATGATATTTTAAAAATTCGAACGATATTTTAAAAATTGCTAATTAAAAAGTGGAAATTGGCGGAGAAAAACCACCCCGATCATAAATACTCCATCATTTTCTTCCAAAATAGTCGAACGAAACAATAATTTTTTTGCAAAATTGGTTTTTTGAGAAATGTCCGAATTACTAACTGACGCGCTTCATATCCTAAAAAATTTACCCGCTTTCTATTTGTTTTTTTTTGGCATAACGATGGACTCAAATATTATATATAGCAACTGTCGGCTAGCCTAAAAGTAAAAAGGCTTCTTCCCTGCTGTTAAGGCCCAGTAGTCTGACTTTATATTGGTTCTGTTAACATGTTTTGATATTGTAGTTTCATTATGGTGATTTTTACTGCTGTTATTTATTTGCTGAAGGGAATTCAAATAATTAAACTGGTTTCCCTTCCCAGTGATTGATTCCTTCCATCCCGTCCAGGTGATCAATTGCCATACAATACTCAATCGCAACAAAATCCCAGATTTTTGTGGCAGTAACATCTGCTCTGGGAATTCAAATTGAAGGAAGCAAGTGTACCATATATAATTGTGTTGTGTTTAATCATATAAACAGATACGGTCAGATTATCCATAAGAATAGTCAAAAATTCCAACTTTGGCTCGTTTAACATATTTAATGCACAAGAACGCCTTTTCATCTCTTGTGGTCTTACAAGTTAGAGCAGCGATAATGAAACCATATTTCGGAAAAGTTGGTCAAATTTTATGAATTTTTTGAAAAAAATACAGAAATACCGAATTCTTAAGTATTCTTACGCAATATTCTAATGACTGGAGTAGGTTGCTTTCTTACAGGCAGTTAATGGTACCTCAAGGAACGCTCGTAGCACAACGAGTGGGATATCATTTTAGAGCGATTTCAATCCCGATTCCAAACAAAAAGTAAAAAGCTCTCCTTGTCGCGAAATGATTCAGCTTAATTTAACAACGGGAAGTGAAAGAGAAAGCAAGTGGGAGTGCTCTTCAATCTGAGTTTTTGTTCCGACCAATATTTATGCTTGGCCCGGTTTTTGATTAAGTCAATTCTCGATTTTTAGCTAAGCGTTTTTGACAAAACTTTTTAAATATATCTGAAAGACACTGTTGTGCTGCACTCAAATTTAAAAAGATATTTCACCTGTGATGAATTTTTGTAAAGTTATGAGGGCTTGAAAATTGCTAATTTGGCCAATATGGGATAATTAACGCGCTATATATTGCGTTCTTATAACACGCGTAAGTGGCGGATTAATGCGTTTCAAATTGAATTGAGTAAATTCATTTGGTCGTATTATTAGGATAAAAGACGCTTAATACAGCTCTTTGTAATTTACATTAGCGTTTGGGGGAAATTAAAAAAAAAATTAAAAAAAATCTTTTACTTTTTTAATCATTTTGTCCATTTTTACCCAAAAATCTTTAAATTGTCCTTAAGAGTGCAGTCGGAATATTCAGAGCTTCGCCTTGATATTAATATACGAGCAGCCTTGTTTTTGTCTAATAATTTCGAATGATAAAGCAATTGAGCAGGCTGACTTTTAAAGAGCAACAAGACTGCTCGTATCAGGGCGAAGCCCTGAATATTCTGACTTGACTGCCTATTAAAGTTTATGGACGAGCGAGCAATAACAAAAAAAAATTAAATGTAATAAAACAAAATGAAAACTTTTTTTTCTTATAAAATTTGAGACTTTTTGCGAAATTCATTCCCCCACACGCCATATAGAGTAAAAAAAGAATAGATTTCGCTCCTTGTAACAAATCACTTATGGCAAATAAGCTTCATTCAACCAATTTGGAACGATTTCTAATACGGATTAACTCTCCGCTTACGCGTTATTAGCGCGAAATATATCGCGCGTTAATTGTCCCAAATTGGCCAAAATGGCAATCTTTAAACCTCCATAACTTTACAAAAAATGATCACAGATAAAATATATTTTCAAATTTAAGCTCAGAACAGCAATACTTTTTGAATGGTATAAAAAAAATTGCGTCAAAAATGGCTAGTTAAAAAGTCGAAATTTGTCTGAAGAAAAAAAAAATACCCCAAGCACAAATATTCTGTTACTTTCGCCTTCTTTTTTGCGCCTTTTTGGAAATAATTTTTTGTATTGCAGAAAGACTTTTTTGAATTTTTTTTATTCATTTTTCTCAGGAAAGCTGTTATCGAATATGTTTTAGTTTTATTACTTTCAGATATGCCTAAATTAAAGACTTTCGTTCAGAATTAAAGGCTTTCATCACACCACGAACAAACAACGCCATAATTTGAAGAAAAAAAAACTGTGATTTTAGTTTTTTTTATTATTGTAATCGGAAACTTCTGTACTACTAGCACATCAACGGACTTTCTTTGTTTTTGAGGTTTATTCAAAACAATAGTACACAAGAAATTCTTATTCAAAACAATTCTTGAAGCGTATTTCAAATACTTTCCCCTGACCCAATAAACGGAATAAACAAAAATAATTGAGCGACTGTTCTGTGATCGCAACATTCTGCCTAACTCCCAAAGCATTCAGCTACTCGATCCGTTTTAAACTAAGTCTTGTGATCAATATAATATGTTCCACAATTTTTCCAATCCAGCAGTATACTAAACCATTTAAGGTATGTGATACAATAAAAAAGGCAAAAAAAAGAAACTACGTTGAACTAAAGAATGGTGACACACAAAAACAATGTTGAAAAAAGCAAAAACTTAATTCAATAAAACTCAAGGATTGAAATTCAACTACTAACTTAAGCAAAAACTTAACTCAATAAAACTCAAGGATTGAAATTGAACTACTAATGAAAATATCAAACAAGTGAGAGACCTTTTTCAAAAAACGATTGTCCAAAAAAAAACAGATTCAATCAAAAAATTGAGATCAACTTCAGAATATGAAACTCGAATAACAAAATGAAGTCACCAGATACTTACTCAAATTCTCAGGCGCTTTGATACTGACTTGATGCTTTAATTAACTTGCAAAACTGCAGAATAAACAAATTAAACAGAAGAAAAAAAGATAAATGACATCGAAAACCTCACCAACAGTAAATAATTTACATTTGCGGAATTGCTTCAACTAGAATCATGACGAAAAGCGATTCTGTACGGATAAAGCAGCAGTTAAAAATATATATATTGGGAATTCAAAAACAATTATTCTGTACAGGATACATTTAGGTAATTAGAACACGAATACATGTAACGCATACGACAGGCGGTGAATGAGATAAATGAATGCGATAACTGAATGAGAAGATTAAGTCGCACATTGAAAAAGGATAGAAAACGGGCCATATTTCCTGCTTCACGCACTGGTCTCACCTACATCCGCATGGTGAAATGAAAAAATAAATGCAGCTCAGTTTTACTGTGCATCGACTAACGAAATTGAGATGAATTAAATGAATACAGCGGCAGTTCGTTCATTGAACATGCCAGTCCAAGACCGTCCTTTGCTTTCAAATGCTTCGAGCTTTTTTTAACACAAATATGACAAAAAATTCTTCATCAATTAAAACATCTAGTTGAACTTATAGTGGCAAAACTTTCAAATTTTTTTGATAGAGCTCTGAATCCCATCAAAAATCATGATAAATATAAGAATCCCATTGCAAAAAAAAAACAGCTCTGCTCCTAGACCGTTCTTTTGATTGCACTTGATTTGGATTGGATAGTATTTATCTTCTGTTGGAATTCGATTTATTTGTTATATTTTTCCATTTAAGTAATTTGCGATGCTGTCTGGAGTCAGTTTGTAGCATTCAGTGTTGCATATTCTGCAAACAGAATTTGCCTCGGAGCACTTATTCAGTTAACTTCATGTTCTCTTAACTATTTTTGAATGCGTTATAAAAGAATACCGCTGAGGAGAACTAGGACTAAAGGCTTGAATTTGACCGATTGGGACAATACGTGGAGACGTTCGGTAAAATTTGTGCGATAAAAAGAAACATGAAGGTAGATACTCTTAAAGGATAACCTTTAATTTGTCATATTCGTTCTTATTCTCTGCAGATCACAATATATCTCACCTTGCCTTACTCTTCGCACAAGGGGGCCCAGAATAATACCATAAGACCATGTGCAGAGTATGCACTATGGCTCTCAAACTTCTTGTGAATGAAGTATCCAGGAATACAACTAAGCTTTCTTCTTCCGTGCCCTCTAAGTTACACATTCCTTGACTTATTCCGTTTACTCTGAATGACGCCATTAGCTTTCCAAATTAAAGCAACTGGACCGCACAAACCACATTAGGCCAGGTCGGATATACTTTATTGTCCTGTCGTCTGGCTATAATCAATCAGAAAGCTACGATCACTAAAAGAAATGGGAAGACAAAAACATTTATGCAAGCGAAATAAGAATCAACTCGACAGACAAGATGCCAGTAGACATTATTTAGACGAGTGTTTTTGGAACTCCCGCAACTACGCTCCAAGTGAAAAGACCATAAAAATCCATTGAAATTGACTTGCATTCATTGAAAAACAAAAAACATTTGAAAATCCAGCTGAAAATGTTTAACTGGCTCTTCTGACAAAACTAGGGCACAAAAGTATTAAATAAGATGTGCCATATAAACTGTGCAAAAAAATTGTCAGAAATTCGACAATGCGATTTATGGAATGTTCTGGAAAATGCACTTTATCTCTATTTTTTCAACTGCCAAATATTCCGTCTCTTCGAGTAATTGTTTCAATCCATGTGGAAGAACGAATTTAATTAACCTTAAACACACTTAGCAACAGGGAAGCAAGTAGTAACAAAAGCTCAAGCCTGATTATAACCGTAAACACAGAAATAGTTAGCAGTGAAAACAGTTAGCGAGACGGTAGCAAGTAGTAACAGAAGCTTACATCCAAGTAAAAAACCTTCCATACTTCTATTTAATAACTATATTGGGCGACATTAGAAACGCAACAGCAATTATTCTCACTGATTCAAACTATCTTTCACAGAGTTTTTTTTGAAGTTTGCAAAACCCATTGGCTTGCTTTGATAGATAGCAACGGAATTTGACGACTTGGCTAGAAAATAAATTTTAAAATATTTCGGCAAAAATAACCTAAAACTGGCCTTTATGTTATCTTCATAGATCAAATTTTAGCACCTTGTTTAAGTAACAGCTCTGGAAAAACCTTGCTTATTTATTCCAATAAATTAAATAAAATAGAAGGATACGCCAAAAACTTACCTTTTATGCTTTGGATCCGAACTGTGTTTTCCTGGTTTTTTCAGGCATAATTTTCTTTCAAGCATACAAAGAAATTCTCATTTAGAAGTGAATCGCATGTATAGCTAATACCAAATTACTACACAGAGGCGAAACGGAGCTACTAAATAGTGAATGAAAAAAGAAACCCTTTTTGAAAAATTATGTTGGAAAATACTACTAGAGATAATAACTTGACTAAAGTAGGGAGATTACAGCCACAAAATTTTCATATTTTTATCAGATGAAGTTCATAAACAGCCCCTGAAAATGGAAAATATTTACCGAGCGGCAACAAACTTTGGGTCGGAACCGGCTGAGCCGAAAACAAAAATTTCATTAAATCGTAAGTTTTTAGGACCCATCCAAACTGAAACACGTAAATCCAAACAGATAAATTTTGCCCTCGAAATTACGCAAAATCAGTTGACAAAGTCAATATAACATAAACTGAAACTGTTTGAGTATTAAAAAAAAAGAAAATACCACAGCCCGAAAAAAAATTGACGAAATTTTTTTGAAATAATTACAACCTGAAACGGGCTTGAAAAACTAGTAATTAAGTGATAGAATTTTTTTTTGAATTTTCAAGAAATTGAACCTGTCAGAAGATCGTCTAGAAGTGAAACATATGGCTAAAATTATTTATGGGAAAAAGACTACTACCCGATTGCAATACTCTTGCATATCGCAAGGGTAATATTACCCTTTTCGGTCAACAAATCTGAACGAAATGAATTAACCGCAAAATGCTCATTTAGACGTCGGATTTTAGTTTATCATAAGCCAGCACGCCGTCAAAAAAGAGCCGAACTGGAGATTCGCACCACTTGCGATACAACACAACTATAAAAAAATGCAAAGTCGAAAAACATAAAAATGTTGGAAAAAACTGGACAACCCAAAATTTTCGTATGTCTCGATGAAGTACACCTCGGGTCCAGCTAAATCTGGAAGTATGTGTCTAATATTTTCTGAATTCGTTACACTGATGCGGAACAAAATGCAAAATTTAAAAACTGGACTTTCCCTAAACCTTCGTTGCTTCTCTACTATTATAACTGAAAGAAAACTTTCGAGATTTTGGAATTTTCCCAAAAACATCAACATTCTTTTACAAAAAAATTAAGGAGTACGCTCGAGCCGAAAAAAAAATCGCGCAACCACTTCTTTGATTGAAAACTTCATATCAGATTTGATAGGGTAGTTTTTAGGAAAATTCAAAAATTTTCTAACAAACGGTCAAAGTTCAAAAACTTAACTTTCCGAAATCCGTATCTTTTTTTCTGCCCAAAACAAGTCGTCGCCGGTAAAGCAGAGAAGATTCCTATAATCGAGTTTCTCGATTGAACACAACCTGAGATTTGGCAACCCGGTAGTTTTTGAGTAGAGTAAACAAACTTCCAAATAACGGTCGAAGTTTAAAACTTTCAATTGTTTGATGTTCATAACTTTTTTCTACAAGAGACTGGGCGGAGCAAACTATATACGTAAGCTTTCAACAACCTGGTGTGTCGATTAAATCTATATCAGATTTGGCAAGATAATTATCGAGCAAAAGTCCAAAAACCGTCAAAAAATCAGAAAGTTGACATTTCCGAGAGCCATATCTTTTTGTTTACAAAAAATGTGCGTAGCCGCTTAAGCAGAACATATTCACCTAATCGAATGAATCGGAAAACTCAGGTTTGGCAAGGTAGTTCTCGAGAAATGGTCAGAAAATCAAAATTTTCCGAGGACCAGAAATTTTTGTGTAGCAGAAATGTGAGGCAATTGCTTGGTAAAAACCACAAAAATTTGGAAAGCAAATGCTCAAAAAATAAGAAAATTGACTTTTCCGAGGATGATAACTTTTCGTGTAAAAAAAATGTGTGGCCGCTAATGCAGGGGAGCTTTTCAAATCCGCTCGAAATTAAAATCAAAATCTCAGATTTCGTAACTTTCTTTCAACAAAAAAAGTATTGGTCAAATATTAGCCAACACACTTTTTCGAAAGCCGTAGACAAAAAAAGGTACAGCAATAAAATACCATACGACTATGCAGGCACACTAAAATGTAGGCGGTCTTTCTATGGATACCCCCATTGTGAAAATCGGTAGAATAGCTTTTTTGCAAACTGATAAAATTTTCCAAAGCTTCTAAAAAATTGAAGTGAGAAACCCAACCCATTACACTTTCATAAGACCTGTTTTTAGCAAACGGGAATTCTAGGCAATTATGCCAAGCAAGAAATTTGAAATTCAAATTAGCAATTGAACAAACTTTACGAAGTGGAAACAAGGCCGACAAATTTCGAGCAGACACCAGTTGAGCCAGGGTGACCACTCTTCTGAAAAAAAGTACCGACCTCATAGAAAAATCCTAATAGCGACGTTTTAGCTACTTACATAAGCTCAATTTTTCAAAATTTCATGAAATTTTTCAAAATTTCCAATTTTGCAAAGCTCAAATTTCCTGGGTCAGTTTAGTTTTGCTTTGCCCAATGCATCTGGAAAAAAATGTGGTAACGTATAAACTAGTAATTAAGCAAACAAGTAGTACACACCAAAAGCCCAAGCAACAGATAAAGCAAATGCAAACAAGCAGTACACAACAAAAATAGCGACTTCCACAGAAGTAGCGACCTTTTAGCGACTATAAGCAACCTGTCGCTGATTAACGACTGAGTGGTCAACCTGAGATGGGTCGAAAAAAAACTGATTTGGTAAAAAAAATTTCAAGTCCCCAATGAAACCATTATTAAGTAACTCGTACTCACCAAGTAATTTAATTTGAATTTGCCTGAAATTGAGCATGTCAGCTGAATAACAGCTTCATATGACCTCTTCATAGCAGCATCATACGAATCATTAATTTTATTAAACTAGTTGTTAACCCGAAAAAACTCTACATTCCGATTTGATAACGCTTGCTAATGGCAAGCGTAATAACCAATCGGATCGCAGAAATCAAAAACTCTTTGCGATAATTCAAACGTGTTTTAGCTTGAACCTGGGTACAACTATGATAGTTGTTGGGTCCCAGGAAGAAGCAAGTATGAAAAATGCATTCCGCAATTTCTTATAAAATTTCAAAAACACAAGTAAACAAGTCCGAACCATGTTCTATAAAAGAAATGTTCTTCTATCAGGTCTAGAGAAAACTTTCTTCAGGAACCCTTCTAAAATTTATATTTTGAAAATTTAAAAATCTATATTTAAGAAAAAATCATATATATATCAGAGGTTAAAAGAATTTGAGCAGAGATATTTGAAAGCTGGATTTACAACCCCTGAAAGTACCCTGACAGCACCACAGCATAGGCTTGCTATTTTCAACTTTTGTATAATTTTTTTAATCTTAACTAGCGTGTAACGCACCTCCGGTGCTTCGAATTTTCAACAGCTCATAAAAAAACCGCATATATTGGAAATGAGATTTGCATCCTTTAAGTGTACTCTGACAGCACCCAATAACAGGGTTTGTAATTTCAAACTTTGTAAAGTTTTTTAATCATGTTGTGAAAGATTTTAAAATGTCCTAAAAAACGTCACATCTGGGAAACTAAAAGCAATTAAGTAGTCTCATTGGGACGCAAGAATGTGCAAATCCTGAGAGTACTCACAGTACCCAACTTTAACGTTGGTACTTTCAAATTTTGTAAAAAAAAAAACTTTATTCAAGTTCTTTGAAAGATTTTAGAATGACCTAAAAAACGTCAAATATAGAAAACTAAAAGCAATTAAATGGTCTCATTTGGATGCAAGAATTTTCAAATCCTGAGAACACTCTCACTGTACCCAAATACGGCGTTGCGAGTTTCAACTTTTTAGAACATTCAAATTTAAATTTCTACAAACGTTTATTTTTTGAAAAACCATAAAAACGTCATATCTCGAAAAGTACAAACATTCGAGCAGTGATATTTGGCGGCAAGATTCACTCCTGAAAGTACTCTGACAACCCCCAACTACAGTGTTAGGAATTTCAAGTTTTGAAAACAAAAATTACATCAAATTTTTCGAAAAATTAATTTTTTATTTAGAAAAAAAGGTATTAAAAAAATAGAAAAAGATCAAAAAGAAGGATTGAAAAAAGACAGAAAAAAAAGATAGAAAAAGAAGGATCGAAAAAGGATTGACAAAAACATATCGAAAAAAAAAGATTGAAAAAAAGATATCGAAAAAAAAGATTGAAAAAAAACATAGAAAAAACGAGAAAAAAAGATAGGAAAAAAGATCGAAAAGAAAAGATAGAAAAAAGTTCGAAAAAGAAGGATCGGAAAAAAACATCGAATAGATTGAAGAAAAAGATGGGAAAAAAGATCGAAAAAGAAGGATTGAAAAAAAAATCGAGAAAAATAAAAAAAGAAAGATAGAAAAAAAAGATGAAAAAAGATTGAAAAAGAGGGATCGAAAAAAAAATTAGAAAAAAAGATTGAAAAAAAGATCGAAAAAGAAGGTTCGAAAAATGATAGAAAAAAATGATAGGAAAAACATCGAATAGATTGGAAAAAAAAGATAGAAATCGGAAAAGAAGGATTAAAAAAGATAGTAAAAAAAAGATAGAAGTGAATTTTATTTAAAAAATCATAAAAACGTCAAATATGCAAAAATACAATAAACGAGGAGTTATAATTGGAGGCAATGTCCGCAACCCCTGAGAGTACTCTGACATCCACTAACTACAGGGTTGGGAATAACAAATTTTGAAAAGGGTTAAACTTAAGTTTTCTGAAAACTTTTGAGAAAAAATACAAAAAACGTCATATCTCGAAAACCACAAGGATTTGAGCAGACATATTTAGAGACAATGTTTGCAGCTCATGGAAGTACCCTGATTGAGACTCACTATAGAACTACAAATTTTGTGAACTTTTTTATATCTAATTTCTTTGAATAAAAAAGACATGTCACATCTCGGAAACTAAGAGAATTCGAGCAACCCCATGAAGACGCATGGTTTGCAATTTAGAACTCCTGAGAGTACCCTCACAGTAGCCAACTACGAGGTTGGGAATATCAAATTTTTTGAAATCTAAGTTTTCTGAAAAATAAAAAAAATCATAAAACACGTCATATCTCGAAAACTACAAAGATTTGTGCAGTCAAATTTGATTGAAAGATTCGCAATTTTTGAGAGTACTCTGGCAGCACCAAACTACAGGGTACTTCCAGGTTGGAAATTTTAAATTTAGTGAACTATTTGTAAATTGAGTTTCAAAAATCACAAAAATTTTCGTATCTCGTACACTAAAAGGATTTGGGCATTCATAATTGGAGGCCACAATCGCAATCCCTGAGGAAGACTAACGGCATCCCACTATAGGAAAATAATGCGTTGAAAAAGATTAAAATTGGCGAGATAGTGAAGGCCGAAATTAAATTTAGATTTTTGAAATTTTTTTCAAAAAGTCATTAAAAGCTTCATATCACTTAAGCTAAAAAGGATTTGAGCAGACATATTTGGACAAGATTTGCAATCCTGAAATTACCCGCACAGATTCCACTTTAAGATTGCTACTGTTATTTTTTCGAAGTGTTTTAAATCTATATTGTTTGAAAATTTTTCAAAAAATCCTAAAAAACCGTGCATATCTGGGAAGCTAAAAGGGTTTGAGCAGACACATTTTGAGGAAAAATTTGCAACCTCTGAAAATATCAAGACAGGACCCCACTATCAGTTTGGGAATTTTGGCGTTAGTCATTGAAATCTTGAAATTTCAAGACAGTCTGTCAAGACTGATCTTGAGCTTAAGTTGGTACTTAGCCAGACTTAGCATTAAAAAAATCTTGAATAATCATGGTTTTCTTTTAAATATCGTCTCCAACGCTTTTGGTAACCAATTTCCCCTAAAAATTGCTTAATAGATTGATTCCACAAGGAATAACGGTGTCCGAAAAACTAATTAACCCAGAATGTTTAGATTTTAGACCAATCAAATTGTTCGAGGACGGAAATATAGCTAACTTTTTGGCATTCACTGTAAATTAGGGGCTAAATGTGCTCAAGTTTGCTTCAGAAGCGTTATTTTGTTTAATCGCATTATTTCCTCGACTATTTTTGGTTTCAACCAAACATCTTGATGATGCGTTTTCAATGCTATGCTTATCTTAGTTCGCGCTTTTTATGTAGAAAGTTTTTTTTGCATTCGTATTGTGACATTCGACCAGAATGGCCAAAATGCAATCTCTGCAGAATTCGGAATTTTAGCAGTAAGCCTTCCGGATTGGTGGTTTTTAAGAACTAAGGGCGTTATTGGAACGTTTAGCCAAACGGTGAGGGCTGGAGTATTCTAGTATTTTAAAATTTCAAAAATTCGAATGATGACGTCACATTTCTGAGAAATGCTGAAACGGCCATTTTAACAATGTAACATTTGCCCAAATATCACACAGCGACGGAGCGTAGAAAAAGTACCTATTAACGACTGGCAGGCGTCAGTTACCTTAATTCTACTCGTTTTTCACCGTCTCGACCTTGCCAGTTGATTTTCTGGTCTGTCTAGGGCAAAGTAAAAAGTTACCATTTTTAGGCCATCAGTCAAACGACTTTTGATCAGCTTTCGTTTACATGCGAACACAACCACATAGCTGAGTCTCGGATCCTCAGACTACGTGATTGTCATTAAAAACACGGCTCGAACAACCTATTTTTATATGTTTTTGTGTGACAGTTTTATATTAAATCCATTGGAGATGGATTGACCCTTTCCTTTTTCTATCTACTCATGTCCTGAAATATCAAATAATATCGGTGTTTAATTAAGATGTAGGACATTACAGCAGCTGTTAAAGTTAGTTTATACAGTCCCCACACATAGACAGTCTCTGGGGGACCAAGCCTCCGCTCTCGTGATTTTCTTGAGATAACACTCTTATCTCTTATATTTCGTGTCCCGGGAGAGTTCCGTGGTATATTTCTTCCCCCACTGAAGCCTCCTTCTCCACAAATATCCGTCGCTAAGGTTCTTATCGTGTGTTATTGCCACGATAAGAGGCTCCGTGTTTTTCTGTCTCTGATACAACTGTTCTTCACAATCTATATCGTGGTTCTGATTTTCGTCCTTTTTATTCAAAATGGCCGTCCTTCTTCTATTTCTCAGAAATGTTCTTCTTCCAATCGAAATTTTAAAAATAAAAATTCTAGAACATTCTGACCCTCCGTCGCAACACTTTTTTGTTCATAAGGCCTTTAGTCACTTCTTTTTCTGTCGCGGGAAGGTTATGCTGTGTCATCTGGCAGAATGGCACATACTCCCCGGACAAGTCTCCATCAATGTCCCTATTGATCGCATAACACCGGGTTATCGTCAAGTAGTTATCCAGTTTTCAGTAACCAGTCTTACAAATTGCATAAGAAATTGAAATTTATCTACTCCAACTCAACTCACTACGTGTTCACAAATGGCATCGTACTACATCTCACTGCCTTTCAACATTTTCACAAAATTCGCACCATGAGGAGGGTCCTAGATAAAATTTCTTTTCTGACTACTTACGTCATCTCGCCATAAAACTTCTTTTCGCCTCTGATTAAAAAGTGGGACGTGGCACGGCCACGCACCCGTTAAAATTAACTTAACTTCACTCACCAAGTATAATCAGTCATTTATGCGGTCCTTTCCATATTAAAACTAAGAAACTCTGTGGCTAGGAAAGTTCTTGAGTTACCCACCCTTCCCGAGCGAGTTTACTCAAACTTACCATGTCGCCACACAGTGAATTTGTGTCTTACACAGGTTAAAAACTTCAGTCGGGAATAAATAGGTAAATATACTCACCTATGCTCCTTATATACATACATAGATAGTAGTAACTAAAATCAACAATTTCAACAATTTTAACAATTGCAACATTTTCAAAGTTTGGTCTGACCAAACTAGATCAAAACAAAAAGTTTAACAAGTTCAATAATCAAAACTTGGTTGATTTGTTCAAGTTTTAGCACACAAATACAATCAAGTTTTTCTCTCCTTCTCTTCTTTTCTTTGGTCATCTTCACTCCATCATTTCTCCATCCTGATGTTCAGCGTCACTGTCTTCCAGAACTTTCTCTAACATGTCCAGAGAGTTGCGGGCCGTGCCCCAACCCTCCTGTTCCAACAGCCTCGGTTTGCAACAAGGTAGCAAGTCCACATTCACTTTCTGCTCCCGGTTCCTGCAAAAGCTGTTGTGAAGACATAGGCTCACGTTTCGTTCTAGGTCAGCTCTTAAGACCTCTTTCTTCTCATCTTCAGTAACACAAGGCGTTCCAGCTACCCGCTTCACCGCTGTGGTGACCGCGTTTCTGTGCGTCAAGAATGCTCGTTTATAGGCTCCTGGTCCTATATCTAGCTGGAAAGATTGATAGGCTTCCGTGTTCCTTGACATGTGACGCTTCGCGCGTTCATACATCCAAGATGTCATCACTGCACGGAACCAAGGCATCAATCTTTGCCGTGACCATATTCTTTCAATGGCTTTAGGTATTCTCAGAACCTTGCAGGTGGTTCTGAAAAGATCCAATTCACGACTCATTTTAACGTTGCTCAACTGTTCAGGAGTCGGCACGGCCGTCTCCTGCTCACTTGTGTCCGCGTTAGCCTCCAACCATCTCACTGCTAGCATGGCGCTAACCACCACGATTGACACTTGTTGATTCTGATCGGGCAACCCCGTGGAGTACAACTCCTCCACGTCCCAGACTAGGATCAGATTCCCGCGTTTAGGGTACCACAACGTCTGCGCCAAGCAGTGGCAAGGATACTCCCCATGGGTTCTCACTATGTTCCTTCGGGTCCGATACCCTGAGGCTCCCAGCAACGGTTCCACTTCCATCAGGATTCTATGTAAATCGTCTTTCTCTTCTATGGTGGGGAATTCAGTGGGTAACGCTCCACTCGCTTTCTGTTTCTGGAACTCACTCACGTTGCCTTCGTTCAGTCTCATGAACTCTTCACCCACAACGTCTTGCAACTCGCCTTCGGATCTCTTCGGGACTGCCCGAAAGATCTTTGCCAACAAGTCATATGACCTCTCTGACATTCTGGCCAACCTCACGCACTTTGGCACAGAGAAAAGTTGGTCAACCAACACTTGTTGCGTCCTCGCATCCATCACCACCATGTGCGTAGGATACTTGCTATTACAATATGGCGCTGAGCTTGAACCCACCATATATTTTGAACCAGTAGGTCTGTGATAGGCTTCACTATCCTTCAGATTCATTTCATTCTCTAGGGCTTCTCGCCAGCCTCCAATCTTTTGCTCTGTCTGTAATGCTCCAGGGAATATTTCCACGCTGAGGGACGTCACTAGCTCATGGGCACGCTCCAAGCGCTCGAGCGATTCTATCGAACTCGTCATGCTGCAAAATCCCAAGGCTGTGATCAGGTTTACGTCCGTCACCCCATGGCAGTCTGCGACCAACTCCATGGCACTCTTATCTGACATGCTCAATCTTCCGTACAATCGTGCCAGTTGTCGATGCTGCTCGCTTAGCGTAATCAGGCAGTGTCCCAGGTTACAAACATGTCCTTCCATCCCACTGTGTTGAGCCAAGCATGTGCCTTGCTTCAACCAATTACTCGATGTACCTTCCTCGGACAGCTCCGTGGACGGGTTGCTCTTCTTCTTCGTCAATCTCATGGCCAGCAGGTGATGTATCATGGCCAGATCATGTAAACTCGCATCATCATCCCGTTCTAACATGACATCCGCGGTCATGTCCCAGATTAAGCCTGCGTTAGGATGGGGACACCAGGAAGGTTTCATGAGTTCCCACATCACTACTAGACTGGTTTTCAAGGGACCGTCCCAAGAACCACAATCAAAACTCACTTGCCCCTTTAGCTCGGGAATCGAGGGCTCGACTACTCGTTCTTCCAAAATAATTCCAAGCTTGGGTTGTTCCACCATCAACATTCCAATTTCCTTAATCCGTTCAACCCAGAAGTTGAGCACTGTGACTTGCTCGTAGTCGAAGTATGCTTCCCTGGCTTCTTCGTTCACGAAGGGATTATACGCCATCCCCGGTATGCCAGACACGTATTGGAACGACTTCAGTTTCCCTAGTGTTGCAAACTCCTTTTGTCCTCTGGCTGCTTCAATCAAGTCTCTGCTCACTCTCAATTCTTTGTTGGAGTATCTTCTCACCTCTTCCAACTTGCAATAGCTTTCCATATCATTCGACTCCTTGCTTGGCACGGTCAATGGCATGTCCTGGTATAGCTCTAGGAGTGCCCTAAGGAAGTTCCTTTCGCAATCAACTCCCTTTTGCCGAATGATCTTTATACATTCTCCCAACACAGGAGTGGGGATGCGATCCACCACGAACCTGACAAAGCAAAGGGCATCCTTTCGCTTAGCCCATGCTATCGCTGAATCGTCTTTTGAGATCAATGCTCGCAGAGCTTCCATCAATTCTAGCTCCTGTTCTCGTGATTTCGAGTCATTACTGGCTTCATACTCCGCCTTTTTGATGCCCATCAAGCACCAAGCCAGTCGTACTTGCAGATCAGTTCTCACGCAAGGATGAGCCAGGTATGCTGCCACAGTCGCAGATGCATTCATCGTCTCATCGAAGTATTTCTGGAGGGCCGCCCTCCAAGAAATCTCTAGCAGTTTTTCCAATCCAATTTCGTTCGCTTCTGATGACATTACTGTGCCATACTCTTTTCGATTGAAGTTAGAGTTCTCCGTAAGCCCCTTCAAATATTCTTGCATGGCTCTCTTCTCGCTCCAAGCCATCAGGTGCCCTCTCGCGGAGTTCCTCGCTTTGAACATCTCCACATAACCCCCTGCCGGATCTACCATGTGGACCGATTCCGGCACAGTTATTCGACTGTACTCGACCACGTCGAGTTGTCCTTCCAGTTTCAACTTGGCCATGTTGATCCGCGAGGGCCTATAATCTTCAAGTCCTCCAGATCCACATTGACTGATGACTTCCATTTCTAACTTAGTGTCTGCCAGGGTTCGCGCCGTCTTCTTCGATCTAGTGGCGGTTACGGTCAGACCTGCCAAGAGCATAGGGGGTATCAGATTCTCTTTTTCTCCCCCTGTCAGCGTTGCGCTATCTCCTTGCCCGCTCTCGCCTGAACGACCTGCGCTCGTTAAAGAGGTCACCACTGCGCTGGCTCTCGATTTCACCACTCTCGGGTTCATGGCTCGACTTCCTGTTTTCCCTTTTAGTCGCTTCAGCCCTTTCCTGGCTCGTCTGACAGGTAATTTCTTTGCAACATGCTGATCATCGGCACTGTCTTCTGTTACTGACTCGGTCAGAACATCCGACTCCATGGAGCTCACTATTTTCTCCAGGACCTCACGCATGATGGGTTGGTTCAATCCCACCTTCATTATGGACTGCGTCCCATATCGCCTTATCACGTCCCAAGATTTCTCCATGAAGTTTACTCGGCTCCAGATTGCTCCTGTCTTGCCTTCCAACTCCATTTGATATCTTTCCCATTCTTCTTCTGGTAATGTGCTGAGGAACGATATCTTCATTGACTCTTCGATTTTCCTCCTCCTTGGTGATTCATAAAGCAGTTTCTGCGGATCCCTGCTTCGGCACTCTCTAGCCTGGCTTATTGGGTCTATCGGAGATAGATCGGCCGACGCCTCCTTTGTAGGAGACATGAAGGACGATGGTGCCATTAGCAATAAACTCCCATCGACTTCCCCATCGTCGTCTTCACTGAACCGGTATTCTAGCAAGTCCCTTTCCAACGCTCCTAGATCGGTCTCTCCCGGTTTCTCCGTCTTACTTCCGGTCCCGTCATCGTTATCGTCCTGATCCATCAATTCATCGTCGTCCGCATCAGGTTTCGGCCTAGGTCCCGAGGGTCCTTGTCGCGCGTCTGTGCCCGAATCCGGCCGAGCCGGTACGGCCATGTCTCCTGCATGATAAAACAATTCATCATCGACCAGGAACTCTACCAA
Organism: Symsagittifera roscoffensis; assembly: GCF_963678635.1. Classification (NCBI taxonomy): domain Eukaryota; kingdom Metazoa; phylum Xenacoelomorpha; order Acoela; family Convolutidae; genus Symsagittifera; species Symsagittifera roscoffensis. Next base: position 26,083,336 of record NC_087064.1, read on the forward strand.
CTCCTCGCCATGTGGGGCCAGGTCCTCTATCGTTATATATGAGCCTCCTCTGCTCTCCCTTGCCACCTCCAGCATCACCACTTTCGCTTCTCCTGACCACTTCAGTCTCGATAAGTCATCCGCGGAAGAATATACTTCGTTCCACGTTTCAGCCGAGACCTCTGGTCTCCTGGAGGGTAGTGCTTTGATCTTTTTCCTGCTCCAGGCATCGGGGAATGAGAAGTCGAACGTATGCGCGGCAGCAACGTTCCAGCTGATGAAGCGCGGCTCCATCCCTCCACTCCACTTCAGCATTCTCTTCTCTGCGTCACGAGCTGCTCCAATACGAGGGGCAGTGATGGGAGATGTGACTCCCAACAACATCCTCCTTATCGGTGGATATCGATGGCATTGGTCCGGCAGCGGCCTGGACCCAGGAAGCCATGTTTGTTGATTCTCTTTCGCATGGGCATAGGCTCCCGGCAATTGAGGTACTCCCACGGCCTCTCCTGTATCCTTCACCACTGGTCTCAAATTCCAGAGTTTTGGGTTAAACTGGATGTGGGACAGATCCTCACGGCCCATTCTGCATTTGAAGTGGTTGTTGAAGTCCATCAACACCCAGCCTGGCTCTGCTATTCTTCCGAACAGCCTATCGTCGCTAGCCAGCTTCCTCAGTTCACTCTGTTCTACCCAATTCAGCACGGAACAATCCACTACTGAGACCAGGTTGACGAACAACACTGAATTCCTGTACGCTTTAACTTGCACATCCGGGAACGCAAAAGACATCACCGGTCCATACACCACTGTGACGAATTCCCTCAGTCCGTGGACCAGAGCCAACGGATCAATCCGCATCATGACAGCTAAGTCTGTTAGTAAGGGCATGCCACAATACTGCTTACATTCGCCTGCGTTCGTCGCCACCTTGTCCTCTCCTGTGACGCTTCTGTTCTGTTGCAAGAGGTATTGAAGCAGGAGAGTCCTCCAGTCTTTCATCTTCTTGAGCGAGGCGGTTTCCAACTGTGCATTGAACTCACGACTGGGTCCCTGTAGTTGTTCAGGGTAACGTAATAGCACAAGCAAATCTCCCAGTCGACCATAGGTCATGGCAATCAGAGTCAGGAGTCCGTCCAATCTCAAATCTGCCAACGCTTGGGTAAAGAGGTTTGCCGGTCCTTTCACAAAGTTTTCATGACCAAATGTCACGTATAAGGCTAGCACCAGGCCAATCGACAACTTCCTGATGTCTTTGACGAAGCTCGCGATCAGGTTCCTAGATGCCTTCGGATAGCACGTCGATAGGAAAGATGGCGTCCATCCCACTCCCATTCCACCCAAGATAGCATCTGATCGTTCATACTGTGCCTTCGTGGCCAGCACGTCAGCTTGGAACTTGTCCAACGACATTGTGTTTACGTCTTGCATCAGTTTCAACATCTTGCCTCCAGCCAACTCCCGGGCATTAAGTAGATTCTTCAGATACGCGTCTATATCTTTAATTATTGCCGGCGCATGCTCAAACGCGTCCTCACCCAAGGTGCACAGCCTCGGTGACAGATACAACCATATGTTGTTGTGTGGCTTCGTACGCAAAGCTATTGCCATGAGGTCCTCCTCTGCTGACGTCATATTCTTTCTGATCATCCTTCCCTGCTCATTCTCTGCATGATCCATCTGTCTGAACCAGAGATCATCAGCCACCTGTTGTACTAACAGATGATCGTCACCTACCCCTGGTCTTAGCTTCAGTAATCTTGCGAAGTTGGACAGCTCCAACCCCAGAACTTCATCTAGCACCAACCGAGTTGTGCTACAATCTCTGAGCCCCTGTATGGCATTCGAGATGTCAGCCCAAACGGCGGGAAGCTCAGATCGGGACGGATAGTAATTGTCCGGGTCCACCACTCTGTTTGGGGCAGGAATTATCACGTTAAATATCCCCTCTGCTATCGTCGTGACCATTGTGTACACAAATTGAAGGGGTTCAGGCAACGCAGCGTAGCCTGGTGACAATACGAAGATCACCTTCACCACATTCATGGTGAAACGTTGTCTTGCTGCTGCCTCTACCTCGGCCATCGCCGAGAGCAGTGTCATTATCGCCTCCCCTATAACTTCGTTACTCGGGATCGATCCATCCGTCAGACGTGACAATAAGCCTCTGCTTTGTAGATGGTCATTTGAGCCTGCAACCACTATTACCTGCGGCTCCATGCTGACCACTCTCCGTACACTTATCATCATGCCTATCGCCTGTCCCCAGTCCAGTTTAGGCGCCGTTAAGAAAATCACATCGGGCCAGAATAGAGAACGGGGCGTGTAGAGATAATCGGAGCCGGCCACAACCAGATATTTGGCAGCCTTCATGTCCAAGGGGTCATAAGCTGCAAAAAGGCCATCGCCTTTTGGGGCCTTCAGGTTCCCGTATCTCTTATCGTCTCCAACCACTGTTGTAGTTCGGGGGTAATCCCTCGAATACTCGCCCGGCGTCTGACCGGGTGGTTTAGCGAATTGTCTGTACATCTTGTGATGTTTGTTATTGGGCTTGTTCTCCGTCTGGAACTTGCCCTTGCGCACAGGTGGTGTCCTTTCCCGGGTCCTATCTCGAACGTCGGTGAGCGACCGGGTGTTTAAAGGTCCAAAGGTATTGTCATGAGGTAATCCATCCAGGTCTACATGTCGGAGTGAGGTCGAGGAGCTGAATTTCTCCTGCTCTGCTAGCAGCCAATCCACACCCGGTATCCGATACAGTCGCGACACTGTGGGACTTTCACCGCCAGTAATTCTCATCGCATCCTCCCGACACGTCAAGGTATTCATATTCAACTTCGCCGACATGTCCGTCTTATACTGACCCCAATGACTAGGATCTGATCTATTCCAAAGCAGCCTGCTGCCTGATTCGATCCCCTCCGCTGGCACGGTACTTGTAGACGGTCCTGCTGTCGAAGCAGGATTTGTCGTGGCAGGCGAATCGTTCCTCCTAGACGCGGTCTGGGAGTTATTCCTGTTGTTCTGTTCCACCGATCTGCCGAGTCGGCTTCCAATCGATTGCGGCCTGGGAGGAGGAGCAGTCCCTAGCCTGTCTCTCACGTTCGAGCTCGGAGCGACGGTTGCGGCTCCAACCGTCTCCGTTGCCAAGGGCCCTAGACGGTTGGCGAGGGATTCGGGCACGGTTGCCCTTATTCTACTCCCTCCGGTCGAATTGGTCCGAGCCAAAGAACCGGTCGCCCTCGACTCTTGCTCCGCTTCCCTCAATTGCGTCTGAAACACATCATTAATCCAATGCCTCCCTCGTTGGGTATTGAAGTGCACTCCATCTTTAGTGAGCGCGATGTGGTCAGTCATGCGCAGCATATTTTCGAGATCCAGGAGTCGCAACTCGCCAGGGTTGTTTCTCACCAGACTGCGGGTCATTTCATTCCACCGCGTCACGTTGCCATTCATTAAATCTGCAGCTATGGTGCCCACCAAAGGATTTGGTGGTATCGTGCACAAGATCACGAGTTTGGGTCTGTACTTTTCTTTCAATTCGTTCAAGAGACACACCAATAGAGGTTCCCACTTGTTCTCCGGAGTCACGGGGGCTCTCGAGACGTCATTGGTCCCCAGCATTATTATTAATGTATCCAAATGATCCTCGCTCTGGAACTCCATCATTTTGATGACCTGAGCCACTGAGGCTCCTCCAAAGGACAGAATGGTAGTATGACCATAGACGAAGATCTCATTCAGATCTCTCACCAAACTGTCTCCAATGATCAAATGGCGACTCCCTGGGGGAATTACTTGGTCGTTCGTGGCGGGGTTCCAGCTCATGTCATTCAGGCAGGCTCGAGGATGCTCGGCTGGCACTTGCGTGAACTGATGACGTGCCATCAGATTCTTCCTGATGTCTACCACGCGAGACTTCTCAAAGACTCCACCAGGCGCAGAACACGCTATCGTGCGGGTTGCTCGCTCCGAGCTATTTGATGAATGATCACGACGCTAGGAAGGAACGATCCTAGCCAGTGTCCGCTCAGTGCCTCTGTTGATCTCATCCATCGCGGCTCTGGCCACTTGGTTAAATGATTCCTGAAATTGAGGAGCTAGATAGGTGTCAGAAGGGTCTGGTATCGTAAACCTCTGACTCGAAGCAGACGGTCGTGTCTGCTGAGGAGCCTCGGGCCCCCTTGATGCACGCAAATCCAGAACCTCAGGTCCTCTCGATGCGCACAGCTCCTGCGCTGCTGTCCTGGGGCGTGTGTCGTTAGATCCCTCCGAGGACCTCATGCTCGCCAGGATTTCCGGTGACACTTGGCTCACCTTCGCCATATACAGCTCCTTCAGGTGCTTTATCTCATCCTCCTTGTAGGCCACCTGCAGATCTTCAAATTTCTTTTTCCATTCGTCTCTCTCCCGAGCTATGGCCCTGTACTCCTGAAGTTTGGCACACAGCTCACTCTGATCTCTCTCCTTCTTCTCCAGTGTCTCAATCGTCTCCGACGTCTGGATCTCTATCTCGCTCACTCTCACTCTCTTTAGGGGAGGAGCAGCTGTTGGAGAGTCGACAGAGTGTGACGGGCCTGGCCCATCACGTTGTCTCTTCGCTCCAATGAGTGGCTGCGCAGGTTGGACGGGTAAGGGCATCTCACCTAGCCGGTGGTCCCTTTGCTCACCTAGTCCTGGCTCACGAGCCAGGTCGTGGCCAGACATCTCTCCGCGCCTCCATCTCATCAATCGGTTTCGGCCTCTCTCGGCGGTCCCGGACTCACCAAAGGCCAACATCAACACGACTTCTGTAGGGCGATTCCCTCGACCCTCTCTTCCCAGTGCATTGAGGAGTGCGACCACAAACATCGCCAACCCCGGGTCTTCTCGTGTAAAATCACAATCGATCAGCCGCTGATAGATCTCGTCTAGAGTCGCTCCTAGACTCGCTGAGAGGAATTCCATGAGTTCGTTCGTGTCACCCATTTCTTTTCGTGTTGATTCTTGTTGTCGTGTCGTGTAATTTCTTTCTGTCTCCTCTGATTCAGTGTTCAGTAAACAATTTTCGATCAATCAAGATCTAAAAAACAGGTCGCGACTTAGAACCATCATTTTTGGATGCCACATCGATCAATTCTTTAAAACTCTCCATTGAAATTCTCTGCACAATTCTGATTTAAAATTTAGCACCAAGGTGGATCGTCCACCTTTATCTTTGTCAGAGTAGCACGAATAAGCGCTGTCACCTTGATGACACAAACATAAAACATATCATAACAATAACATAACATAAACACATAAACATCACACACCTATACTATCATATAAAAACCTAATCCCTAATACTGTACCTAAAACCTAACCTAAAACTTGACTCTAATTCTTATCGAGCAACTTAATAAAAACCACTTATCGCCGAGCGCAATTCTTAGCATATGCTCAGATAGTATTTTTTATGTAAGTAAACCTCTATGTCAGTCTCTGAAAATATCACATGCACAAGAGCGTACAACTCTCTCGGGTGTAGCTTCCCTCTATTGGGATCATAAACTGGCAACGAGAGAGAGGTCACACCTCTCTCAACCAGGAAATCCCTAAGTCGAGTCAAGGCCAATACCAAGCTCTCCGGATTCACGTGTTGCCTATCAGTAGCTTTCGTAACCAAAAAACACAAATATTTCCCTGGTATCTGTGATGCAACAGGGGGCAACGCTATCATTCCTCCTACACCCGGCCTCTGTTTCCACAAAAACTCGATATTCTTGTACTCTCTTTTAAAGTCGGCCGCTAGTGCTGTTTTGAAGCTTACGTCCGCAGTTATCGCTATGGCGCACGTGCGTTCCGTGAGTATGAAATCGCTGTCCGTTATGACGATATTGTTCGAATAGTGGTTCGGTAGATCAAAATACGATTCAAAGATTCGTCCAAAAGGTGGTTTCTTAGCATTCTCGCCCTCTGTCTCTAGTTCTCCGGTTTCTCTTGCCGATTTCAATTTTTTTATTATGAGATTTTCGGTGTGGGTGAGTCCTACCCCCACTCCCCGGACAAAAATATCCATCGACGTCCCCGTCGATCGCCCAAAGTCTAGGAGACCGAGGTTGGATTGTGGAACACGTAGAGGACCATCTGGGGCGACCCAGTTGGACTCGGTATTATCATGACTGAAGTATTTGACGCCGTCTCTATCGACGTCCCGAATCGTCAGGATCGTCTCTTTTGGATCTGTCGGCAGATCATGGAGCCATTCGAGCACGCGCAAGTTTGTTAGTTCTTGCTCATGAGTCTGTTCCGCTTCTGGTTCGAACTCCACTTCCGGTTCTGATCGATCGTCGATCCAATCTTGATCCATATCGTTCACAAGGTCGATTTCTTCTAGCATCGCTACCTCGTCCAGCCCCACCAGCGAGTCTATGACATCACTCACTACTATCCGGTCTACAACGAAGTCCTCGCCATACGGATTGTATTTCTTCTGGTTTTTTCCTCTCTTACTTTGGCGTGTCTCCATAGTGAGCGGAAAGTCAGGCTGTGTTCCTTTGTCAATTTCGGTTTGTTCCGGGCAATCCCAGTCTTCTTCGGCATAGGGTAGAGTTTCATCGTCCACCTCTACTCGCTCAGTCAACTCGAGATCCAGTGGTAGATCACAATCGTCCACCACCTCATTCCCGTCGTTCTTGTCGCGAGTACCCCTTTCATTCACTTCACAAGCAGGATCCACTATTAAATAGTCTCCCTCTTGCATGTCCGCTGGAATGCACCAATCCTCTGACGAGGCATTGTGCGGTTTGATATTCTCGTAATGAGCCGCTCTTCCAGTGTTCAGCCGATAAAAACGACCTCCTTGATGCACCTCTGTTATCTGAAATGGACCACGCCATTTCTTTAATAGTTTCTTGGTTCCTTTTGGTGGAACCACTTCCTGGAACACCCAGACGTAATCGCCAACTGAGTAGGCTTTTGCATCGGCTGTTCTTTTATCAAACCTCCTTTTTTGTCTAATTTGCGCCTGTTGCGTATTCCTCCTGCATAAGTCATTAAGGTCCTGCTGTCTTCTAATAACGTCCCGCACGTACGTTTGCGGTGCTGTCCTCTTCCCTTCATATTCAGGGTAGAAGAACGTTAATGGGAGTGCTTTTTCGTGACCCGTCAGCATCATATGTGGACTTATTCCCGTGGTGGAATGCTCCGTGCTGTTGTAAGCACCCATCACTTGCGGCAAGTGCTTGTCCCAGTCATCCATGTAGCGTGAGCAGTAGACTCTCAACATGGATACCAGTGTGCGATTCTGCCTCTCGACTAGGCCATTCGTTTGCGGGTGATAAGTGGTCGAGTGGGCCTGAGCTACCTGCGACCTTTTCATTAACTCTTTTGTGAGATCACCTACGAATGCTTTGCCATTGTCCGATTGGAACGTGATGGGGCAGCCATGCCTTGCTATCCACACGTTTATCAAATGATCGCATGTTTCTTCTGCCGATGCTGTCATGCAGGGTGCTGCCTCCGCATACTTCGAAAAATGGTCGATCATTACCAGCACCTGATTATAGCCCGTTGCTGTCATGCAGATTTTCTGATGATCAATTTGCACCACTTCGTTGAAACCTGACGATTCTATTGACTGTAGGGGGAACCTTAGTTTCCTGGGATCCTTTGCCTGTTGACAAGACAGGCATGCGGCTATCCATTTCTCACAAGCCTTCTTCAATCCCGGCCATTCGAATCGTTTTTGTATCCTGTTATACACTTTGTCCACGCCTTGATGTCCCATCTGATCATGTGAGCGAAAGAGCAATTCGGTCTGGTACAACTGTGGTAACACTATTGAATTGTATTTATAAAGGACCTTGTCCTCCTCCTTGCGCTTACAGGCTACGATTCCGTCCTTATTCAGGTACAACAAGTCTTTCCTCTTCAGGTAAAATTGCTTCAGGATTTTGTAGCTGTCTTCTTCCAAGTCTCCCTTGTCAGGTGCTCCATTCTCGATCCATCTTTTCAGACTGCTCGTCATTCTATCATTTCGTTGAGCCCTCAGGAGATCCGACAGCCTGTACCTGGCTTTCAAATACGTCTTCACCACATTCATTTGCCCACTCATTATCTCCGGAGCATGAGCATCGTCCATCAACTTGACACACCATATCTTTTTCAAAGGCGTCGCTTCTTGCACAGATGGTTCCAGATTGGTACGGACGACCGTACCATGTGGCAGCAATCTGGTTGGGCGTTTTGAAACTGCTATCAGCTCGAGCTCGTCTGCGGCATTATCTACCACAGTGCCCTCTTCATCTGAGGTGTATCTGTCCCTGTCTGGATCCTGATGTGTTTCTCGGTCCAGCCCACGCTGCTTCCAGTCTACCAATAAGGAGTGGATTGCGATCTCTGACACATCGGAATTGGAAGTTGTTTCAGACGTGTTGTCCCAGGACTGGGGTCTCGAGTCACCACTTGAGTCGACTGATTCCTCAACATCATATTCCAAGTTGTCTGAGATGTTCCTTGACTCCCCGGACAAAACTCTGTCCATCGGTCGCTTTGAACCCGACTCCCCGGACAAAATTCTGCCCCTAGGTGGTCTAGTCAACCTCTCCCACTCAAAGGTGTCTGACTCATCAGAGGAGACGTCCTTGACTGGCTCGAAGGTGTCAGACTCCCCGGACATTGTCTCGTCCATGGACGAACAATCTGGGCTTGGCTCGTATTCCTCTTTTGCATCCGTGAAGTGCACTCTCCTCGTGAAGTTAGATTTCGACCTGATCCTGACTTCCTCAGTAGCTTGGTTTTGATTCGATGTTCCATATTCAGTGAACGAAGTTCTCAACAATACTTCTTTCGGCATCGAGGTCACCAGCTGGTTGACGATCGACCTGCAATCCCGTTCAACGCCTCGGCTGCGAATGGACACTGGCCTCTTCTCTGTTCTCTCGGTGACAGTCAACCTCTGCATGGTCTCCATCCATTCACGATCATGCCTATTCACTTCCCTATCCAACAAGTCACGGAGTTTTCCCATGACGTCCGGCGCCACGTTCACCGTCTTATTCAATAAAGCGATGCTGTTTATACCCAGCCTGGTCAGTTCTTGCTGTACCAAGTTGGATCGGACTAGCAGGTCCAACGGAACGGGTTCGCCTCTGGCTAAAAGCTTTATCTCCGCGGCCGTCTCCACTGGAAGGTCAGGGTGTCCAGGTATAGGATGTCCTGATTTGTCTAACCACCTAGTAAGTGGCAGCTTATCGTAGGTTTCTTTGTCCAAAAGGAAAACCCGTCTTTGATCTCTGATTGGTTAGCCTGCTTCTCCTCGAGGCGCTCATAAAATTCTGTCTTTTTACTGAGGCTATCTGCGTTCTGGTGCTTGTCACGGGTACGGTGCTCTATGATCATGTGGTATCCATCCAGGCGCACAATCCAACGACCAATATAGCTTTGGTCCATCGAATAGGTTTTCAGCCAGGCAAGGGCACGATTATCCACACGTACCTTGAAGGGAGCACTCCCCAAGTAGGCCCTGTATTTTTCCACGAAAGTGATCACCGCAAACATCTCCGCTTTTGGTGCGCCGTACTTCATTTCAGTATCACTCAGGACTTTACTCCCGTAGGCTATCGGACGAAGAACCGTTCTCCCGTTCCACTCCTGCTCCTGGTGAAGTATGCCCGATATCGCAACCACTGATGCATCCGTGTCCAGCACGAACATTCCCTTCTCTGTTGGCATGCCGAGGACCGGTGCCTCGCAAAGTTCACGCTTGATGTTTTCAAATGAAACTTGTGCCTCATCAGTCCAGGTGAACTTTTTGCCCTTGTTTCTCATCAGCCTCTGCATGGGGTATATCTTGTCAGCATACCCCTTGATGAACTCTCGATAATAATTTGCGAATCCCAGAAAACTCATCAGCTGTGTATCTGTTTTAGGTGCCTTCCAGGTCAGCACCGCTTCAACCGCTTCGGGATCTGGTCTCACTCCATGTTTGTCAACCAGGCGGCCCAGATACTTTATGGAATCCCTGAGGATTTCACACTTAGAGGGTTTGCATTTCAGACCCGCCTGCTTCATGCAAGAAAACACCTCCTCCAACCTCTCTATGTGGTCTTCTAAGGTTGATGTCGCAATCACGACATCATCGACATAACACATAATGAGATTCCCGTATTTCTTAGTGACGCTCGTGAGTGCCTGGGCCATCAGTCGCTGGAATGTGGCCGTCGCGTTGCACAATCCGAATGGCATCCTCTTCCACTGGAACAGTCCCAGCTCACACGCGAAACCTGTTTTCTCTCGATCTTGCTTTCTGAGTGGCACTTGCCAGAATGCGGAGCCCAAATCCAACGTCGTGAAGAACTTAGCGTCTCCCAGCTTGGATAGGCTCTCATCGATGCGGGGAATCGGGTATGCGTCCTTTATAGTCACTGCGTTCAGATAACGGAAATCACAACAAAATCTGAGTTGTCCCCCTTTCTTTTTCGCCATGACCACGCCACAAGCCCATGGGGACTTCGACGGCTCAATCATGTCGTACTCCATTAACATTTCAATTTCCTTCCTACACGCTTCTGACTTGTTTGGTGTCATTCTTCTCGCCCCTTCCCTATGAGGTACCGAGCCCTCTTCTATCTCAATCTCGTGCTCTACAAAATTGCAACAACCTATATCGGCCTTATGCTTTGAAAAAACGTCTGCGTTCCCATCTAGCACCGCCCTGAGCGAATCTAGTTCCTTGTCAGATATTTTACCCTTCAGATGTTCTATCTCAGGTAGGACAGGCCTATTCGCTGCTAACTCTGCTTCCGTCGGCCTCTCAGGAAAGTTGGAACAACTAGACAGCCCATCATCTGTTTCCGACTTCATTGAAAACAATTTCCTAGAAGATTTCAATTCAATTACTCTTTTCATTATACATTCTTGGTTCGCATGTAATGGACATTTAGTTACATCAAACTTCTTCAAGTTCTCCACACTCAGAAAGTCGGTGTTCAGAGGCAAAGCGTAGCCAAGTTTCTTTCCCCTCTGTATTGTCACTGTTGTTGCTTCTGTGTTCAATAACACACTCACACACAGTCCGCTCTGAGTGAGTGAGAAGCTTCTTCCTAAAATAGCCGAGCTTTTACTGTTTGGATTTGGTACCAGACACACCTGTCTGTCATTGCTGAGTTCATTCAAGTTCCTCATCCTAAACGTCGCTACTACGGCTTGGTTCGGTTTTAATCTAACTTTTCGATCCAGAAAAATTGGCACCTTGGCCTGATTAATTAAGATCTTATTAAGGGGTCTTTTCTCATACTTTCTTTCAGGATCCTTGATCCTAATCAATCCGTCATTGAGATCAATCGTGACGTCAAAGTTGCGAACGAAATCCCTTCCTAGGATGAACTGGTCGGATTCATCCAAATTCTCTACTACTAGGAAGCTCATCCAAAGATGTCTTCCTCCGAGCTGCAGTGAGATGATCGGGGTTCGTCCGGCGACATAGATCGCTCCCTGATTGGCAGCTGCCAACCTGATGTTTGTCGGTATGAGATCCGATCTTTCGAAACCCATGTCGGTCCAAGTTTTGACTGGCATGACACTAACCACTGCTCCCGTGTCTAGCAGCCCCTTTACTGAAAGTTGTCTGCCTTGCACGTCCAGAACGTGTGCGGCCAGATCGGCCTCGCAACCAATATGCACCGCATCTTGTTCGAGCATCGCGTTGTGTCCGATTCGTCTGACCTTCAGCTCCTCTTGACCAATGTATATCCGGCCAACCTGATCGTTCGCATCAGTTATGTGAGCTTTCGTGTAGATATTGATGCCATCCACATTCATCAGAATCGGGTAAGGGCCATAGACATCGATATAATGTCCGTCCACTTTCATCAGCCTCGGACCTCCCGTTGTGAGCAGCGCTCGCACTGCCCTGGAGTCCAGTTTGGGATCCTTCTCCTTCAGGTAGTCGGCATAGATGTCCAGGTGGATTAGTGTAATCTCGGATGGTTCACTCAAGTTCTTGACCACCTGGTGCCCTGCGACTGAGATGATGGACATTATTTTGGTCCCCGCCTTCGTCATGCCGAAAGTCTTGCCAGATATAACGTTCAGTTTTAGTCCCTGTTTCTTGGGCTCCTCTTTGTCTTCTACTTTTGTCGCTTTACCGAGGACATTAAGACTCTCCCGAAGATCTGTGCTTTCCAGCTCCGACCTTACCCATTGCTCCACTTCTTTCGTGGCAAGGTCCTGTTTGACATTCTGCAGCGCTGTCCTTGCCGCCAGGCCGTAATCCACCTTGAGTGGTCTAGACGACTCTGCTTCGAGGTTCGAGGCTACCACCTCGTCAGGCCATGTCTTAACCTTTTTGGTCGCAAAGGTGCTCGGTGTCGTTTCCTTTCTCCGAGATTCAGCCTCGTTCATCAGACGTGCTCGACTGGCCTTGACACCCGAAAGCGCCTCTTCGTGGCGGGGATGTTTCGCGTCCGCTACTGCGTCCCAAAATTGAGTACAATCCGACTTGAAGTGTCCCTCCAAATTACAGAAGAAACACCTCGGACCATATTTCATGATGAGCCCCCTGACGTACTCCTCATGATCCTCGTCGGTCGCGTCGGCGTCCTCAAGAAAGTGGCCTATGGCCTTCATGTTCTGTTTGTATGCAGAACACGCAGAAACGTGATGGTCCATCGAACCACAATTCGCGCACGACCTCCTCTTGTCCATGTCATCGCGAGGTTTGTACCAACTGGAATTCGCACCAGTGTTTGTCCCGCTATAGTTGCCATAATTGCTGTAACGGTTTTGCGCCCTCGGTTTTATCAGTAAATACTCGCGTGGCTTCATACGCAAGTCGTCGGGCGTGGGTACCTGGTCAAGCGACAGGGTGAAGTGAGTGGCCAACATCGTCTTCAACTCCTCACTCCTTACACCATCCATGAACTTCGAAGCGATCGCCAAGTTTCGTTCGGATATTCTCTCATCCGGGTTGCTCCTCCTCCTGAGCAGTTCAAGGTCATCCAAGAATTTATCTATTGATTCTTCATCTCTCTGTCGCCTCTTCTCGAACTTCACCATGGCCTGGTGCCCTTGTACTCCAGAGCCGAAACGATTCAGCAGGATGTCGAATATCTTGCGAGCGCTGTCTCTCTCATTGGCTCTTTTCGCCATTACACAATTTAATGCAGTACCCTCCAGGTTGCTCGTCAGCGCGCTGCACTCTTGTTTCTTGGAGAGATTCTCTTCCTCAAAGTGTAACTTCATCACCTCTATCCAAGTATCAATGCAGCCGTCTGACTCGTCTTTATATGACTTCGGCTTTTTCAGTGTTCTTCTTGACCTCTCCCCTCTCTCGGTTGACTTCGAGAGCTTGGTGATGAATGTTTCAAGAGATCTGTTCAGAGGCTCAAACATCGAGGCATACATCGTTGTGTCTTGTGAGACTGTGGTCAGATCTGGTACTGAACTGACTTGTGGCACGGTTGGCAATCTTGTCTCCGGGGTGGCATCTGCCTCCGGCGGGACTGGATTCGTCCAGCCAGGCCTCTGCGGGGCTGCCCTTGGCCACTCCTTGTTTCTAGGTTCGTAGTTCGTTCTCGAGCCTTGCTGGGCTCTGGCACTGTTGCCCGTACCATCTCCAGCATTCGCATGGCGTGAGTGCTCCCTTGAGTTGGAATGCTCCTGCCAACTACTCCCATTCAGGATCGCGTCAAGCTTCCGCATCATCAAGTCAGATTTGGCGTCCAACCTCTTTTCCAGGCTAGTCATCGTTTGGGCGTAGGTGTTATCATGATCATTCAGTAATCGCTCGATCTCTCTTGACATCCTTGCCTCTCTTTCCTCTGACTCTTTATTTGCCTGTGCCAGGCTCTCAGCCAGGCATTGATCGGTGTTACGAATCAATTGAGCCTGATCAAACCTCGCCTGCGACTTCACGTGCGTTAGCTCATCTTTCAAACTCTCTCGACCATGGTGAGCTCTCTCGTCAACTTGATCTATCTTCTTAGTCATGTCCCGCCTCAATTCATCCAGGCCATTCATCACACCAGCGAACATATCACTTATGTCACCAGCTGCCCCCAGTGGCGGGGTTAGCCCCAGAGAAGATGAGGTCAGCTGCGGCGGTAGCCTAGTACTCGATGACGCACCGTCCTTTTGCTTGTGCATTGACGTCATTAGTCTGTCAAACGTTGATGATGCTCCCATCGTTATCCCATCTGACATGGGTCTGGTCGGCGAGACTGATGACGCCTTCCTGCTCTTCTCGTTCCTTGGGCACGGTGTGAAGTTCACATCCGGATGGGATGTCTCCGGGTAGTCATAACTGGAAGTTAAACCAACAGTTGGTAGTGACGCCATGCGCTCGTCGTACAAAGACCTCCAACTCTTCTTGGCCTTCGAACCCGGTTGTTCTTCACTCGGGCTTATACTCGACATCATCGCGTTGTTGCTCTGCTTGGCCAGAGATGAGTGGGTACTAGCCGAATGTGAGTATTCTCCCCTCCACCTGTGACTCTTGGTCTCCGATTTGGACATTCCCTTGAATAAGACTTCTTCTCGCGGCTCGACCTCGGAACGCTCCGAGGTCTCCTCTGTCCTCTCGACTTCCTCTCGTTCGAGGACCTCGTCTGGCTCAAAGTCGGGTCGAATGAGCGTTCGCTCCCCTTCGTCAAAGGGATCCACCGGCGTTTCGCTCGCAGGCTCGGCCTCGGCGCTCCGCCCTTGATTGCCATCAAGGTTTTTCTCGCTCCTTAGTTTCATTTCGATCACTGAAAGATCAGGTTGACCTTTAGTCGATTCGTCTTCAGCAAACGCGTCGGAAGCGCTGCTAAACGAGGTTTGGCTACGCCTAGTTCTAAATTTCCGCGTGCTTCCCTTGCTTAGCCTGGGAATTTTATTAGTCGATCCTAACGAGTCCCTGCGCTGCATAGTTTTGTACAAAATGAAAATATTCGTAATTTGATGGCAACGCAAACGCACCACAAACAAGTTTTAGTTGAATCACTTAACGCTGCCTACTCGATTCCGTCAGTATCAAAATGTCTCTTAGATCTCTCACGACTAAACTAGTAACTCAGCTAAAGTTACACACAGGGTCTACCCAGTATTGATATAATGCTAACTCAACCCGGTTGTATAATATAACAGTAACACTAAGTTTCCACAAGATATAATCGGTACATAAAACACAATCGATAATCAGATAAGAATATCCTACAGGTGACAGCGACCTTTTGTCAGTATCAATTTATCGCCACACAATTTATCAAGTCACTGCTTTGTTAAAATTAAACAATCTTCGATAAAAAGCAGTGATGATTCAGAAATAGATAAATAAAACTTAGTCTTAAAGAAAAAGACTTCCCCCAATCGGAACGATCCGAAAGAACGAAGCCCAGGACACAGTCTTCTCAAGTGGGTGTGTATTTGCCTAATACACCCACCGAGGTCTTCTTTTGGGTGTCCTGCGATTGCCCGAGCTGTCCTACTAAGTAGCTCAAGGCAACCTCTTGGTCGAAAATTCGTCAAGTCTATGAAAAAGCTCTCCCACACTCGGACTGCTCCAAGTGCACGAGAGTAGGGAACAATTTTTCTTCTCAAGTGGGTGTGTATTTGCTTAATACACCCACTGAGGTCTTCCTCTATTTGTTCCCGGATTGCCCGAACTTCCTATTAAGTAGCTCAAGGCAACCACTCAACCAAAATCACAATCAAAAAAAAATTTTGTTCGGGTACTTCTAATACACCCAATATAGAATCCAAAGTTGATCACGAATTTCCGGGTCAGAATGGGTTCTTCTGATCCTGATAAGCACGCCTAATATCCTAATATGATCCTAATTAAATGGATATTTTCCGTTTCCCAAATTGCCACAGAAGGTTTACTCAAGTCTCTTACAAGGAGGGTCGCTAGAAGGTTTAAGACACTCCGGAGGGTTACCTCGGAGGGTACCTCAATCACTCAAGTTACTTAGGAGGGTATCTTAATCACCCAAGTTACTTCGGAGGGTCCCCCTAAATTTACTAAGGAGGGTCAATAAGATGCTTAATACGCTCCGGAGGGTCACTTCGGAGGGTACCTCCAAAATTTTCAAATTTTCCGATCTCACTTGGAAGGTTCTCCTACTAGCTTCAAAAAGCGTCAAAATAAGCTAAGGGTTCTAGGGGGAGCTGTTTCAACTTCTTAGGGTGATTTCGTGGAAATTTTCCACTAAGGAGGGTTGTTAAAGGGTTTAGCTGACTCCGGAGGGTCACTTCGGAGGGTTCCCCCAAAATCAAAAAAAAAGGTTAAATCACCGCAGTAAAGCCTCTGAAAGCGGTCTACCTGACTTAAAACTAGGTTGGCTGACACGGTCAACCTTCCCAGTTAAAAAAAAAGATGTTTTGATAAAATTTTCTGCCGCTCGGAGGGTTGCCCGTTATTTGGACCCTCCGAACCAACAAATTCTAAAAAATTTTTTCTTTTCCGAAACAATCAACCCAAAACGGTTGCGATTCGGAAAAGTGGTCAAAACGTCGACTTATGGTACCAAAATTATCCCGATCGGATAACTAGTCTTTGAGAAATCGTCAAAAACGCGTTCGTCAAAATGGCCTTTTTTCACCACCTGTATAGGTTCTAAAAGACATTTTCCGCAATTCCGGTCAAAAGTGCCTAAAAATACTTGAAATGAGCGTAGCAGCCCTGTACGGCACTGGAATAATGCAAAAAACCGGACCAAAATTGGTTTAGAAACAAAAATTCGGCCAAAAACTATCAAATTTGGACCCTCCGATTCCTTCCTTTTCCAAACCTTAAGTCGTTAGCTCTATCCACGGAGCTACTCGGAGGGTTACCCAAAAATTTCTCTAGTAACCTAGCACGTTATGCTAGCACGCTCCTAACGCAAAAAATTTTATTGCTCTAACTCTAAAAACTCAAAAACTCGATCCCCAAAACAGATTGACAAAATACAGAAAATTATCAAAATTTTGGTCGAAAAATTCTCGTTTTTCTAACTTCTACTGAATCTTTGCTCACGCGGTTTCTTTAATAAAGGGGATCGAATTACGTGGCTACTCTCTATATAAAAGCTTTTTGCCTATCGGAAAAGCTCGGATATCCGAAAATTTGGGGGTCTACAGTTTGGTCGAAAATTGGTAATTTTCGACAAAAAATGGGTGTTTCTTGGGTCTAAATAGGAGATAAGTAATATATAGTAAGGACAATAATCTATAAATAGTCGTTAATAAATAGTACTATACCCTCCTTTGCACCAAAATATTCGAATTAAGACCCTTAACTCGGAAATTTGTAATCGATGGAGGGTACAATCGGACCGCGCCAATCGTGCCCCCCACCACTTAAGTTTTAAGGAAATAGTACCCGAACGATACTAAAATTGCTTCAACGATACCCAACAGTCGTTGCGGATGTTGTCCTTGATGTCCCTGTTGAGTGTGGAACACGTTGATCAGCCTGCCACTCTACCCTCCGGTCACCGGCAAAATCACCATTAACGTGCTTAAACACTCAAATTACACTCGAGGGAGGGTACCCAACCCTTCACCAAAACACACAATCTCTCTATCAGAAACGATAAAAATCAATCTGAAACAACAACAAATAGGAAGGTCAGATCACATCTCGTCCGGAAATAACATATAAACTGTCACTTTATGTTTTTTTTACTGTTTTTGGTCTTTTTTGGATTTTTTTACTGTTTTTTGTACTTTTTTGTTTTTAAATAAATTTATTTTTGGCTTTTTCTTGGTTATACACTATTTTTGTTTGGTTTTACGCTTTCTCTTTAATTGTTTTTGGTCCTGGGACCTCAGGACAAGCGGGCTCTAGATTTCCCACCTAACCCTCCGGCCCCCGGAATTTTCGGTGTTAACTAAGTTAAAAAGCTAAATTGCACTAGACGGAGGGTACGCACCTTCCCCCTAGTACAACAACGGTCATTAAGGCCTCTAACTCGGGCTTACGCCCGGAGCGGAGGGTACGTCGCTGAAACGCTTGCTGATCATGATGGTTTCATGCCTTTAACAGGCCCACCCAGGAGCGCCATAAAAACGTCTATGTAACATTCGCCCAAATATCACACAGCGACGGAGCGTAGAAAAAGTACCTATTAACGACTGGCAGGCGTCAGTTACCTTAATTCTACTCGTTTTTCACCGTCTCGACCTTGCCAGTTGATTTTCTGGTCTGTCTAGGGCAAAGTAAAAAGTTACCATTTTTAGGCCATCAGTCAAACGACTTTTGATCAGCTTTCGTTTACATGCGAACACAACCACATAGCTGAGTCTCGGATCCTCAGACTACGTGATTGTCATTAAAAACACGGCTCGAACAACCTATTTTTATATGTTTTTGTGTGACAGTTTTATATTAAATTCATTGGAGATGGATTGACCCTTTCCTTTTTCTATCTACTCATGTCCTGAAATATCAAATAATATCGGTGTTTAATTAAGATCTAGGACATTACAGCAGCTGTTAAAGTTAGTTTATACAGTCCCTTCCTATAGACAGTCTCTGGGGGACCAAGCCTCCGCTCCCGTGATTTTCTTGAGATAACACTCTTATCTCTTATATTTCGTGTCCCGGGAGAGTTCCGTGGTATATTTCTTCCCCCACTGAAGCCTCCTTCTCCACAAATATCCGTCGCTAAGGTTCTTATCGTGTGTTATTGCCACGATAAGAGGCTCCGTGTTTTTCTGTCTCTGATACAACTGTTCTTCACAATCTATATCGTGGTTCTGATTTTCGTCCTTTTTATTCAAAATGGCCGTCCTTCTTCTATTTCTCAGAAATGTTCTTCTTCCAATCGAAATTTTAAAAATAAAAATTCTAGAACATTCTGACCCTCCGTCGCAACACTTTTTTGTTCATAAGGCCTTTAGTCACTTCTTTTTCTGTCGCGGGAAGGTTATGCTGTGTCATCTGGCAGAATGGCACACAAGAAACGAGAGAAGAAAAACAACAACATTAGTTGCGCTGACGAGAACAACTTTATCGAAATTGAAGAAAACGACAACGAATTACAGAGAACGTTCCGAGTTGCAACTATTGTGCTGCTACAATAGTTGCTAGGCCGTTGCGAGCAAGTAGCAACGGTGAAGGGTGGAAACCAGCCTTCCGTGTTATCGTGAAATCGAACTTAAGGAGCTTGATTCACCGGATTCAAGAATTCGGAAGGGTCTCGGGACGGAAAACTTTTATTGACTCGTGTGAACTTTTAGCATCCTGTCATGTCCTTACTTGAATTTAATTGATATTTGGATTAGTTTTGACAAGGATGAGGTGCTAAGAGTTGGGGGGAAAGGGTTGATCCATCTTCGATGGAGATGATGATTTTTATCTACTGAACAAAAACAATAGTAATATAATAAGTAGTAGCCCTGTTTTTAGGAGTGACCTCGTGGTCTGGGGATACTGAGACCCAGCCATGAGCTCACTATTTGCATGTAATTAAGTTAATTTGAGCGTTCTGGTCGAAGCCGGAGAACAGTAACGTTTTTGTCGACCCGATGTTGGAAAGACCACCGAAAAGTACTGGCTTGGTAGAGACGGTGAAAAGCATGCAAAGCTCTGTTTAGACGCTAGCCAGTCGTCTTAAGACTTAGTTTTGTTATCCGTCGATATGTATCTTCCGGGCGAATGTTACATGTATGTTTTTATGGCGCTCCTGGGTGTTATTCTTTTTAACATCATGACCGGCAGAACCGTTAACGAGCACTCCGCGCCGAGCGGATGCTCACAATAACGCCCTTAATAGGCCTAAACCGCCGGGGTGGAAGGGTAGTTCGGAACGCGGAGGCCTTCCGGATTGCCGTGAATAGTTTTTTAACCTAGTTAAGACCGAAATTTCACGAACCAGGAAGGGTGGGGGGATTGGCCGTCCCCTCGTCCCCCGAGTGGTTGGTGACCAAAAACAATTAAAGATATAAGTAAAACCAAACAAAAAGTAGTATAGTACCCAAGAAAAACAAAAAACATAAAAAATAACCGAAAAAACCAAAAACAGTAAAAAAAAAAAAGTAAAAAATCAGTAGAAATCATCCCCCCAGACAAGATGTGATCCAACCCCCCCGTTTGTTGTTGATAGATATATTGTTGTTACAAGCATTTATATCAGTCAGGATCGTTACGATCAGTTTTGTAGCCCGTTTGTGAGGCTTGTACTGTAGGGTTATTTGAGCATTTAAGCACGTTAATGATAAATTGCGCTCAATCCGGAAGGGTCAGCTGATTTGCGCTCAATTCGAAAGGGTCTTGGGTGAAGACCGATCCGGCAAGCAGTACAAGGAGCAACAAGAAGGGGCTCAACGACAACAACAATCGACTGTTGGGTATCGTTAACAAGTTTTGTATCCCTTTTGGTACAAAAAGTAAGATAGTAATCTGTGGGGGGCTCGACAGTGCTGCACTGTAGTGACCCTTCACCGAACTGCGATTATCCGAGTTAAGCACCTT
The DNA here is from genome assembly GCF_963678635.1 of Symsagittifera roscoffensis. NCBI lineage: Eukaryota > Metazoa > Xenacoelomorpha > Acoela > Convolutidae > Symsagittifera > Symsagittifera roscoffensis. The sequence continues at coordinate 26,103,716 of NC_087064.1, forward strand.
AATTCGGATAATAAACAAACCCGGAGGGGTATAGTATTACTAATATTATTACTTATATAGCCTATATTAATAGTCTTATATCGTTTTTCAGTGAAAAACAACGAAAACAGACCGGTTTTTAGGGTCAAAATAGCGATATTTTGATCCCCCACAAGTCGCGATTTTTGAGATATCGATAATTTTTGAAACGGAAAAATGCGCTAAGTTAGTGTGTTACATCGTATATGCACTACTGTAATAAGTAGAACCGGTTAACTTTAGTTCGGAAGTGGTTGGAACTAGTTTGGTACCAAAAACCAAATTTTCCCATTTTTTGATAGTAAGAAACACTATAAAATCAGAAAATTTTTTGAAATCTTTGAGTTAGGACAGTAAAATTAGTTGTTCGGACAACGTCCACTAGTGAATCCACGAGTTTTAAAACCCGCTACCCGAAAGCCTTCCGGGTTGCAGAGAAATCGAACATAACGTGTTTGATTTGGTGGATTCATCAATCCGGAGGGGTCCAGGTAGCATAGTTTTTCGAAAATTTTTTCTGCAAAAGCGTTTTAGATCGGGTCTTTTGCATTGAACTAGAAGAGTATAGGCCTTTTGAGCTCAGATCAATAATTTTTAGGTCGGAAGGACCAGATTTGCGGAAAAAGTTAGGCGGAACCTATAAGAGAGAAAATTTTTGAGTTTGGAAAAAAGACGTTTTGGTTAATAACGTTGGAACTACAGAGCATATCGAGTTGATCTTGGTACCAATAGATCAGAGATTAGCTGAGCTTACTGACCGGATTGGGAAATTTCCCGGAAAAACGAGCGAGAAAATTTTTTGAGATTTTTTTAAGTAAAATTACACAAATCCGGAGGGGTACACCCTTCACGTTTTATAAATTTTTCTGAAAAACCCTTATACCCCTACCAAAAGTTGATAGCGATTGAACTAAGTAACTTAGGACAGTTCTAGACAAAAGGGGGGGCTGAAGGCACAAAACAACCATAATAGAGTCGAAATTAGGCAAGTGATAAGACCCTTCACCGTTAGTGTGAATTGTCAAATAAGTGCCTTAACTTCAATCCGGAGGGGTCTAGGAAAGTACCCTATACCCTTCCCAGTTAATTCAAACAGCATAAAAGCAACGCAGAACGTATCCGGAGGGGTATAAGCTGAAATTAAGAAAACCACGAAAAGCTACTTTAACAGAGCTAAGGGCTCCGAATCCGGAGGGGTTTACTTTCCACAAAACCGGAGGGGTCCGAATCCGGAGGGGTCTTATAGTTGCTAATTCAGAGGGGTCCAAATCCGGAGGGGTCTTATAGTAACCAACTCAGAGGGGTCCAAATCCGGAGGGGTCTAGATTCTATCAATCCGGAAGGGTCCTATTTGTGCCAATCCGGAGGGGTATTGTTTTATTAAGGACTTAGGTAGACGAAAGAAAGACTAAAAAGTGAGAGGTATTAGATTATTAGCACACAGGCTAGGTATCAGTGACTGCACTGGTAACTTGCCTTTCAATAAGAACCAGACTAATACAAAACAGGTCCGACCTCGGATATTCGCGACACTAAGTCTAAATTAAAAAGAGCGTGATTCATTGGTGTGGATTGAAACATAATACATTTTTGGGAAAAGTGACTGCCCTGAGGATTTTAGTAGGTCTAGCTCGGGCAGTCCGAAGGCAGATAGGTAACACAGTACTCGGTGGGTGCAATAGACGCCCACTTGAGAAAATTACTGCCTTCAAAGTTTTGTCTGTTTGGTGCGGCACCGAGCAGGGAAAGCTTTTTCTTTAAAAGACAGGTTCGACTATTGTACTGCGACCGACTAAGAGTACAAGACACATACGTTTTTTTATATAATACATTCATATTGTGTCAAAATAAATTATTTGTTTTTGATTTTAAATCAACATAAACTGTGCTTGATTGGGTAGTGAGTACACTATCTTTTAAATTGACTGATAACATCATATTGTGCTAATTTCAAAATCTTTGGACCGATAATCGGTTAGTGTGAATAAATTTTATACAAACTGTACTCTGACAACATACAGGGATTCTTGGTCACTATTTAATAGAATCTTGTGGAATTTATTGTGTTGTGTCATTATTATTGTTAATAAAACTATAAAGTCTCTAGCAATCGAGTTAAGTATAGGTATTAAAAAGTGACAAATAGAAAATGAGTCTAGACAAGTCAAGGATACCAAAACGAGGTAATAGCTCTAGGAAATTCATACCTGAAAAGCAAAGAAAAACGATGACCGATCCTTTTGTGGATTGGATCAAGCGATCCCGGTCCGATAAAGAGGAGACGGTTTCAGGCAGAATGGTTGAAACGAGAAGTCAGAAGACCTCAGAAGAGCGAAGAGAACTGTTAGAAGTGGAGGTCAATACGGACCATACCATGAACGACAACCAGGGAGTAAATGGACTGGAAGGGAGAGGCAGAAGGCTGGCGAGTGAATCTCTCCGGTAGAACAAGGCCACGATTTTGCCACTTCCACCGGGACATTGGATCGGGAAGAGATGTCGGAACTGTCCGACATCTCAACTGAAGTAGCGACAACTAGAAGATCTCCGACAGACAACACTATGATGGCAAGCGGAACTGGGAAGCAAACAACGTCGTCATCGTTCTCAGAAAGAATGAAGAACACCTTAGGAAACTTCTTTCCATTCAGCATGGGAGGAGGAGCAGGAAACGATGGTGAGTCCCAGGAGGATGAGGAAGATGAAGAAGAGCAAGGGGACTTTGGATCTCAAATCAGCCTCAATAGTTCGATCCAGGAGAGTGAGGCACACGTCGGAAGAGAGACTGGAACCATGGACAAATTTGGTGTAGTGACAACGATAAGCAAGGAGGCAAACACACCGGGCCAGTCAAAGGACTTCGCGATTAGGACAAGTTCGGAGCCACAACCTGAAGAGAGTAGAACCAGAGGGCTCGGCAATGCGTTAATGGATCCTGATGCGTTACAAAGACGAATCTGATGGCTGTATTGATACCTGGATAGAGGTAATGAAGCTGCATTTCGAGGAAGAGGACTTGTCGGAGAGACAGGAATGCAGCGCGCTCACCAGCAACTTAGAAGGGACAGCCCTGAACTGTGTCATGGCCAAGAAACAGTATCAACGTGACACTGCTGAGAAAATCTTCGAAACCTTGTTAAACCGTTTCGGATCAGGGGTGCAGGGGCACCAGGCGATGATGCGCTTCGAGAAACGGAGGCAACGAGAAGATGAAACAATAGACAAGTTTCTCGATGATTTGGAAATGCTGAGAAGACGCAGCCAACCGGATGAGTCAAACCGAAGGATGAACCTGGCCGTAGCCTCAAAATTCATCGATGGTGTGAAAAATGATGAACTTCGTACGATGCTAGCAACGCATTACACACCACTATCAACTAATGCGCCAACACCGGAGGAGTTGAGGCTCAAATCAAAAGAGTATCTTTTGTTGAAACCTCCTTCGAGATCTGGATATTACAAGAACAATTATGGAAATTTTAACAACGGACCAGCAAACCAAGGGAACAATTGGTACAAACCGAGGGATGATATGGACAAGAGACGTTCTTGTGCTAATTGCAGTTCAACAGACCATCATGTGTCAGCATGCCCAGCTTACAAACAAGGCATGAAAGCAATAGGCTTTAGCCTCGAGGACGAAGATGCGTCAGAGTTGGATCATGAGGATTTCATGAGAGGAGTAATTGCGAAATTCGGCCCGAGGTGTTTCTTTTGTAACTTGGAAGGTCATTTTAAATCAGATTGTCCGCAATTCTGGGATGCAGTGGCAGACATCAAGCATCCAAGACATGAAGAAGCTTTGTCAGGAGTGAAAGCCAGCAAGGCTCGACTTTTGAGTGAAGCGGAGGCACGCAGAAAGGATAAACCTCAAGAGCTGGTGGCAAAGAAGATGCAAGCGGTAGCAGAGGAAGCACGTGAACCGGAACCAGCAACTGCGGCCGATGACTTCAAAATCGATTATAGGGCAGCTGCGAGGGATGCTATAAATAGAGTACAACAGGAACTAGTGACGAAAGAGATTGAACAAAAGGTGAAACTCGAGCAGGAGAATGAAAAATTACAGGAGCAACTGAACGCCTTCGAAGCAACGGAAGTTTAAGAGGCAAAAGCACCAAGCAGCTTGAGCATGAAACTTAATGTTATCTCTGGTCAGAGGTTCGGTATGGCACCGCAAGGAAGTAAAATACAGTCGATAATCTCGGTGGCAGGGCATCAGGTAATCAGAAATCTTAGTGAACCGTCTGAGTTCACTTTGATACATTTGGACACATATGCAGACTATCTGAGGCAGATGAGGCCACGCACCGAGTCGAGGGCTGTGAGGGCACTACTAACGACGGGTGGCCCTCGCACGAAGAAACTTCATGGACGCTACCTAGAAGTCTATGGGCCGTATCAAGTGATGCTGAACGTGGATGGGATCAGTATCTACACCAGGACTTATGTAACAACAGATGATGACCAAATAGGGCAGATCTATTTGGGAGAAGAGGAACTCAAGGTCCGCAGGATAGGCCATGACGCCATGATGGAACAAGACGCAGTACACATTGGATATAAAGCAGATGTGACAGCACATCTGCTCGACACCAACGGAACAAAAATCGGAGTCACAGGGCTTCTGGACACAGGAGCGGTCGTGAGTGTGATGCCGATAAAAACTTGGGAAAGAATGGGCTTCACGCGGGAAGATCTGATTCCAACGAATCTCCGACTGGCTGCAGCCAATCGAGGAGCTATCTACGTAGCCGGAAGAACACCAATAACGGTCCTCCACATGGGAGGACAGGATCTTTGGATGAGCTTCCTGGTGGTAGAGAATCTGGACGATGCCGACCAATTCATCTTGGGCAGAGATTTTGTCAGGAATTTTGACGTGATGATTGATTTGAACAACGGTCTGTTACGGATTAGAAACCCGGACCGAAATTATGTTAGGAGACCAATTAATAGGATAATAACAGACGAAAATAAGGTACCAGTTTTTTTGGATAGAAAAGTAAGATTAAAACCAGGACAAGCTGTAGTAGCAATTTTTAGAATGAGAAATTTAAATTCGTTGAGTGATAGTAAACAGGTTTGCTTGGTACCGAATCCAAATAGTCAGAGTTCGGTGATTTTAGGCCGGAGCTTCTCGGTAACGCAAAACGGACTGTGTGTAAGTGTGTTGTTGAACACACTGGACACCACGGTTTCAATCCAGCGTGGAAAGAAGCTTGGCTACGCCCTGCCGATGAGGACCGACTATGAGGAGACAGAAAACTTGAAGAAATATAGTGTGAAAGACTGTCCTTATCATGCAAATAAAGATAAAATCTTAAAGAGAATTAATGAATTAAAATCTATTCATAAATTGTTTTCAATGAAATCCGAAACGGACGACGGCTTATCAAGCTGCTCGAATTTTCCGGAACGCCCCTCGTCATATGAACTAGATTCTGACAAACCGGTTTTGCCAGAAATAGAACATTTAAAAGGAAAAATAGGTGAGGGAGATTTTGAAAAATTGCGGGACCTCCTAAATCGGAACGCCGAGGTATTTTCAAAACATAAGGCGGACATCGGTTGCTGTAATTTCGTCGAACACGAAATCGAACTAGAAGAGGGCGCCGTTCCCCATAGGGAAGGCGCAAGGCGAATGACGCCACATAAATCGGAAGCGTGCCGAGCGGAAATAGAAATGTTGCTTGAATACGACATGATAGAACCCTCGAAATCGCCATGGGCTTGCGGAGTAGTAATGGCGAAAAAGAAAGGGGGGCAGCTTAGATTTTGTTGCGACTTTCGTTACTTGAACGCGGTAACGATAAAAGATGCGTACCCGATACCGCGAATAGACGAGATCCTATCTAAACTTGGTGATGCCAAGTTCTTCACCACATTGGACTTAGGTTCTGCCTTCTGGCAGGTTCCTTTGCGGAAAAAGGATAGGGAAAAAACCGGTTTCGCGTGCGAATTGGGGTTGTACCAGTGGAAGAGGATGCCCTTCGGCTTGTGCAATGCAACAGCAACTTTTCAAAGGCTGATGGCTCAGGCTTTGACAGGAGTGACCAAAAAGTACGGGAATCTCTTGATGTGCTACGTGGATGATGTAGTCATAGCGACACCGACCCTGGAGGATCACATTGATCGGCTCGATGAGGTCTTCGGATGTATGAAAAGAGCAGGCTTGAAATGCAAACCATCGAAATGTGAAATCCTTAGGGATTCGATCAAGTACCTGGGAAGAATGGTGGACAGGCATGGTGTGAGGCCAGATCCAGAAGCAGTAGAGGCTGTGCTGACATGGAAGGCTCCGAGGACGGACACACAGCTAATGAGCTTCCTGGGGTTTGCCAATTATTACCGTGAATTCATTAAAGGATATGCGGACAAGGTGTACCCGATGCAGAAGCTGATGCGCAACAAAGGGAAAAAGTTCGAATGGAACGATGAGGCACAGGTTGCTTTCGAGAACATAAAGCGGGAACTGTGCGAAGCGCCAGTGCTGGGCATGCCTACAGAAAAGGGCATGTATGTTCTCGACACAGACGCATCGGTGGTGGCCATCTCAGGAATCTTGCATCAAGAGCAAGAATGGAACGGAAGAACAGTTCTCCGTCCCATTGCATACGGCAGCAAAGTCTTGAGTGACACAGAGATGAAATATGGCGCACCAAAAGCAGAAATGTTTGCAGTAGTCACCTTTGTGGAGAAGTACCGTGCATACTTGGGGAGCGCTCCCTTCAAGTTACGCGTGGACAACAGAGCGTTATCCTGGTTGAAGACCTACTCGATGGATCAGAGTTATATTGGTAGATGGATAGTAAGACTGGATGGCTACCACATGATAATCGAACATAGGATGCGTGATAAACACCAGAATGCTGACAGCCTCAGCAAGAAAACTGAGTTCTATGAAAGATTGGAGCAGAAGCAGGCCAATCAGGCGGAAATAAAGGAGGGATTCTCGTTTCTGGACAAAGAAACTTATGAAGCGCTTCCCTTAACGAGATGGTTGGATAAATCAGGACATCCAATTCCAGGGCACCTTGAGCTACCTGTAGAGAAAGCAGCCGAGATAAAGATCCTGTCCAAGGAGGACCCGGTCCCCTTGGATTTGTTGCTGCGCTCGAACCTGGTCCAGCAAGAACTCTCTCGCATTAATATAAACAGCCTCTCATTATTGGATAAAACGGTGCAAGTCACACCACAAGTAATGCGGATGCTGGGTGGATTGTTAGAAAGAGAAGTGACCAGAGATGACCCCGAGTGGACAGCAGCAATGGCATCGCTAACAGTCAGTGAGAAGGTGAAGATCATGCCGTCCAGAAGACAGCACGAAGAAAACGAAAGGGATTGTAGGACAATAGTTCAGCAACTAGTATCCTCAATACCCCAGGAGATTTTAACAAGTACTTCTTACGGACAGAAACAACAGGGGAGCAGCAAGCGAAAGAAAACCGTCACCTTTGTGGACCGGGATAAAGAGGGTGAAGTTGAAGAACAAAATCTGCCGCAAGACTATTTGTCCGGGGAGAAGGATGAGGAGAAGAACCAGCAATCACAAGATCGACACCCGGGACAAGGAAATTTGTCCGGGGAGTCTGAGATAAACGAGGAAATTCCTGATGAGAGACAGGACCCAGAGAACAAGGTTTTGTCCGGGGAGTTCAGGTGGATGCGAAGAAAGCACAGACATGATCTGGAGGAGCGTGCAGTCTCCAGCACAACCTCTTCGACGGATGATGCTTCCCGAAACTCACGAATGGACACCTATTCAGACAGGAACTCGAGTTCGGGATCCGAACTGTCAGAACTGGCGATACACACGCTACTAGTGGAAACTCGGGCGAGAGATCTGGACAGAGAGGTGTACCAGGATCCTGACAGTGATCGCTACCTAATACCAAGCGAAAGAGTCTTTGACAACGCAGCGGATGACTTAGAAACGATAGCGGTATCGAAACGTTCGATAAGCCTGTTGCCGCAGAAAGAGGTTGTCAGGACTGATCTTCAGCCGTTTCAGCAAGAAACACAACCGTTGGCGAAGATTTGGTGCGTTAAGATGGAAGAAGACACACATCAGCCCAACGAGCTGAATAGTCAGATGAGAGTCATGAAGACGTACTTGAAGGCGAGATACAGACTCTCGGACCTTCTAAGGGCGCAGAGAAATGATCGCATGACAAGCAACCTAAAAAAGTGGATAGAAAACGGTGCACCTGACAAAGGTGACCTAGAAGAAGATAGCTATAGGATCCTGAGACAATACTTCATGCAGAAGGAGGGGAGATTATATCTGAACAAGGACGGGATCGTGGCTTGCAGGAGAAGAGAAGAAGACAAGGTCTTATACAAATATAACGCGATAGTGTTGCCGCAACTCTATCAGACAGAACTATTATTCAGGTCGCATGATCAGATGGGCCATCAAGGGATCGAAAAAGTGTATCAGAGGATCCTGAAGCGCTTTGAGTGGCCTGGAATGAAAAAGGCATGTGAGAAATGGGTAACAGCGTGCCTGTCATGCCAACAGGTCAAGGATCCAAGGAAATTACGATTTCCTTTACAATCGATTGAGTCGTCTGAATTCAACGAGGTGGTGCAGATAGATCACTAGAAGATATGCATGACAGACAGCGGTTATAACCAAGTCTTGGTCATGATAGATCACTTCACGAAGTATGCAGAGGCCGTGCCCTGCATAACTGCCTCGGCGGAAGAGACATGCGACCACCTGATCAACACGTGTATAGCAAGACATGGTTGTCCGATGACGTTTCAATCGGATAATGGAACAGCTTTCGTAGGAGAGCTTACGAAAGAGCTTATGAGACGCTCACAGGTCGCTCAGGCTCACTCCACGACATACCACCCTCAAACGAATGGCCTAGTGGAAAGACAGAATAGGACGTTAGTGTCGATGCTGAGGGTATATTGTTCCAGGTACATGACCGATTGGGACAGATACCTTCCACAGGTGATGGGAGCTTATAATAGCACGCAACACTCCACCACTGGAGTCAGTCCACACATGATGCTGACGGGACACGAGAAGTCTTTACCTTTGACATTCTTCTACCCAGAGTATGAGGGAAAGAAAACATCTCCACAGGTTTACGTGAGGGATGTGATCAGACGCCAACAGGAGTTGAACGATTTGTGTAGACGAAACACTCAGCAAGCACAGGCAAGGCAGAGGAAAAGATTCGACAAGAAAGCAGCTGGTGCAAAGGCCTACTCGGTGGGAGACTACGTATGGGTATTTCAGAACGTTATACCACCGAAAGGAACAAAGAAGCTTCTAAAAAAGTGGAGGGGACCCTTCATGATTACGGAGGTGCATCAGGAGGGACGTTTTTATAGACTGAGTACTGGCCGAGCCGCCCACTACGAGAACATCAAGCCACACAATCCATCGACAGAAGACTGGTGTATACCTGCAGACATGGAAGAAGGGGATTATCTAATGATGGATCCTGCTTGTGAGGTCAATGAAAAAGGCACCAGGGAGAAGAACGATGGAAACGAAGTCGTAGAGGAAGGTACGGATACACCATTGGACCTGGATCCAAACGAACAGATCGAAGCGGACGATGAAACCTTACCCTACGCAGAAGAGGATTGGCAGGATCCCGAACAGATAGAGGTTCCCAAGAACTTGGAACCAGATCTTCCGTTCACGATGCGGACTCGTCAGAAGGACGGGACGAGACCAAGAAAGAAATACAATCCTTACGGTGACGACTTTGTAGTGGATAGGATAGATCTAAAGAAAATAGTGGAGGAAGTAGTGGGTTTAGAGGAAATAACTGTGTCACAAGACATTGACATAGTCGATGATCACAACGATGAGTGGGTTGACGACTGGTCGAAACCCGAGGTAGAATTCGACGATGAGCAACAGCAGTCAAATGAACAGGACCTGACGAATCTGCGTGTCTTAGAGTGGCTGAACGAAATGACATCAGACCCTAAAAAGTCCAGCGTTACGATTCAAGACGTAGATCGTGAAAGCGCGAAATACATTAAGACCGAACGAGATGATCCTTCCTGGGCTGCCCAGGAAGGACAACTTCTCATTCCAGCTTCTAACCTTGACTTGATATCCGGTATGCGATCGACGGGGACGCCGATGGATATTTTTGTCCGGGGAGTGGGGGTAGGACTTACCCACACTGAAAACCTGATAATAAAAAAATTGAGAATAGCAAGAGAAACAGGAGAGTTAGAAGCAGAAACAGGCGAAGAACCTAAGAAACCTGACATAGGCAGGGTGGTTGAGTCATATTTTAACTTACCAAATGAATATTCAAGTAACATAATACTAACAGACAGTGATTTCATACTCACAAACAGAACATGTGCGATAACAATCACCGCAGACATGAGTTTTAGGACAGCGTTAGCGGCAGACTTTAAGAGAGAATACAAAAACGTGGAATTCCTTTGGAAGCAAAGATCAGGGATAGGGGGCGTAGCAGCCTTACCTCCGGCGGTGTCGCAGATACCGGGAAAGTACTTATGCTTCTTGGTAACGAGGGCGACAGAGAAGCAGCACGTGGACCCAGAAAACCTAGTCTTGTCTTTGACGAGGCTGAGGGACTTCCTTGTGGAAATGGACGTGAAGGAGCTCTCGCTTCCAGTGTACGATCCAAACAGAGGAAGACTGCATCCTCGGGAATTGTACGCGCTTGTACACGTGATATTCTCTGATACAAACATACAAGTATATCTACACAAGAAATATTACTTAAGTATAGGCTGAGTGATGTGCGAAAGAGTGTTAGGTCAAAGACTAAGTTGCATGTGTTATGTTATGTTATGTGTTAGGTTATTAAGATCATGGGTAAGTAGGGGTTAGTGACCATGAACAACTAAATGACGATCTTGGAAATAGATCCAAAGTTTGGACTGTCCAATCTTAGGTCGAATTCCAAAATTTTAGAAACCAATTGATTTTAATAAATTTTAGGATAAATATTTTTTTATCTGAACTGTTTTAAGCAAATTTTAACGACATATGTTAAGGTGAAACTGACAAGTTTGACATTCGTGATTTCTTTTCTAGATCCTGATTGATCATTTAAATTACTCACTTGAGTCAAAGAATCGAATCAAATCAAACTTGAAAAGAATAGAATGGACAACTTCAACCTGGATGAATTGATGGACCTGGCAGAGGCATATGTAGGACCGATGGTAGATGCGATCTATCATCGGCTGATCGAACGAGACTTCGCTCTGGAGGACCCAGAGGTGGTCATGTTGCTGACCGCCCTGATCAACATCTTGGGGCACGACAACCGTGGGGACCGCCCCACGGAAGTCCTGTTGATGGCAGCATATGGAGAAAGAGGAGTACTAGACCGCCCGAACATGAGAGTGATGAGGTGGAGAAACGGGGCTCTCTCAGGGAGTGACTTGGCGAATGAACCTTGATTGGGAAGTTCTAGGACTTACCAACCAGGTGAGATGCCAATGCCCTCTAAGCCTAAAGCTGGGCTGACGAGAATGCATCGGGAGATGAACAGCGAGGCGACCTCGTCTGGTTCACAACTGAGAGCAGCTGTGCCACCAAAAAGGGCGAAAGTAACACAGAAGGTTCAGACGAACCAAACCATACAAGATCGAAACAGAGATGAACATCAGACACAGCGAAACTTATTGTAGACCATCAGGAGCACGATATTTGGTGGGCTCAACGTTGGCTCCAATGTGCAAGAGGAGATACCCTGTACATTTCGTAGCTGTGGACGTGAAGAGTACAAGAACGATTGTGGATCAAGCCTTCTCAGTGCCGAAGTGTGTGAGATTGGCGAGAATGTCTGAAAAGTCTTACGAGTTACTATGTAAGATGTTCTCAGCAATTCCAGAGAGAACCAAAGAAGAGTTGGAGTCAATACTAGGAAAGAAGTTCATGGGATATGTGAGCGGGAACTTCAGTGACTTTGAGAAACAGAAACAGAGAGGATCAACTGTCACAGATTACAATGCAGTAGATTAGAATGATGAAATCCACCGAGTGATGATGGAAGTGGAACCATTGCTGGAAGCTTCGGGAAAACGTAATTGGAGGAGCATCATGTTGACGCATGACGAGTTTCCTTGCCACTGCTTGCTGCAGACCTGGTGGTATCCCAAGCGTAGTAATCTGATGTTGATCTGGGACTCTGGAGAGCTGCTCTCCATGGGTTTACCAGATTCATCACAGCCCGTAACAATAGTGATAGTGGGAGTTATGATGGCGATACGATGGCTGGAAGCTCATGTGAGAGAAAATAATAGACAGGAGGCACCGACGAGAGAACAATTGCGGAAATTAGATTGTCTAAAAGATTTAGATCTTTTTGAGACAATGTGCAAAGTTCTAAACATTCCGATGGAAGTGAAGAAGATATGGGCGAGAAAACGATTGATGCCATGGTTCAGAGCCAACATGACTGCATGGTTGTACGAGTATGCGAAAAAGCATATGTCGAAGCACGGCAGGGTGTACAGTGAATATCAGCTGGACATTGGGGCAGGAGCTTTCAAGCGAGCTCTCGTGACTCATCGGAATGCAGTGGCCACCGCCGTGAAAAGAGTTTCCAGAACGAGTGAGCGTAGTGGAAATGAGAAGGCAGAGATGCTGAAAGAAGATTTGGAGAGAAACGTGACGTTGTGTCTCCACAACAGTTTCTGCAGAAACAGAGAATCCAACGTGGATCCCCTACCTTGCTGTAAACAGAGGGTAGAAGAGCAGAAGTGTTGGAGGACGGCTTCCAACAGCGTCAGGATAGCCAATGATGTGCTACAAGACACGGAAACCGAAAGTGCGGAGTCAGTATCACAGGAAGAAATGGAACATTGATGCATGGTCGAGAAAACAAGAGGCAACAAGAAAGAGAATTAGAAGAATTTAGAAGTTTTAGAACTTCTAAACGACGAAAAAAGAAGAGAACAAAGGAGTGATGAAGAAAACTTAAAACTCAGAATTGTTTTATGTGTGTGAAAAACTCAAGGGAGAAACCAAGCAACCAAGTTGTAATTGAAAACTGAAACATTTTGTTGAGTTTTGAAATTGTTGCATTTATAAATTTGCATTTTGATTTTAGCAGAAGTGGCTTTAGAGACACTTATTATTTATTTAGAAAGGCTTAAGGGAAGAGTATATTTAAATATTCCAGCCTGCATGATTGTTTTTAATCACTTAGGAAGACTGATCACTTTGTGGTGACATGAAAAACTTGAGTAACTTCTTGAGGAGGGAGGTTGTTGCATTGTTCTTTCTAACCACAAAGTTTCTTAGTTTTAATATTCAGGACAATAAACAAGGAAGATTTCCGAAGGGAAGGAGCATAGTAGGATAATTTTAGCTTGTTGGTTGGCAGGACTGTCCTGCAAGCCAACACCTTTTAAATCTAAGAGAAAAAGTTTTAATCGGGACATTGACAATGGAAGTCAGAAAATATGTTTTATCTTAAGTCATATCCTTAATGTGCAGATTAATGAAAGAATTTGAAGGCTATAGTGATGTAGTATGATGCCATTTATATTCTGCAGTGAGTCGATGTGACGTGGATAAAAGTAATTTCGTGCATTTTGTAAATTCTGTTCGATGACACTGTAACCATTTTACGAACATTGCGCGATTCAATGAGGACATTGACCGGACTGTCCGGGGAGTATGTGACATTCGACCAGAATGGCCAAAATGCAATCTCTGCAGAATTCGGAATTTTAGCAGTAAGCCTTCCGGATTGGTGGTTTTTAAGAACTAAGGGCGTTATTGGAACGTTTAGCCAAACGGTGAGGGCTGGAGTATTTTAGTATTTTAAAATTTCAAAAATTCGAATGATGACGTCACATTTCTGAGAAATGCTGAAACGGCTATTTTAACAAGAAACGAGAGAAGAAAAACAACAACGTTAGTTGCGCTGACGAGAACAACTTTATCGAAATTGAAGAAATCGAAATTGAAGAAAACGACAACGAATTACAGAGAACGTTCCGAGTTGCAACTATTGTGCTGCTACAATAGTTGCTAGGCCGTTGCGAGCAACGGTGAAGGGTGGAAACCAGCCTTCCGTGTTATCGTGAAATCGAACTTAAGGAGCTTGATTCACCGGATTCAAGAATTCGGAAGGGTCTCGGGACGGAAAACTTTTATTGACTCGTGTGAACTTTTAGCATCCTGTCATGTCCTTACTTGAATTTAATTGATATTTGGATTAGTTTTGACAAGGATGAGGTGCTAAGAGTTGGGGGGAAAGGGTTGATCCATCTTCGATGGAGATGATGATTTTTATCTACTGAACAAAAACAATAGTAATATAATAAGTAGTAGCCCTGTTTTTAGGAGTGACCTCGTGGTCTGGGGATACTGAGACCCAGCCATGAGCTCACTATTTGCATGTAATTAAGTTAATTTGAGCGTTCTGGTCGAAGCCGGAGAACAGTAACGTTTTTGTCGACCCGATGTTGGAAAGACCACCGAAAAGTACTGGCTTGGTAGAGACGGTGAAAAGCATGCAAAGCTCTGTTTAGACGCTAGCCAGTCGTCTTAAGACTTAGTTTTGTTATCCGTCGATATGTATCTTCCGGGCGAATGTTACATGTATGTTTTTATGGCGCTCCTGGGTGTTATTCTTTTTAACATCATGACCGACAGAACCGTTAACGAGCACTCCGCGCCGAGCGGATGCTCACAATAACGCCCTTAATAGGCCTAAACCGCCGGGGCGGAAGGGTAGTTCGGAACGCGGAGGCCTTCCGGATTGCCGTGAATAGTTTTTTAACCTAGTTAAGACCGAAAATTCACGAACCAGGAAGGGTGGGGGGATTGGCCGTCCCCTCGTCCCCCGAGTGGTTGGTGACCAAAAACACTTAAAGATATAAGTAAAACCAAACAAAAAGTAGTATAGTACCTAAGAAAAACAAAAAACATAAAAAATAACCGAAAAAAACCAAAAACAGTAAAAAAAGTAAAAAATCAGTAGAAATCATCCCCCCAGACAAGATGTGATCCAACCCCCCCGTTTGTTGTTGATAGATATATTGTTGTTACAAGCATTTATATCAGTCAGGATCGTTACGATCAGTTTTGTAGCCCGTTTGTGAGGCTTGTACTGTAGGGTTATTTGAGCATTTAAGCACGTTAATGATAAATTGCGCTCAATCCGGAAGGGTCAGCTGATTTGCGCTCAATTCGGAAGGGTCTTGGGTGAAGACCGATCCGGCAAGCAGTACAAGGAGCAACAAGAAGGGGCTCAACGACAACAACAATCGACTGTTGGGTATCGTTAACAAGTTTTGTGATTTTCAAAAAACGCCAAAATTGTCCAGAGGATATACCAAAAACCGCCAAAATCGTCCAGTCAATAGATCAGAATCGAGAGATTTCAGGATTAACTAATATAACGATATTGAGAAGCTATTAACCCACAATTATAGAAGAAAACGAACTACAGATACTCAAAAAGTCAACCCATACTCAGCGTGGAGGCAGAACCAACGCGATAATAATTCATCAAGGAAAAGTAGATGTGTTAACTAAAATCTACTGATTTTCAAAAGGCAATCAGAAGGTCAAAAGTATCATAGTAACCGAGGTTACAGTCATGAGTCCCTTTATCATGTATTCCAGTCAAAATCCTTGGAATTTTCTAGATATGGAAGTGATAATGATAAAAGAAGATGACAAGTGTTTAAGTCCTTTTCAATTAAAATAAGAACACGCAACTCGACACGAGATAATATAATATACAAGTGTTACAAGTAAAAAATTTCGTCGAAAATTATTTTGTCTTTTATTGTTCCGAGTACGCAAGCGGCGTTCGCTATCTGTATTGCCAGGGAGATTCTCTGTTTTAAAAAGCTGCCTGCTCTGGGTTCCTCAGTGCATATGCTTAGGTTCTTACAAAGCTTGCTCAAAAAAACTTCTGTGCAGGCGCCGGCCGCGCCCTGAATTTCAAAAGCTAGCGGTTGAAAAAGATATCCATCATTTACAAGATCTTTATACTTGTCAATTTTTCGCTGTTCCGCTTCACCGGCAGCCGTACCAGGGTTACAAACAGACCCGGCATTAATCCTACAAGGAGCTAAGGAGTCTACTACCGTTACATCCCACAAGAGCTGCTTACCATCAGCCCATGGAACGAGCGTGAAACCGTCTGGTCGCTTCTGATCGGTCCTGTAGAGGTGTCGTGGTTCTAAAACAGACGGAATGTGAGATGATGATAGACTCTGCTTTATAAGGGCATTCAGGTTTGAATACCTAGAGAATCTCCCTGCACTTTTGAGGCAAGAAAGACTATGCCAACCATCCTCGGTAACGTCTTTTCCGCACACGCATTTATGCCATTCGCATATTTTTGATCCTAATCGAAGTCCTATCGCAATTCTGAGTTGTTGGTTCGACAGTTTTAACCTTAAATTTTTGCACGGGATGACGTTCAACCATTGGGAGCCAAATCTATCTTGGAACGCGTTGAACCTTTTTATGTCCGTTGGTTCGAGTCGCAAAAATCAAGTCTGCAATTTCGCTGTCAAAAATTGGCTCTGTACAATTTTTTTGGATTTCATTTTCCGGAGCCATTTCAATTGTTCCAAGGTCAAACCACCGTTTAAGCGCATCATCTTAGGTTCCATCCACATGCTCCAAACCAAAGATTTCGCTCAAGGCATCTTTCGCTCCTACTGCTGAGGCTAAGAAAGCCGGTAAAGCGAGTAGACGAGCGGACGAAACGCCCAAGCCACCTTTGGCTGCCGGGAGAACAGCTTGTAAAAACTGGTTATCATCCATTTTCACGTAAGTGACCTTGCATAACGAATTTCTTTAATTTATCTTAGCGTTCCAAAAATATTTTGCAAAAAACAAAGGGTCGTACGCAAAAAATATAGGAGTTTTGGCATGCTAAAACAACTTTTCAGGAGGTAAACACCATAATGTTTGTCTAGTTTGTCAATGACATCCGAGATTTTTTCAAGCTCCTCAATTTTTTCGTCGAGCAATTCTTTTCGGCAAAGTTTGCCGATTGGAGATCCTAAAATGAGGAGTTCTTTTTTTGTTTTTATTTTTATTTTGGGGCATATTTTTCGAAATGGTGTCAAAATTGAATTATACTGTGTACTAGTAGTCTGTCCCAAAAAACAACGTTCACACTTCTCAGTGTTTAAGCTCAGGCCGTAAATTTGTTCTCATTTCAGAATGTTTTTAAGGTCCCGGAGTACTACCTTATAGTCGTCAGCTAAATTCCCATCATCTAAATACCAGATGTTAATTTTCGACTCCAACTGTTTGACTAGTATATGAATTGTTTCCGCAAAAGGGTTGGGGCTTCAGGATCAACTTGCTGAATTCCGTCTTCTGACATTATGACAGAGCTTCCGTAAAAAGGGTAACTAGGTTTACCATACGCCCAATGGTTGTAATTATACAATTGGGGGCGATTTGAATAAACATGATTCAGCATTGTTTCTCTGTTTAAAGAGTTACAGGCATTCTTAAAATCTACTTTTAAAAGAACAGTGCATTTTGAATTGTCGTCGCGTTCAATTAGGTTTCGAAACGAGTGCGCAGCTATTTCTGCTCCTCGTTTGGTACCGCATCCTACCTGTACGTTTCCGAAAAAATTTTGTCGCTTGGAGAGGGCCTTGCTTCCAGCGCATGTAGACGCGATACGTCTCAGCGTGTTGCCTATGGCAATCGGTCTCAACCCTCCGTCTATCTTTATGAGGGCGATAAGCTTTGCGCCAAAAACGAAAGGTCTTGGTGGTTTGGGTATTTTGCCATCTCCAATGAGGTTTATCAGCTTAGTAAGCAATTTCAGAAAATTAAGTCCTGCACTGCCATTCGACTAACTAACAAGATCTTTAAAAATTTGAGGAACTATTTTATCAGGACCTGCTGCTGATCCGTTTGGAAAGGACTTTATCGCTTTGTATAGGTCAAAATTGGTTACGAAAAAACTATCCAACTTTTCTGGATTTGGAGCTGCAAATTTGGCTCGCTGCGGGTGCTTAGACAACAATTTTGGATAGTTATCAGTTGAAAAAGGAGCTATTTTGTCATCCGAAGCAGCAAGCCTTATTCCTCCCTTTACATTTCCTTCATCGAGCTTACTACTTATTAACTTTATTCTCTGCTCGAGGTCACTCAGAGGCGGGCTTGAAACTTGGGGATGGGGTTTTGGAAGTGATACGTCATTTGCTCGAATTTTTTTATTTATCAAAGAGCTCATGCTTGTGGTCTGTTTGCGTCCACTTCTTTTCGGTTGCTCCAAAAAAACAAGAACGACGTTAAAAAAATTAGCCATTTTGTAACATCTTCTACAGTGTAGACGATGTCACTTAATTTGTCCGACAGACTTTCCGCCAAGGGAACACGCGAGTTTTTTGGTACTCTCTTGAGTACTCGGACATTTGAGATGGCTGTAATAACATAATTGTCTAGCACTAAATCATTACCTATTGTTGCTATATTAACAGATTTTACATCAACGCATAAAGAACACATTGGGTTTTCTTAGAGTCGCTAAGAGAAATATTTACACAACTGATATGATACCAACTAGAACAACAATCACATCTAATCCAATTTATCAGTCCTCAAGGTTTTAAGCAATCTTTGCTTGTACACTCTTTGTTGTTTTTCCTGATCTTGACGCAGCATAAAGGTAAAAAAAAAGGATTTTGACTGGACTTTAGGGAACTGAACTAACCCATGATAAGCGGTTAGTGGGAATTTTACAAATCAGCAAATAAAAAAAGACAACTAAATTAATTTAAATTTTAAAATCGAATTATAAAAATCAAAAACAAGGAACAATCTCACCCGAGCTCAGTTGGTCCAGCGCCGCACCACCAGACTCCTCAAGCCGGTTCCAGTTCCCCACCTCCCCACAGAAAGCCACTTGACAGACCTGTCTCTAAAATCCCTCAGAGGGCGCTCCACATACAGGCACAAACATCAAACATCACAAATCTATTTAATAAGTTTATCAGAACAATTAGGCTAAATTTATCACAACAATTAGGCTAAATTTATCACAACAAATTTATCACAACAATTTATCACAACAAGTTTATCACAACAATTAGGCTACTGATTGGTTGTTATAATCAAATTAAATAGATATGTATGTTTGACGTATGTGACAGCTTGTGGAGCGCCCTTTGAAAATTTTCAGAGACAGGAGTGACAATTGGCTTTCTGGTAGGAAAGAAAAAACTCGAACTGGCTTGTAGAGTCTTGCAGTGTACCGCTGGACCTACTGAGCTCGGGTGGTATCGTTCCTTATTTTTAATTTCTTTAGTCCATGAGCTCACTATTCTTGTATGTAACTTGGATAATTTAAGCGGTTGGCCGATAGCCTTTCAGTTGTAACGACTTCGTCAACCCGATGTTACGAGGACCACACATTGAACTGCCTGGCTTCGGTAAAGAAGATTAAAAGCATGTGAAGTGGTGTTTAGCCACTAGTCAGTCGTTTCATAACCTAGCTTTATTTTCCGTCTGTATGTACTTCCGAACGAACGTTACGTATATATTCTTATGGCGCTCCTGAGTGTTATCCTTTAGCATCATGATCGTCTGACCCGTTAACGAAAACACTCCGTGCCGAGCGGATGCTCTAAATAAGGCCTTTAACCAAGAGCCGGAAGGAGTACATCTAGCTGGAAGCAATTTGATAAGGCTATGGAAACAAATAGGGCGCAACTGAGGACATCGATCTTGAGCTGAACGTTCAATCTTGATTTTGGGGAGGAAAATTTTTTTTCAAAATATCGAGTTGAGCCTATCATGCTCAAGTTTTTTGCGACAACTGAAAATACGAAAACAAGCATTCAGAAGACTCGAGTGACAACCGCGGGAAAATTGCTAGTAAAACGAAAGTGAAATTGCTATTCGCAATTTTACCATAATTATCCAGCACGAGTTGACTTAAGCGAAGGGTCCCACACTTTAGCGAAGAGTCCCAACACTCTAGCGAACGGTCCCACACTTTAGCGAAGAGTCCCAACACTTTAGCGAAGGGTCCCAACGCTTTAGCGAGGGGTCCCAACACTCTAGCGAAGGGTCCAAAATTTTAGCGAAGGGTCCCAACACTTGAGCCCTGGGATAGCAATTTAAGAGTCCCAACACTTGAGCCCTGGGATAGCAATTTAAGGGTCCCAACACTTTCTCGAAGGGTCCCAACACTTTCTCGAAGGGTCCTAACACCTTGTCGAAGGGTCCCAACACTTTGTCGAAGGGTACCAAGACTTTAGCGAAGGGTCCCAACACTCAAGCGAAGGTCCCAACACTTTAGCGAAGTTTCCCAAGACTTTGGCAAAGAGTCCCAACACTTCAGTCCTGGGATAGCATTTTAAGGGTCCCAACACTTTTTCGAAGGGTCCCAACACTTAAGCGAAGGGTCCCACACTTTAGCGAAGAGCCCCAACACTCTAGCGAAGGTACCCAACACCTTATTGAAGGATCCCAATACTTTGGCGAAGGGTCCCAACAATTTAGCGAAGGATCCCAACACTTTCGCGAAGGGTCCCAACATTTTAGCGAAGTTTCCCAAGACTTAGGCGAAGGGTCTCAACACTTTGGCGAAGGGTCCCAACACTTTGGCGAAGGGTCCCAACACTTTAGAGAAGGGTTCCAAGACTTTGGCGAAGTGTGCCAATGCTTTAGCGAAGGGTCCCAATATTCCCTCTAGGGTCCCAACAATTTAGCGAAGGATCCCAACACTTTCGCGAAGGGTCCCAACATTTTAGCGAAGTTTCCCAAGACATTGGTGAAGTGTCCTAACACTTAAGTCCAGGGATAGCATTTTAAGGGTCCCAACACTTGAGTCCTGGGATAGCGTATCAAGGGTCCCAAGATTTTAGCGAAGTTCCCAACACTTAAGCGAAGGATCCCACACTTTGGCGAAGGGTCCCAACACTTTGGCGAAGGGTCCCAACACTTTAGAAAAGGGTCCCAAGACTTTGGCGAAGTGTGCCAATGCTTTAGCGAAGGGTCCCAATATTCTAGCGAAGTTTCTCAATACTTTAGCGAAGGGTCCCAACACTTTAGCGAAGGATCCATCACTTTGGCGAAGGGTCCCAAAGCGTTGGCGAAGTGCCCAATGCTTCGGCGAAGGTTCCCAACACTTTAGCGATAGATCTCAACACTTTAGCGAAGGATCCCAACCCTTTAGCGAAATTTCTCAAGACTTTGGCGAAGGGCCCAAGACTTCGGCGAAGGTTCCCAACACTCTAGCGAAGGAACCCAACACTTTAGCGAAGGTCCCAACACCTTATCGAAAGATCCCAATACTTTGGCGAAGGGTCCCAACAATTTAGCGAAGGATCCCAACACTTTCGCGAAGGGTCCCAACATTTTAGCGAAGTTTCCCAAGACTTAGGCGAAGGGTCTCAACACTTTGGCGAAGGGTCCCAACACTTTGGCGAAGGGTCCCAACACTTTAGAGAAGGGTTCCAAGACTTTGGCGAAGTGTGCCAATGCTTTAGCGAAGGGTCCCAATATTCCCTCTAGGGTCCCAACAATTTAGCGAAGGATCCCAACACTTTCGCGAAGGGTCCCAACATTTTAGCGAAGTTTCCCAAGACATTGGTGAAGTGTCCTAACACTTAAGTCCAGGGATAGCATTTTAAGGGTCCCAACACTTGAGTCCTGGGATAGCGTATCAAGGGTCCCAAGATTTTAGCGAAGTTCCCAACACTTAAGCGAAGGATCCCACACTTTGGCGAAGGGTCCCAACACTTTGGCGAAGGGTCCCAACACTTTAGAAAAGGGTCCCAAGACTTTGGCGAAGTGTGCCAATGCTTTAGCGAAGGGTCCCAATATTCTAGCGAAGTTTCTCAATACTTTAGCGAAGGGTCCCAACACTTTAGCGAAGGATCCATCACTTTGGCGAAGGGTCCCAAAGCGTTGGCGAAGTGCCCAATGCTTCGGCGAAGGTTCCCAACACTTTAGCGATAGATCTCAACACTTTAGCGAAGGATCCCAACCCTTTAGCGAAATTTCTCAAGACTTTGGCGAAGGGCCCAAGACTTCGGCGAAGGTTCCCAACACTCTAGCGAAGGAACCCAACACTTTAGCGAAGGTCCCAACACCTTATCGAAAGATCCCAATACTTTGGCGAAGGGTCCCAACAATTTAGCGAAGGATCCCAACACTTTCGCGAAGGGTCCCAACATTTTAGCGAAGTTTCCCAAGACATTGGTGAAGTGTCCCCACACTTAAGTCCAGGGATAGCATTTTAAGGGTCCCAACACTTGAGTCCTGGGATAGCGTATCAAGGGTCCCAACACTTTCGCGAAGGGTCCCAACACTTAAGCGAAGGATCCCACACTTTAGCGAAGAGTCCCAACACTCTAGCGAACCGTCCCACACTTTAGCGAAGTTTCCCAACACTCTAGCGAAGGGTCCAAAATTTTAGCGAAGGCCCCAACACTTGAGCCCTGGGATAGCAATTTAAGAGTCCCAACACTTGAGCCCCGGGATAGCAATTTAAGGGTCCTAACACTTTCTCGAAGGGTCCCAACAATTTCTCGAAGGGTCCCAACACTTTCTCGAAGGGTCATAACACTTTGTCGAAGGGTCCCAACACTCAAGCGAAGGTCCCAACACTTTAGCGAAGTTTCCCAAGACTTTGGCAAAGGGTCCCAACACTTCAGTCCTGAGATAGCACTTTAAGGGTCCCAACACTTTTTCGAAGGGTCCCAACACTTAAGCGAAGGGTACCAACACTTTAGCGAAGAATCCCAACACTTTTGCGAAGGACCCAACACTTTAGCGAAGTGTTCCAAGACTATGGTGAAGGGTCCCAACACTTTAGCGAGGGGTCCCAACACTCCAGCGAAAGGTCCCAACAATTTAGCGAAGGGTCCCACACTTTAGCGAAGGGTCCCAAGGCATTTAGCGAAGAGTCCCAACACTTTAGCGAAGGGTCCCAAGGCATTTAGCGAAGAGTCCCAACACTCTAGCAAAGGTTCCCAACACTTTAGCAAAGGGTCCCAACGCTTTAGCGAGGGGTCCCAACACTTTAGCGAAGGGTCCCAACACTTTAGCGAAGGTTCCAACACTTTAGCGAAGGGTCCTACACTTTAGCGAGGGTCCCAACACTCTAGCGAAGGGTCCCAACACTTTAGCGAAGGGTCTCAACACTTTAGCGAAGGTTCCCAACACTTTAGCGAAGGGTACCGACACTTTAGCGAAGTGTTCCAAGACTATGGTGAAGGGTCCCAACACTCCAGCGAAGGGTCCGAACACCTGAACTAAGGGTTCCAATACTTTGACGAAGGGTCCCAACACTGTAGCTAAGGGTCACAACACTTCGGCGAAGGGTCCCAACCCTTTGGCGAAGGTTCCCAAGACTTTGGCGAAGGGTCCCAACACCCTAGCTAAGGAACCCAACAAATTAGCGAAGGGTCCCAAGACTTTAGCGAAAGGTACCAAGACTTTGGCGAAGGGTCCCAACGTTTTAGCGAAGGGTCGTAACACTTCAGCGAAAGATACCAAGACTTTGGCGAAGGGTCCAGCACTTTAGCGAAGGGTCCCACACTTTAGCGAAGAGTCTCAACACTCTAGCGAAGGGTCCCAACACTCCAGCGAAAGGTCCCAACAATTTAGCGAAGGGTCCCACACTTTAGCGAAGAGTCCGAAACTTTAGCGAAGAGTCTCAACGCTCTTGCGAAGGGTCCCAACACTTTCTTTAGCGAAGGGTCCCAACGCTTTAGCGAGGGGTCCCAACACTCCAGCGAAAGGTCCCAACAATTTAGCGAAGGGTCCCACACTTTAGCGAAGAGTCCCAACACTCTAGCGAGGGGTCCCAACACTCTAGCGAAAGGTCCCAACGCTTTAGCGAAGAGTCCCAACGCTTTAGCGAAGAGTCCCACACTCTAGCAAAGGTTCCCAACACTTTAGCGAAGGTTCCAACACTTTAGCGAAGGGTCCCACACTTTAGCGAAGAGTCTCAACACTCTAGCGAAGGGTCCCAACACTCCAGCGAAAGGTCCCAACAATTTAGCGAAGGGTCCCACACTTTAGCGAAGAGTCCGACACTTTAGCGAAGGTTCCCAACGTTTTAGCGAAGGGTCGTGACATTTTAGCGAAAGATACCAAGACTTTGGCGAAGGGTACCGACACTTTAGCGAAGTGTTCCAAGACTATGGTGAAGGGTCCCAACAATCCAGCGAAGGGTACCAACAATTTAGCGAAGGGTCCCACACTTTAGCGAAGAGTCTCAACGCTCTAGCGAAGGGTCTCAACACTTTAGCGAAGGGTCCCAACGCTTTAGCGAGTGGTCCCAACACTCTAGCGAAGGGTCCCTACACTTTAGCGAAGGGTCTCAACACTTTAGCGAAGGTTCCCAACGTTTTAGCGAAGGGTCGTGACACTTTAGCGAAAGATACCAAGACTTTGGCGAAGGGTACCGACACTTTAGCGAAGTGTTCCAAGACTATGGTGAAGGGTCCCAACAATCCAGCGAAGGGTCCCACACTTTAGCGAAGAGTCTCAACACTCTAGCGAAGGGTCCCAACACTTTAGCGAAGGGTCCCAACACTTTAGCGAAGGGTCCCAACACTTTAGCGAAGGGTCCCAACACTTTAGCGAAGGGTCCCAACACTTTAGCGAAGGGTCCCATCACTCTAGCGAAGGGACCCAACACTTTGGCGAAGGGTCGCAACACTTTAACGAAGGACCCAACACTGTAGCGAAGGGTCCCAACACTTTAGCGAAGTTTCCCAAGACTTGGGTGAAGGGTTCTAGTACTCTAGCGAAGGGTCCCAACACTTTAGCGAAAGGTCTCAACGCTTTAGCGAAGGGTCGCAACACTTTAGCGAAGGGTCCCAACACTTTAGCGAAGGGTCCTATCACTTCGGCGAAGGGTCCCAATACTTTGGCGAAGGGTCCCAACACTTTAACGAAGGATCCCAACACTTTAGCGAAGGGTCCCAACACTTAAGCGAAGTTTCCCAAGACTTTGATGAAGGGTCCCAACACTTAAGTCCAGGGATAGCGTTTTAAGGGTCCCAACATTTGAGTCCTGGGATAGCGTTTTCAGGGTCCCAACACTTCAGTCCTGGGAAAGCACTTCAAGGGTTCGAACACTTGAGTCCTCGGATATCATTTTAAGCGTCCCAACACTTGAGCCTTGGGATAGCAATTTAAGTGTCCCAACACTTTGTCGAAGGCCCCATCAGTTTAACGAAGGATCTCGACTTTAACTCTAGCGAAGGGTTCCAACACTTTAGCGAAGGGCCCCAACACTCTAGCGAAGTGTCCCAACACTTTAGCGAAGGGTCCCAACACTTCGGCGAAGGGTTCCAACACGTTGGTGAAGGGTCCCAACACTTTAGCGAAGGGCCCAATACTTTAGCGAAGAGTCTCGGCACTTCGGCGAAGAGTCCCAAGACTTTGGTGAAGGGTGCCAACACTTTAGCTAATGGTCCCAACACTCTAGCGAAGGGTCCCAACACTCTAGCGAAGAGTCTCACCACTTCGGCGAAAGGTCCCAAGACTTTGTCGAAGGCCCCATCACTTTAACGAAGGATCTCGACTTTAACTCTAGCGAAGGGTTCCAACACTTTAGCGAAGGGCCCCAACACTCTAGCGAAGTGTCCCAACACTTTAGCGAAGGGTCCCAACACTTCGGCGAAGGGTTCCAACACGTTGGTGAAGGGTCCCAACACTTTAGCGAAGGGTCCCAACACTTTAGCGAAGTCCCAATACTTTAGCGAAGAGTCTCGGCACTTCGGCGAAGAGTCCCAAGACTTTGGTGAAGGGTGCCAACACTTTAGCGAAGGGTCCCAACACTCTAGCGAAGGGTCCCAACACTCTAGCGAAGAGTCTCACCACTTCGGCAAAAGGTCCCAAGACTTTGGCGAAGGGCCCAATACTTTAGCGAAGGGTCCCAACATTTTGACGAAGAGTCCCAAGACTTTGGTGAAGGGTGCCAACATTTTAGCGAAGGGTCCCAAGACTTTGGCGAAGGGTCCCAACACTTTAGCGAAGGGTCACAACACTTCGGCGAAGGGTCCCAACCCTTTGGCGAAGGTTCCCAAGACTTTCGCGAAGGGTCCCAACACCCTAGCTAAGGGTCACAACACTTTGGCGAAGGGTACCAACACTTAAGCGAAGGGTCCCAACACTTTAGCGAAGGGTCCCAAGACTTTGGCGAAGTGTGCCAACACTTTAGCAAAGGGCCAAATATTCTGACGAAGGGTCTCAGTACTCTAGCGGAGGGTCCCAACACTTTGGTGAAGGATTCCAATACTTTGGCGAAGGTCCCAACACACTAGCGAAGGGTCCCAACACTTTGGAAAAGGGTCCCAACACTTCGGCGAAGGGTCACAACACTTCGGCGAAGGGTCACAACACTTAAGCGAAGTTTCCCAAGACTTTGATGAAGGGTCCCAACACTTAAGTCCAGGGATAGCGTTTTAAGGGTCCCAACATTTGAGTCCTGGGATAGCGTTTTCAGGGTCCCAACACTTCAGTCCTGGGAAAGCACTTCAAGGGTTCGAACACTTGAGTCCTCGGATATCATTTTAAGCGTCCCAACACTTGAGCCTTGGGATAGCAATTTAAGTGTCCCAACACTTTGTCGAAGGCCCCATCACTTTAACGAAGAATCTCGACTTTAACTCTAGCGAAGGGTTCCAACACTTTAGCGAAGGGCCCCAACACTCTAGCGAAGTGTCCCAACACTTTAGCGAAGGGTCCCAACACTTCGGCGAAGGGTTCCAACACGTTGGTGAAGGGTCCCAACACTTTAGCGAAGGGCCCAATACTTTAGCGAAGAGTCTCGGCACTTCGGCGAAGAGTCCCAAGACTTTGGTGAAGGGTGCCAACACTTTAGCTAATGGTCCCAACACTCTAGCGAAGGGTCCCAACAATCTAGCGAAGAGTCTCACCACTTCGGCGAAAGGTCCCAAGACTTTGTCGAAGGCCCCATCACTTTAACGAAGGATCTCGACTTTAACTCTAGCGAAGGGTTCCAACACTTTAGCGAAGGGCCCCAACACTCTAGCGAAGTGTCCCAACACTTTAGCGAAGGGTCCCAACACTTCGGCGAAGGGTTCCAACACGTTGGTGAAGGGTCCCAACACTTTAGCGAAGGGTCCCAACACTTTAGCGAAGGGCCCAATACTTTAGCCAAGAGTCTCGGCACTTCGGCGAAGAGTCCCAAGACTTTGGTGAAGGGTGCCAACACTTTAGCGAAGGGTCCCAACACTCTAGCGAAGGGTCCCAACACTCTAGCGAAGAGTCTCACCACTTCGGCGAAAAGCCCCAAGACTTTGGCGAAGGGCCCAATACTTTAGCGAAGGGTCCCAACATTTTGACGAAGAGTCCCAAGACTTTGGTGAAGGGTGCCAACATTTTAGCGAAGGGTCCCAAGACTTTGGCGAAGGGTCCCAACACTTTAGCGAAGGGTCACAACACTTCGGCGAAGGGTCCCAACCCTTTGGCGAAGGTTCCCAAGACTTTGGCGAAGGGTCCCAACACCCTAGCTAAGGGTCACAACACTTCGGCGAAGGGTCCCAACCCTTTGGCGAAGGTTCCCAAGACTTTGGCGAAGGGTCCCAACACCCTAGCTAAGGGTCCCAACACATTAGCAAAGGGTCCCAAAACTTTAGCGAAAGGTACCAAGACTTTGGCGAAGGGTCCCAACGTTTTAGCGAAGGGTCGTAACACTTTAGCGAAAGATACCAAGACTTTGGCGAAGGGTCCCAGCACTTTAGCGAAAGGTCCCAAGACTTTGGCGAAGGGTACCAACACTTAAGCGAAGGGTCCCAACACTTTAGCGAAGGGTCCCAAGACTTTGGCGAAGTGTGCCAACACTTTAGCAAAGGGCCAAATATTCTGACGAAGGGTCTCAGTACTCTAGCGGAGGGTCCCAACACTTTGGTGAAGGATTCCAAGACTTTGGCGAAGGTCCCAACACACTAGCGAAGGGTCCCAACACTTTGGAAAAGGGTCCCAACACTTCGGCGAAGGGTCACAACACTTCGGCGAAGGGTCACAACACTTTGGCGAAGATCCCAAGACTTGGGTGAAGGGTGCCAACACTTTAGCGAAGGGTCCCAAGACTTTGGCGAAGGGCCCCAACAATCTAGCGAAGGG
This sequence comes from Symsagittifera roscoffensis, assembly GCF_963678635.1. NCBI lineage: Eukaryota > Metazoa > Xenacoelomorpha > Acoela > Convolutidae > Symsagittifera > Symsagittifera roscoffensis. The sequence continues at coordinate 26,131,827 of NC_087064.1, forward strand.
TTCCAACACTTTCGCGAAGGGTCCGAACACTCTAGCTAAGGGTCCCAACACATTAGCGAAGGGTCCCATTACTTAAGCGAAGGGTCACAACACTCTAGCGAAGGGCCCCAACACTTTAGCGAAGTGTCCCAAAACTTTGGTGAAGGCCCCAACACTTTAGGGAAGGATTCCAATACTTTGGCGAAAGGTTCCAACACTCTAGCTAAGGGTCACAACACTTCGGCGAAGGGTCCCAACCCTTTGGCGAAGGGTTCCAAGACTCTAACTAAGGGTCCCAGCACATTAGCGAAGGGTCCCATTACTTAAGCGAAGGGTCACAACACTCTAGCGAAGGGTCGCAACACTTTAGCGAAGTGTCCTAAAACTTTGGTGAAGGGCCCCAACACTTTAGGGAAGGGTTGCAACACTCTAGCGAAGGGTCTCACCACTTCGGCGAAGGGTCCCAACACTTTTGCGAAGGATCCCAAGACTTTGGCGAAGGAACCCAACACTTTAGCGAAGGTCCTAACACTTAAGCGAAAGGTCCCAAGACTTTGGCGAAGGTTCCCAATACTTTGGCGAAGGGTCCCAACCATTTGGCGAAGGGTCCCAAGACTTTGGCGAAGTGTGCCAATGCTTTAGCGAAGGGTCCCAATATTCTAGCGAAGTTTCTCAATACTTTAGCGAAGGGTCCCAACACTTTAGCGAAGGATCCATCACTTTGGCGAAGGGTCCCAAAGCGTTGGCGAAGTGCCCAATGCTTCGGCGAAGGGTCACAACACTTTGGCGAAGGGTCCCAAGACTTTGGCGAAGGGTCCCCAGACTTTGGCGAAAGGTCCCAAGATTTTGGCAAAGGGTCCCAACACTTAAGCGAAAGGTCCCAACACTTTGGCGAAGACCCAAGACTTTAGCGAAGTCCCAACACTTTAGCGAAGAGTCACAACACTTTGGAAAAGGGTCCCAACACTTCGGCGAAGGTTCCCAAGACTTTGGCGAAGGGTCCCAACACCCTAGCTAAGGGTCCCAACACTTTAGCGAAGGGTCCGAACACCTGAACTAAGGGTTCCAATACTTTGGCGAAGGGTCCCAACACTGTAGCTAAGGGTCACAACACTTCGGCGAAGGGTCCCAACCCTTTGGCGAAGGTTCCCAAGACTTTGGCGAAGGGTCCCAACACCCTAGCTAAGGGTCCCAACACATTAGCGAAGGGTCCCAAAACTTTAGCGAAAGGTACCAACACTTAAGCGAAAGGTCCCAACACTTTGGCGAAGACCCAAGACTTTAGCGAAGTCCCAACACTTTAGCGAAGAGTCACAACACTTTGGAAAAGGGTCCCAACACTTCGGCGAAGGTTCCCAAGACTTTGGCGAAGGGTCCCAACACCCTAGCTAAGGGTCCCAACACTTTAGCGAAGGGTCCGAACACCTGAACTAAGGGTTCCAATACTTTGGCGAAGGGTCCCAACACTGTAGCTAAGGGTCACAACACTTCGGCGAAGGGTCCCAACCCTTTGGCGAAGGTTCCCAAGACTTTGGCGAAGGGTCCCAACACCCTAGCTAAGGGTCCCAACACATTAGCGAAGGGTCCCAAAACTTTAGCGAAAGGTACCAAGACTTTGGCGAAGGGTCCCAACGTTTTAGCGAAGGGTCGTAACACTTTAGCGAAAGATACCAAGACTTTGGCGAAGGGTCCCAGCACTTTAGCGAAAGGTCCCAAGACTTTGGCGAAGGGTGCCAACACTTAAACGAAGGGTCCCAACACTTTAGCGAAGGGTCCCAAGACTTTGGCGAAGTGTGCCAACACTTTAGCAAAGGGCCAAATATTCTGACGAAGGGTCTCAGTACTCTAGCGGAGGGTCCCAACACTTTGGTGAAGGGTTCCAAGACTTTGGCGAAGGTCCCAACACACTAGCGAAGGGTCCCAACACTTTGGAAAAGGGTTCCAACACTTCGGCGAAGGGTCACAACCCTTCGGCGAAGGGTCACAACACTTTGGCGAAGATCCCAAGACTTGGGTGAAGGGTGCCAACACTTTAGCGAAGGGTCCCAAGACTTTGGCGAAGGGCCCCAACAATCTAGCGAAGGGTCCCAACACTTTCGCGAAGGGTCCGAACACTCTAGCTAAGGGTCCCAACACATTAGCGAAGGGTCCCATTACTTAAGCGAAGGGTCACAACACTCTAGCGAAGGGCCCCAACACTTTAGCGAAGTGTCCCAAAACTTTGGTGAAGGGCCCCAACAATCTAGCGAAGGGTCCCAACACTTTCGCGAAGGGTCCGAACACTCTAGCTAAGGGTCCCAACACATTAGCGAAGGGTCCCATTACTTAAGCGAAGGGTCACAACACTCTAGCGAAGGGCCCCAACACTTTAGCGAAGTGTCCCAAAACTTTGGTGAAGGACCCCAACACTTTAGGGAAGGATTCCAATACTTTGGCGAAAGGTTCCAACACTCTAGCTAAGGGTCACAACACTTCGGCGAAGGGTCCCAACCCTTTGGCGAAGGGTTCCAAGACTCTAGCTAAGGGTCCCAGCACATTAGCGAAGGGTCCCATTACTTAAGCGAAGGGTCACAACACTCTAGCGAAGGGTCGCAACACTTTAGCGAAGTGTCCTAAAACTTTGGTGAAGGGCCCCAACACTTTAGGGAAGGGTTCCAACACTCTAGCGAAGGGTCTCACCACTTCGGCGAAGGGTCCCAACACTTTTGCGAAGGATCCCAAGACTTTGGCGAAGGAACCCAACACTTTAGCGAAGGTCCTAACACTTAAGCGAAAGGTCCCAAGACTTTTGCGAAGGTTCCCAATACTTTGGCGAAGGGTCCCAACCCTTTGGCGAAGGGCCCCAAGACTTTGGCGAAGTGTGCCAACACTTTAGCGAAGGGTTCCAATATTCTAGCGAAGGGTCTCAATACTCTAGCGAAGGGTCACAACACCTTGGCGAAGCGTCCCAAGACTTTGGCGAAGGGTCCCCAGACTTTGGCGAAAGGTCCCAAGATTTTAGCAAAGGGTCCCAACACTTAAGCGAAAGGTCCCAACACTTTGGCGAAGACCCAAGACTTTAGCGAAGTCCCAACACTTTAGCGAAGAGTCACAACACTTTGGAAAAGGGTCCCAACACTTCGGCGAAAGGTAACAACACTTCGGCGAAGGGTCACAAAACTTTCGCAAAGGGTCCCAAGACTTTGGCGAAGGGTCCCAACACTTTAGCGAAGGGTCCCGACACTTTAGCGAAGGGTCCCATCGTTTCGGCGAAGGGTCCCAACACGTTGGCGAAGGGACCCAACCCTTTGGCGAAGGGTCCCAACACTTTAGCGAAGGGTCCTAACACTTAAGCGAAAGGTCCCAAGACTTTGGCGAAGGTTCCCAATACTTTGGCGAAGGGACCCAACCCTTTGGCGAAGGGTCCCAAGACTTTGGCGAAGTTTGCCAAAACTTTAGCGAAGGGTTCCAATATTCTAGCGAAGGGTCTCAATACTCTAGCGAAGGGTCACAACACTTTGGCGAAGGGTCCCAAGACTTTGGCGAAGGGTCTCCAGACTTTGGCGAAAGGTCCCAAGATTTTGGCAAAGGGTCCCAACACTTTAGCGAAGGATCCCAACACTTTGGCGAAGACCCAAGACTTTAGCGAAGTCCCAACACTTTAGCGAAGAGTACCACCACTTCGGCGAAGGGTCCCAACACGTTGGCGAAGGGCCCAACACTTTAGCCAAGGGTCCCATCACTTCGGCGAAGGGTCCCAACACGTTGGCGAAGTGCCCAAAACTTTGGCGAAGGGACCCAGCACTTTAGCGAAGGATTCCAACACTGTAGCGAAGGGTCCCAACACTTTCGCGAAGGGTCCGAACACATGAACTAAGGGTTCCAATACTTTGGCGAAGGGTTCCAACACTCTAGCTAAGGGTCACAACACTTCGGCAAAGGCCCCAACCCTTTGGCGAAGGGTCCCAAGTCTTGGGCGAAGTGTCCCAACACTCTAGCTAAGGGCGAAGACCCAAGACTTTGGCGAAGACCCAAGACTTTAGCGAAGTCCCAACACTTTAGCGAAGAGTACCACCACTTCGGCGAAGGGTCCCAACACGTTGGCGAAGGGCCCAACACTTTAGCCAAGGGTCCCATCACTTCGGCGAAGGGTCCCAACACGTTGGCGAAGTGCCCAAAACTTTGGCGAAGGGACCCAGCACTTTAGCGAAGGATTCCAACACTGTAGCGAAGGGTCCCAACACTTTCGCGAAGGGTCCGAACACATGAACTAAGGGTTCCAATACTTTGGCGAAGGGTTCCAACACTCTAGCTAAGGGTCACAACACTTCGGCAAAGGCCCCAACCCTTTGGCGAAGGGTCCCAAGTCTTGGGCGAAGTGTCCCAACACTCTAGCTAAGGGTCCCAACACATAAGCGAAGGGACCCAACACTTAAGCGAAGGGTCACAACACTCTAGCGAAGGGTCCCAACACTTAAGCGAAGTGTCCCAAAACTTTGGTGAAGGGCCCCAACACCTTAGGGAGGGGTTCCAACACTCTAGCGAAGGGTCTCACTACTTTGGCGAAGGGTCTCAATACTTTTGCGAAGGAACCCAAGACTTTGGCGAAGGGTCCCAACACTTTAGCGAAAGGTACCAAGACTTTGGCGAAGGGTCCCAACACTTTAGCGAAGGGTCGTAACACTTTAGCGAAAGATCCCAATACTTTGGCGAAGGGTCCCAGCACTTTAGCGAAAGTCCCAAGACTTTGGCGAAGTGTGCCAACACTTTAGCGAAGGATCCCAACACTTTCGCGAAGGGTCTGAACACCTGAAGTAAGGGTCCCAACACTCTAGCTAAGGGTCACAACACTTCGGCGAATGATCCCAACCCTTTGGCGAAGGGTCGTAAGACTTCGGCGAAGGGTGCCAACACTTAAGCGAAGGGTGCCAACACTATAGCGGAGGGTCCCAAGACTTTGGTGAAGGGCCCCAACACCTTAGGGAGGGGTTCCAACACTCTAGCGAAGGGTCTCACTACTTTGGCGAAGGGTCTCAATACTTTTGCGAAGGAACCCAAGACTTTGGCGAAGGGTCCCAACACTTTAGCGAAGGGTCGTAACACTTTAGCGAAAGGTACCAAGACTTTGGCGAAGGGTCCCAACACTTTAGCGAAGGGTCGTAACACTTTAGCAAAAGATCCCAATACTTTGGCGAAGGGTCCCAGCACTTTAGCGAAAGTCCCAACACTTTAGCGAAGGGTCCCATCACTTCGGCGAAGGGTCCCAACACGTTGGCGAAGGGCCCAATACTTTGGCGAAGGGTCCCAACACTTTAGCGAAGGATCCCAACACTTTCGCGAAGGGTCTGAACACCTGAAATAAGGGTTCCAATACTATGGCGAAGGGTCTCAACACTCTAGCTAAGGGTCACAACACTTCGGCGAATGATCCCAACCCTTTGGCGAAGGGTCGTAAGGTTTCGGCGAAGGGTCCCAACACTTTAGCGAAGGGTCGTAACACTTTAGCAAAAGATCCCAAGACTTTGGCGAAGTGTGCCAACACTTTAGCGAAGGGTCCCAACACTTTAGCGAAGGGTGCCATCACTTCGACGAAGGGTCCCAACACGTTGGCGAAGGGTCCAATACTTTGGCGAAGGGTCCCAACACTTTAGCGAAGGATCCCAACACTTTCGCGACGGGTCCGAACACCTGAACTAAGGGTTCCAATACTATGGCGAAGGGTGCCAACACTCTAGCTAAGGGTCACAACACTTCGGCGAATGATCCCAACCCTTTGGCGAAGGGTCGTAAGACTTCGGCGAAGGGTCACATCACTTTGGCGAAGGGTCCCAAGACTTTGGCGAAGGGTCTCAACACTTTGGCGAAGGGTCCCAACACTTTAGCGAAGGGTGCCATCACTTCGGCGAAGGGTCCCAACACGTTGGCGAAGGGCTCAATACTTTGGCGAAGGGTCCCAACACTTAAACAAAGGATCCCAACACTTTCGCGAAGGGTCCGAACACCTGAACTAAGGGTTCCATTACTATGGCGAAGGGTCCCATTCTTCTAGCTAAGGGTCACAACACTTCGGCGAAGGGTCCCAACACTTTAGCGAAGGGTGCCATCACTTCGGCGAAGGGTCCCAACACGTTGGCGAAGGGTCCAATACTTTAGCGAAGGGTCCCAACACTTTAGCGAAGGGTGCCATCACTTCGGCGAAGGGTCCCAACACGTTGGCGAAGGGTCCAATACTTTGGCGAAGGGTCCCAACACTTTAGCGAAGGATCCCAACACTTTCGCGACGGGTCCGAACACCTGAACTAAGGGTTCCAATACTATGGCGAAGGGTGCCAACACTCTAGCTAAGGGTCACAACACTTCTGCGAATGATCCCAACCCTTTGGCGAAGGGTCGTAAGACTTCGGCGAAGGGTCACATCACTTTGGCGAAGGGTCCCAACACTTTAGCGAAGGGTCCCAACACTTTAGCGAAGGGTGCCATCACTTCGGCGAAGGGTCCCAACACGTTGGCGAAGGGCCCAATACTTTGGCGAAGGGTCCCAACACTTAAACAAAGGATCCCAACACTTTCGCGAAGGGTCCGAACACCTGAACTAAGGGTTCCATTACTATGGCGAAGGGTCCCAACACTTCGGCGAATGGTCCCAACCCTTCGGCGAAAGGTCCCAAGAATTTGGCGAAGGGTGCCAACACTCTAGACTCTAGCTAAGGGTCCCAACACATTAGCGAAGGGTCCCAACACTTAAGCGAAGGGTCACAACACTCTAGCGAAGTGTACCAAAACTTTGGTGAAGGGCCCCAACACTTTAGGGAAGGGTTCCAACAATCTAGCAAAGGGTCTCACTACTTCAGCGAAGGGTCCCAACACTTTTGCGAAGGATCCCAGGACTTTGGCGAAGGGTCCCAAGACTTATGCGAAGGGTCGTAACACTTTAGCGAAAGGTTCCAAGACTTTGGCGAAGGGTCCCAACACTTTAGCGAAAGTTCCCAAGACTTTGGCGAAGGGATCCAACACTTAAGCGAAGGGTCCCAACACTTTAGCGAAGGGTCCCAAGACTTTAGCTAAGTGTGCCAACACTTTAGCGAAGGGTCCCAACACTTTAGCGAAGGGTCGTAACACTTCAGCGAAAGGTACCAAGGATTTGGCGAAGGGTCCCATCACTTTAGCGATAGGTCGTAACACTTTAGCGAAAGATCCCAAGACTTTGGCGAAGGGTCCCAGCACTTTAGCGAAGTGTCCCAAGACTTTGGTGAAGGGCCCCAACACTTTAGGGAAGGGTTCCAACAATCTAGCAAAGGGTCGTAACACTTTAGCGAAAGGTCCCAAGACTTTGGCGAAGGTTCCCAACACTTTAGCGAAAGGTCCCAAGACTTTGGCGAAGGGATCCAACACTTAAGCGAAGGGTCCTAACATTTAAGCGAAGGGTCGTAACACTTTAGCGAAAGGTCCCAAGACTTTGGCGAAGGTTCCCAAAACTTTAGCGAAAGGTCCCAAGACTTTGGCGAAGGGATCCAACACTTAAGCGAAGGGTCCTAACACTTTAGCGAAGGGTCCCAAGACTTTAGCTAAGTGTGCCAACATTTTAGCGAAGGGTCCCAGCACTTTAGCGAAGGGTCGTAACACTTTAGCGAAAGATCCCAAGACTTTGGCGAAGGGTCCCAGCACTTTAGCGAAAGGTCCTGAGACTTTGGCGAAGGGTGCCAACACTTAAGCGAAGGGTCCCAACACTTTAGCGGAGGGTCCCAAGACTTTGGCGAAGAGTGCCAACACTTTAGCGAAGGATCCCAATATTCTAGCGAAGGGTCTCAACACTTTAGCGAAGGGTCGTAACACTTTAGCGAAAGATCCCAAGACTTTGGCGAAGGGTCCCATCACTTAAGCGAAGGGTGCCAACACTATAGCGGAGGGTCCCAAGACTTTGGTGAAGGGCCCCAACACCTTAGGGAGGGGTTCCAACACTCTAGCGAAGGGTCTCACTACTTTGGCGAAGGGTCTCAATACTTTTGCGAAGGAACCCAAGACTTTGGCGAAGGATCCCAACACTTTAGCGAAGGGTCGTAACACTTTAGCGAAAGGTACCAAGACTTTGGCGAAGGGTCCCAACACTTTAGCGAAGGGTCGTAACACTTTAGCAAAAGATCCCAATACTTTGGCGAAGGGTCCCAGCACTTTAGCGAAAGTCCCAACACTTTAGCGAAGGGTCCCATCACTTCGGCGAAGGGTCCCAACACGTTGGCGAAGGGCCCAATACTTTGGCGAAGGGTCCCAACACTTTAGCGAAGGATCCCAACACTTTCGCGAAGGGTCTGAACACCTGAAATAAGGGTTCCAATACTATGGCGAAGGGTCTCAACACTCTAGCTAAGGGTCACAACACTTCGGCGAATGATCCCAACCCTTTGGCGAAGGGTCGTAAGGTTTCGGCGAAGGGTCCCAACACTTTAGCGAAGGGTCGTAACACTTTAGCAAAAGATCCCAAGACTTTGGCGAAGTGTGCCAACACTTTAGCGAAGGGTCCCAACACTTTAGCGAAGGGTGCCATCACTTCGACGAAGGGTCCCAACACGTTGGCGAAGGGTCCAATACTTTGGCGAAGGGTCCCAACACTTTAGCGAAGGATCCCAACACTTTCGCGACGGGTCCGAACACCTGAACTAAGGGTTCCAATACTATGGCGAAGGGTGCCAACACTCTAGCTAAGGGTCACAACACTTCGGCGAATGATCCCAACCCTTTGGCGAAGGGTCGTAAGACTTCGGCGAAGGGTCACATCACTTTGGCGAAGGGTCCCAAGACTTTGGCGAAGGGTCCCAACACTTTGGCGAAGGGTCCCAACACTTTAGCGAAGGGTGCCATCACTTCGGCGAAGGGTCCCAACACGTTGGCGAAGGGCTCAATACTTTGGCGAAGGGTCCCAACACTTAAACAAAGGATCCCAACACTTTCGCGAAGGGTCCGAACACCTGAACTAAGGGTTCCATTACTATGGCGAAGGGTCCCAACCTTCTAGCTAAGGGTCACAACACTTCGGCGAAGGGTCCCAACACTTTAGCGAAGGGTGCCATCACTTCGGCGAAGGGTCCCAACACGTTGGCGAAGGGTCCAATACTTTAGCGAAGGGTCCCAACACTTTAGCGAAGGGTGCCATCACTTCGGCGAAGGGTCCCAACACGTTGGCGAAGGGTCCAATACTTTGGCGAAGGGTCCCAACACTTTAGCGAAGGATCCCAACACTTTCGCGACGGGTCCGAACACCTGAACTAAGGGTTCCAATACTATGGCGAAGGGTGCCAACACTCTAGCTAAGGGTCACAACACTTCTGCGAATGATCCCAACCCTTTGGCGAAGGGTCGTAAGACTTCGGCGAAGGGTCACATCACTTTGGCGAAGGGTCCCAACACTTTAGCGAAGGGTCCCAACACTTTAGCGAAGGGTGCCATCACTTCGGCGAAGGGTCCCAACACGTTGGCGAAGGGCCCAATACTTTGGCGAAGGGTCCCAACACTTAAACAAAGGATCCCAACACTTTCGCGAAGGGTCCGAACACCTGAACTAAGGGTTCCATTACTATGGCAAAGGGTCCCAACACTTCGGCGAATGGTCCCAACCCTTCGGCGAAAGGTCCCAAGAATTTGGCGAAGGGTGCCAACACTCTAGACTCTAGCTAAGGGTCCCAACACATTAGCGAAGGGTCCCAACACTTAAGCGAAGGGTCACAACACTCTAGCGAAGTGTACCAAAACTTTGGTGAAGGGCCCCAACACTTTAGGGAAGGGTTCCAACAATCTAGCAAAGGGTCTCACTACTTCAGCGAAGGGTCCCAACACTTTTGCGAAGGATCCCAGGACTTTGGCGAAGGGTCCCAAGACTTATGCGAAGGGTCGTAACACTTTAGCGAAAGGTTCCAAGACTTTGGCGAAGGGTCCCAACACTTTAGCGAAAGTTCCCAAGACTTTGGCGAAGGGATCCAACACTTAAGCGAAGGGTCCCAACACTTTAGCGAAGGGTCCCAAGACTTTAGCTAAGTGTGCCAACACTTTAGCGAAGGGTCCCAACACTTTAGCGAAGGGTCGTAACACTTCAGCGAAAGGTACCAAGGATTTGGCGAAGGGTCCCATCACTTTAGGGATAGGTCGTAACACTTTAGCGAAAGATCCCAAGACTTTGGCGAAGGGTCCCAGCACTTTAGCGAAGTGTCCCAAGACTTTGGTGAAGGGCCCCAACACTTTAGGGAAGGGTTCCAACAATCTAGCAAAGGGTCGTAACACTTTAGCGAAAGGTCCCAAGACTTTGGCGAAGGTTCCCAACACTTTAGCGAAAGGTCCCAAGACTTTGGCGAAGGGATCCAACACTTAAGCGAAGGGTCCTAACATTTAAGCGAAGGGTCGTAACACTTTAGCGAAAGGTCCCAAGACTTTGGCGAAGGTTCCCAAAACTTTAGCGAAAGGTCCCAAGACTTTGGCGAAGGGATCCAACACTTAAGCGAAGGGTCCTAACACTTTAGCGAAGGGTCCCAAGACTTTAGCTAAGTGTGCCAACATTTTAGCGAAGGGTCCCAGCACTTTAGCGAAGGGTCGTAACACTTTAGCGAAAGATCCCAAGACTTTGGCGAAGGGTCCCAGCACTTTAGCGAAAGGTCCTGAGACTTTGGCGAAGGGTGCCAACACTTAAGCGAAGGGTGCCATCACTTCGGCGAAGGGTCCCAACACGTTGGCGAAGGGTCCAATACTTTAGCGAAGGGTCCCAACACTTTAGCGAAGGGTGCCATCACTTCGGCGAAGGGTCCCAACACGTTGGCGAAGGGTCCAATACTTTGACGAAGGGTCCCAACACTTTAGCGAAGGATCCCAACACTTTCGCGACGGGTCCGAACACCTGAACTAAGGGTTCCAATACTATGGCGAAGGGTGCCAACACTCTAGCTAAGGGTCACAACACTTCGGCGAAGGGTCCCAACACTTTAGCGAAGGGTGCCATCATTTCGGCGAAGGGTCCCAACACGTTGGCGAAGGGTCCAATACTTTAGCGAAGGGTCCCAACACTTTAGCGAAGGGTGCCATCACTTCGGCGAAGGGTCCCAACACGTTGGCGAAGGGTCCAATACTTTGGCGAAGGGTCCCAACACTTTAGCGAAGTATCCCAACACTTTCGCGACGGGTCCGAACACCTGAACTAAGGGTTCCAATACTATGGCGAAGGGTGCCAACACTCTAGCTAAGGGTCACAACACTTCGGCGAATGATCCCAACCCTTTGGCGAAGGGTCGTAAGACTTCGGCGAAGGGTCACATCACTTTGGCGAAGGGTCCCAACACTTTAGCGAAGGGTCCCAACACTTTAGCGAAGGGTGCCATCACTTCGCCGAAGGGTCCCAACACGTTGGCGAAGGGCCCAATACTTTGACGAAGGGTCCCAACACTTTAGCGAAGGATCCCAACACTTTCGCGAAGGGTCCGAACACCTGAACTAAGGGTTCCATTACTATGGCGAAGGGTCCCAACACTTCGGCGAATGGTCCCAACCCTTCGGCGAAAGGTCCCAAGACTTTGGCGAAGGGTGCGAACACTCTAGACTCTAGCTAAGGGTCCCAACACATTAGCGAAGGGTCCCAACACTTAAGCGAAGGGTCACAACACTCTAGCGAAGTGTACCAAAACTTTGGTGAAGGGCCCCAACACTTTAGGGAAGGGTTCCAACAATCTAGCAAAGGGTCTCACTACTTCAGCGAAGGGACCCAACACTTTTGCGAAGGATCCCAGGACTTTGGCGAAGGGTCCCAAGACTTAAGCGAAGGGTCGTAACACTTTAGCGAAAGGTCCCAAGACTTTGGCGAAGGGTCCCAACACTTTAGCGAAAGTTCCCAAGACTTTGGCGAAGGGATCCAACACTTAAGCGAAGGGTCCCAACACTTTAGCGAAGGGTCCCAACACTTTAGCGAAAGGTCGTAACACTTCAGCGAAAGGTACCAAGGATTTGGCGAATGGTCCCATCACTTTAGCGATAGGTCGTAACACTTTAGCGAAAGATCCCAAGACTTTGGCGAAGGGTCCCAGCACTTTAGCGAAGTGTCCCAAGACTTTGGTGAAGGGCCCCAACACTTTAGGGAAGGGTTCCAACAATCTAGCAAAGGGTCGTAACACTTTAGCGAAAGGTCCCAACACTTTAGCGAAGGGTGCCATCACTTCGGCGAAGGGTCCCAACACGTTGGCGAAGGGTCCAATACTTTGGCGAAGGGTCCCAACACTTTAGCGAAGGATCCCAACACTTTCGCGACGGGTCCGAACACCTGAACTAAGGGTTCCAATACTATGGCGAAGGGTGCCAACACTCTAGCTAAGGGTCACAACACTTCGGCGAAGGGTCCCAACACTTTAGCGAAGGGTGCCATCACTTCGGCGAAGGGTCCCAACACGTTGGCGAAGGGTCCAATACTTTAGCGAAGGGTCCCAACACTTTAGCGAAGGGTGCCATCACTTCGGCGAAGGGTCCCAACACGTTGGCGAAGGGTCCAATACTTTGGCGAAGGGTCCCAACACTTTAGCGAAGGATCCCAACACTTTCGCGACGGGTCCGAACACCTGAACTAAGGGTTCCAATACTATGGCGAAGGGTGCCAACACTCTAGCTAAGGGTCACAACACTTCGGCGAATGATCCCAACCCTTTGGCGAAGGGTCGTAAGACTTCGGCGAAGGGTCACATCACTTTGGCGAAGGGTCCCAACACTTTAGCGAAGGGTCCCAACACTTTAGCGAAGGGTGCCATCACTTCGGCGAAGGGTCCCAACACGTTGGCGAAGGGCCCAATACTTTGGCGAAGGGTCCCAACACTTAAACAAAGGATCCCAACACTTTCGCGAAGGGTCCGAACACCTGAACTAAGGGTTCCATTACTATGGCGAAGGGTCCCAACACTTCGGCGAATGGTGCCAACCCTTCGGCGAAAGGTCCCAAGACTTTGGCGAAGGGTGCCAACACTCTAGACTCTAGCTAAGGGTCCCAACACATTAGCGAAGGGTCCCAACACTTAAGCGAAGGGTCACAACACTCTAGCGAAGTGTACCAAAACTTTGGTGAAGGGCCCCAACACTTTAGGGAAGAGTTCCAACAATCTAGCAAAGGGTCTCACTACTTCAGCGAAGGGTCCCAACACTTTTGCGAAGGATCCCAGGACTTTGGCGAAGGGTCCCAAGACTTAAGCGAAGGGTCGTAACACTTTAGCGAAAGGTCCGAAGACTTTGGCGAAGGGTCCCAACACTTTAGCGAAAGTTCCCAAGACTTTGGCGAAGGGATCCAACACTTAAGCGAAGGGTCCCAACACTTTAGCGAAGGGTCCCAAGACTTTAGCTAAAAGTGCCAACACTTTAGCGAAGGGTCCCAACACTTTAGCGAAGGGTCGTAACACTTCAGCGAAAGGTACCAAGGATTTGGCGAAGGGTCCCATCACTTTAGCGATAGGTCGTAACACTTTAGCGAAAGATCCCAAGACTTTGGCGAAGGGTCCCAGCACTTTAGCGAAGTGTCCCAAGACTTTGGTGAAGGGCCCCAACACTTTAGGGAAGGGTTCCAACAATCTAGCAAAGGGTCGTAACACTTTAGCGAAAGGTCCCAAGACTTTGGCGAAGGTTCCCAACACTTTAGCGAAAGGTCCCAAGACTTTGGCGAAGGGATCCAACACTTAAGCGAAGGGTCCTAACATTTAAGCGAAGGGTCGTAACACTTTAGCGAAAGGTCCCAAGACTTTGGCGAAGGTTCCCAACACTTTAGCGAAAGGTCCCAAGACTTTGGCGAAGGGATCCAACACTTAAGCGAAGGGTCCTAACACTTTAGCGAAGGGTCCCAAGACTTTACCTAAGTGTGCCAACATTTTAGCGAAGGGTCCCAGCACTTTAGCGAAGGGTCGTAACACTTTAGCGAAAGATCCCAAGACTTTGGCGAAGGGTCCCAGCACTTTAGCGAAAGGTCCTGAGACTTTGGCGAAGGGTGCCAACACTTAAGCGAAGGGTCCTAACACTTTAGCGGAGGGTCCCAAGACTTTGGCGAAGAGTGCCAACACTTTAGCGAAGGATCCCAATATTCTAGCGAAGGGTCTCAACACTTTAGCGAAGGGTCGTAACACTTTAGCGAAAGATCCCAAGACTTTGGCGAAGGGTCCCATCACTTTAGCGAAGGGTCGTAACACTTTAGCGAAAGATCCCAAGACTTTGGCGAAGGGTCCCAGCACTTTAGCGAAAGGTCCTGAGACTTTGGCGAAGGGTGCCAACACTTAAGCGAAGGGTCCCAACACTTTAGCGGAGGGTCCCAAGACTTTGGCGAAGAGTGCCAACACTTTAGCGAAGGATCCCAATATTCTAGCGAAGGGTCTCAACACTTTAGCGAAGGGTCGTAACACTTTAGCGAAAGATCCCAAGACTTTGGCGAAGGGTCCCATCACTTTAGCGAAGGGTCGTAACACTTTGGCGAAAGATCCCAAGACTTTGGCGAAGGGTCCCAGCACTTTAGCGAAAGGTCCTGAGACTTTGGCGAAGGGTGCCAACACTTAAGCGAAGGGTCCCAACACTTTAGCGGAGGGTCCCAAGACTTTGGCGAAGAGTGCCAACACTTTAGCGAAGGATCCCAATATTCTAGCGAAGGGTCTCAATACTCTAGCGAAGGGTCACAACACTTTGGCGAAGGGTCCCAAGACTTTGGCGAAGAATCCCCCAGGTTTTGGCGAAGGGGCCCAAGATTTTGGCGAAGGGTCCCAACACTTTAGCGAAGGGTCCCAACACTTTAGCGAAGGGTCGTAACACTTCAGCGAAAGATCCCAAGACTTTGGCGAAGGGTCCCAGCACTTTAGCGAAGTTTCCCAAGACTTTGGTGAAGGGCCCCAACACTTTAGGGAAGGGTTCTAACAATCTAGCAAAGGGTCTCACCACTTCAGCGAAGGCTCCCAACACTTTTGCGAAGGATCCCAGGACTTTGGCGAAGGGTCCCAACAATTAAGCGAAGGGTCGTAACACTTTAGCGAAAGGACCCAAGACTTTGGCGAAGGTTCCCAACACTTTAGCGAAAGGTCCCAAGACTTTGGCGAAGGGATCCAACACTTAAGCGAAGGGTCCTAACACTTTAGCGAAGGGTCCCAAGACTTTAGCTAAGTGTGCCAACATTTTAGCGAAGGGTCCCAGCACTTTAGCGAAGGGTCCTGAGACTTTGGCGAAGGGTGCCAACACTTAAGCGAAGGGTCCCAACACTTTAGCGGAGGGTCCCAAGACTTTGGCGAAGAGTGCCAACACTTTAGCGAAGGATCCCAATATTCTAGCGAAGGGTCTCAACACTTTAGCGAAGGGTCGTAACACTTTAGCGAAAGATCCCAAGACTTTGGCGAAGGGTCC
Organism: Symsagittifera roscoffensis; assembly: GCF_963678635.1. Taxonomy (NCBI): domain Eukaryota; kingdom Metazoa; phylum Xenacoelomorpha; order Acoela; family Convolutidae; genus Symsagittifera; species Symsagittifera roscoffensis. Next base: position 26,147,157 of record NC_087064.1, read on the forward strand.
CATCACTTTAGCGAAGGGTCGTAACACTTTAGCGAAAGATCCCAAGACTTTGGCGAAGGGTCCCAGCACTTTAGCGAAAGGTCCTGAGACTTTGGCGAAGGGTGCCAACACTTAAGCGAAGGGTCCCAACACTTTAGCGGAGGGTCCCAAGACTTTGGCGAAGAGTGCCAACACTTTAGCGAAGGATCCCAATATTCTAGCGAAGGGTCTCAACACTTTAGCGAAGGGTCGTAACACTTTAGCGAAAGATCCCAAGACTTTGGCGAAGGGTCTCATCACTTTAGCGAAGGGTCGTAACACTTTAGCGAAAGATCCCAAGACTTTGGCGAAGGGTCCCAGCACTTTAGCGAAAGGTCCTGAGACTTTGGCGAAGGGTGCCAACACTTAAGCGAAGGGTCCCAACACTTTAGCGGAGGGTCCCAAGACTTTGGCGAAGAGTGCCAACACTTTAGCGAAGGATCCCAATATTCTAGCGAAGGGTCTCAATACTCTAGCGAAGGGTCACAACACTTTGGCGAAGGGTCCCAAGACTTTGGCGAAGAATCCCCCAGGTTTTGGCGAAGGGGCCCAAGATTTTGGCGAAGGGTCCCAACACTTTAGCGAAGGGTCCCAACAGTTTGGCGAAGAGTCCCAAAACTTTGGTGAAGGGCCCCAACACTTTAGGGAAGGGTTCCAACAATCTAGCAAAGGGTCTCACCACTTCAGCGAAGGGTCACAACACTCTAGCGAAGGGTCCCAACACTTTAGCGAAGTGTCCCAAAACTTTGGTGAAGGGCCCCAACACTTTAAGGAAGGGTTCCAACCATCTAGCAAAGGGTCTCACCACTTCAGCGAAGGGACCCAACACTTTTGCGAAGGATCCCAGGACTTTGGCGAAGGGTCCCAACACTTAAGCGAAGGGTCCCAAAACTTTGGTGAAGGGCCCCAACACTTTAGGGAAGGGTTCCAACAATCTAGCAAAGGGTCTCATCACTTCAGCGAAGGGTCACAACACTCTAGCGAACGGTCCCAACACTTTAGCGAAGTGTCCCAAAACTTTGGTGAAGTGCCCCAACACTTTAAGGAAGGGTTCCAACCATCTAGCAAAGGGTCTCACCACTTCAGCGAAGGGTCCCAACACTTTTGCGAAGGATCCCAAGACTTTGGCGAAGGATGCCAAAACTCTAGACTCTAGCTAAGGGCCCCAACACATTAGCGAAGGGTCCAACACTTAAGCGAAGGGTCACAACACTCTAGCGAAGCGTCCCAACACTTTAGCGAAGGTCCCAAAACGTTGGTGAAGGGCCCCAACACTTTGGGGAAGGGTTCCAACAATCTAGCGAAGGGTCTCACCACTTTGGCGAAGGGTCCCAAGACTTTGGTGAAGGGTCCCAACACTTTAGCGAAGGGTCCCAACACTTTAGCGAAGGCTCCCAACGCTTTAGCGAAGGGTCCGAACTTGGAATCCTGAACTAAGGGTTCCAATACTTTGGGAAAGGACCCAACACTCTAGCTAAGGGTCACAACACTTCAGCGAAGGATCCCGACCCTTTGGCGAAGGGTCCAAGACTTTGGCAAGAGTCCCAACACTCTAGCTAAGGGTCCCAGCACATTAGCGAAGGGTCCCAACACTTAAGCGAAGGGTCACAACACTCTAGCGAAGGGTCCCAACACTTTAGCGAAGGGTCTCAAAACTTTGGTGAAGGGCCCCAACAACTTAGGGAAGGGTTCCAACACTCTAGCGAAGGGTCTCATCACTTCGGCGAAGGATCCCAACACTTTTTCGAAGGATCCCAGGACTTTGGCGATGGGTCCCAACACTTTAGCGAAGGGTCGTAACACTTAAGGGAAAGGTCCCAATACTTTGGCGAAGGGTCCCAACCTTTTAGCGAAAGGTCCCAAGACTTTGGCGAAGGGTGCCAACACTTAAGCGAAGGGTCCTAACACTTTAGCGAAGGGTCCCAAGACTTTGGCGAAGTGTGCCAACACTTTAGCGAAGGTCCCAATTTTCTAGCGAAGGATCTCAATACTCTAGCGAAGGGTCACAACACGTTGGCGAAGGGTCCCAACCCTTTGGCGAAGGGTCCAAGACTTTGGCAAGAGTCCCAACACTCTAGCTAAGGGTCCCAGCACATTAGCGAAGGGTCCCAACACTTAAGCGAAGGGTCACGACACTCTAGCGAAGGGTCCCAACACTTTAGCGAAGGGTCCCAAAACTTTGGTGAAGGGCCCCAACAACTTAGGGAAGGGTTCCAACACTGTAGAGAAGGGTCTCATCACTTCGGCGAAGGATCCCAACACTTTTTCGAAGGATCCCAGGATTTGGCGATGGGTCCCAACACTTTAGCGAAAGGTCGTAACACTTAAGGGAAAGGTCCCAATACTTTGGCGAAGGGTCCCAACCTTTTAGCGAAAGGTCCCAAGACTTTGGCGAAGGGTGCCATTACTTAGGCGAAGGGTCCTAACACTTTAGCGAAGGGTCCCAAGACTTTGGCGAAGTGTGCCAACACTTTAGCGAAGGTCCCAATTTTCTAGCGAAGGATCTCAATACTCTAGCGAAGGGTCACAACACGTTGGCGAAGGGTCCCAAGACTTTGGCGAAGGGTCACAACACGTTGGCGAAGGTTCCCAAGACTTTGGTGAAGGGTCCCAGCACTTTAGCGAAGGGTCCCAACACTTTGGCGAAGGGTCCCAAGACTTTGGCGAAGTCCCAACACTTTAGCGAATTGTCCCAACACTTCGGCTAAGGGTCACAACACTTTGGCGAAAGGTCCCAAGACTTTGGCGAAAGGTCCCAACACTTTAGCGAAGGGTCACAACACTCTAGCGAAGGCTCCCAACACTCTAGCTAAGGGTCCCAGCACATTAGCGAAGGGTCCCAACACTTTAGGGAAGGGTTCCAAAAATCTACCAAAGGGTCTCACCACTTCAGCGAAGGGTCCCAACACTTTTGCGAAGGATCCCAGGACTTTGGCGAAGGGTCCCAACACTTAAGCGAAGGGTCGTAACACTTTAGCGAAAGGTCCCAAGACTTTGGCAAAAGGTCCAAACACTTTAGTGAGAGGTCCCAAGACTTTGGCGAAGGGATCCAATACTTAAGCGAAAGGTCCCAACACTTTATCGAAGGGTCCCAAGACTTTGGCGAAGGGATCCAATACTTAAGCGAAAGGTCCCAACACTTTATCGAAGGGTCCCAAGACTTTAGCGAAAGGTACCAAGACTTTGGCGAAGGGTCCCATCACTTTAGCGAAGGGTCGTAAGATTTTAGCGAAAGATCCCAAGACTTTGGCGAAGGGTGCCAACACTTAAGCGAAGGGTCCCAACACTTTAGCGGAGGGGCCCAAGACTTTGGCGAAGTGTGCCAACACTTTAGCGAAGGGTCCCAATATTCTAGCGAAGGGTCTCAATACTCTAGCGAAGGGTCACAACACTTTGTCGAAGGGTTCCCAAGACTTTGGCGAAGGGTCCCCAGGCTTTGGCGAAGGGGCCCAAGATTTTGGCGAAGGGTACCAACACTTAAGCGAAGGGTTCCAACACTTTAACGAAGGTCCCAACACTTTGGAAAAGGGTCCCAACACTTCGGCGAAGGGTCACAACACTTCGGCGAAGGGTCACAACACTTTGGCGAAGGGTCCCAAGACTTTATCGAAGGGTCCCAACACTTTAGCGAAGGGTCCCATCACTTCGGCGAAGGGTCCCAACACGTTGGCGAAGGGCCCAATACTTTGGCGAAGGGTTCCAACACTTTAGCGAAGGATCCCAACACTTTAGCGAAGGGTCGCAACACTTTTGCGAAGGGTCCGAACTTGGAATCCTGAACTAAGTGTTCCAATACTTTGGGAAAGGACCCAACACTCTAGCTAAGGGTCACAACACTTCGGCGAAGGATCCCAACCCTTTGGCGAAGGGTCCCAAGACTTTGACGAAAGGTCCCAAGACTTTAGTGAGAGGTCCCAAGACTTTGGCGAAGGGTCTCAATACTCTAGCGAAGGGTCACAACACGTTGGCGAAGGGTCCCAACCCTTTGGCGAAGGGTCCAAGACTTTGGCAAGAGTCCCAACACTCTAGCTAAGGGTCCCAGCACATTAGCGAAGGGTCCCAACACTTAAGCGAAGGGTCACGACACTCTAGCGAAGGGTCCCAAAACTTTAGCGAAGGGTCCCAAAACTTTGGTGAAGGGCCCCAACAACTTAGGGAAGGGTTCCAACACTCTAGCGAAGGGTCTCATCACTTCGGCGAAGGATTCCAACACTTTTTCGAAGGATCCCAGGACTTTGGCGATGGATCCCAACACTTTAGCGAAAGGTCGTAACACTTAAGGGAAAGGTCCCAATAATTTGGCGAAGGGTCCCAACCTTTTAGCGAAAGGTCCCAAGACTTTGGCGAAGGGTGCCAACACTTAGGCGAAGGGTTCTAACACTTTAGCGAAGGGTCCCAAGACTTTGGCGAAGTGTGCCAACACTTTAGCGAAGGTCCCAATTTTCTAGCGAAGGGTCTCAATACTCTAGCGAAGGGTTACAACACGTTGGCGAAGGGTCCTAAGACTTTGGCGAAGGGTCACAACACGTTGGCGAAGGTTCCCAAGATTTTGGTGAAGGGTCCCAACACTTTAGCGAAGGGTTCCAACACTTTGGCGAAGGGTCCCAAGACTTTGGCGAAGGTCCCAACACTTTAGCGAATGGTCCCAACACTTCGGCTAAGGGTCCCAACACTTTGGCGAAAGGTCCCAAGACTTTGGCGAAAGGTCCCAACACTTTAGCGAAGGGTCACAACACTCTAGCGAAGGCTCCCAACACTTTAGCGAAGTGTCCCAAAACTTTGGTGAAGGGCCCCAACACTTTAGGGAAGGGTTCCAACAATCTACCAAAGGGTCTCACCACTTCAGCGAAGGGTCCCAACACTTTTGCGAAGGATCCCAGGACTTTGGCGAAGGGTCCCAACACTTAAGCGAAGGGTCGTAACACTTTAGCGAAAGGTCCCAAGACTTTGGCAAAAGGTCCAAACACTTTAGTTAGAGGTCCCAAGACTTTGGCGAAGGGATCCAATACTTATGCGAAAGGTCCCAACACTTTAACGAAGGGTCCCAAGACTTTAGCGAAGTGTGCCAACACTTTAGCGAAGGGTCCCAACACTTTAGCGAAGGGTCGTAACACTTTAGCGAAAGGTACCAAGACTTTGGCGAAGGGTCCCATCACTTTAGCGAAGGGTCGTAAGATTTTAGCGAAAGATCCCAAGACTTTGGTGAAGGGTGCCAACATTTAAGCGAAGGGTCCCAACACTTTAGCGGAGGGGCCCAAGACTTTGGCGAAGTGTGCCAACACTTTAGCGAAGGGTCCCAATATTCTAGCGAAGGGTCACAACACTTTGGCGAAGGGTTCCCAAGACTTTGGCCAAGGATCCCAAGATTTTGGCGAAGAATCCCAACACCTTAGCGAAGGGTCCCAACACTTAAGCGAAGGGACCCAAGTCTTTGGCGAAGTGTGCCAACACTTTAGCGAAGGGTCCCAATATTCTAGCTAAGGGTCACAACACTTCGGCGAAGGGTCCCAACCCTTTGGCGAAGGATCCCAAGACTTTGGCGAAGGGTTCCACCACTCTAGCTAAGGGTCCCAACACATTAGCGAAGGGTCCCAACACATTAGCGAAGGTCCCAAGACTTTGGCGAAGTGTGCCAAGACTTTGGCGAAGTGTCCCAAGATTTTGGCGAAGTGTCCCAAGATTTTGGCGAAGGGTCCCAAGACTTTGGCGAAGTGTACCAACACTTTGGTGAAGGGCCCCAACACTTTAGCGAAGGATCCCAACACTTTAGCGAAGTGTCCCAAAACTTTGGTGAAGGACCCAACACTTAAGCGAAGGGTCCCAAGACTTTGGCCAACACTTTAGCGAAGGGTTCAAATATTCTAGCTAAGGGTCACAACACTTCGGCGAAGGGTCCCAACCCTTTGGCGAAGGATCCCAAGACTTTGGCGAAGGGTTCCACCACTCTAGCTAAGGGTCCCAACACATTAGCGAAGGGTCCCAACATTTTAGCGAAGGGTCCCAAGACTTTGGCGAAGTGTACCAACACTTTAGCGAAGGGTCCCAATATTCTAGCGAAGGGTCTCAATACTCTAGCGAAGGTTCCCAACACTTTTGCGAAGGATCCCAGGACTTTGGCGAAGGGTCCCAACACTTTAGCGAAGGGTCGTAACACTTTAGCGAAAGGTCCCAACACTTTAGGGAAGGGTTCCAACACTCTAGCGAAGGGTCTCATCACTTCGGCGAAGATTCCCAACACTTTTGCGAAGGATCCCAGGACTTTGGCGAAGAGACCCAACACTTTAGCGAAGGGTCGTAACACTTTAGCGAAAGGTCCCAAGACTTTGGCCAAGGATCCCAACACTTTAGCGAAGGGTCCCAACATTCTAGCCAAGGTTCACATTACTCTAGCGAAGGGTTCCAACACTCCAGCGAAGGGTCTCACCGCTTCGGCGAAGGGTCCCAACACTTTTTCGAAGGATCCCAGGACTTTGGCGAAGGGAGTCAACACTTTAGCGAAGGGTCGTAACACTTTAGGGAAAGGTCCCAAGACTATGGCGAAGGGTGCCAACACTAAAGCGAAGGGTCCCAACACTTTAGCGAAGGGTCCCAAGACTTTGGCGAAGTGTGCCAACACTTTAGCGAAGTGTCTCAATATTCTAGCGAAGGGTCTCAATACTCTAGCGAAGGGTCCCAACACGTTGGCGAAGGGCCCAGTACTTTGGCGAAGGGTCACAACACTTTAGCGAAGGGTCGTAACACTTTAGCGAAAGGTCCCAAGACTTTGTCCAAGGATCCCAACACTTTAGCGAAGGGTCCCAACAGTCTAGCCAAGGTTTACATTACTCTAGCGAAGGGTTCCAACACTCCAGCGAAGGGTCTCACCGCTTCGGCGAAGGGTCCCAACACTTTTTCGAAGGATCCCAGGACTTTGGCGAAGGGAGTCAACACTTTAGCGAAGGGTCGTAACACTTTAGGGAAAGGTCCCAAGACTTTGGCGAAGGGTCCCAACACTTTAGCGAAAGGTCCCAAGACTATGGCGAAGGGTGCCAACACTAAAGCGAAAGGTCCCAACACTTTAGCGAAGGGTCCCAAGACTTTGGCGAAGTGTGCCAACACTTTAGCGAAGTGTCTCAATATTCTAGCGAAGGGTGTCAATACTCTAGCGAAGGGTCCCAACACGTTGGAGAAGGGCCCAGTACTTTGGCGAAGGGTCACAACACTTTAGCGAAGGATCCCAACACTTTAGCGAAGGGTCCCAAGACTTTGGCGAAGTGTGCCAACACTTTAGCGAAGTGTCTCAATATTCTAGCGAAGGGTCTCAATACTCTAGCGAAGGGTTCCAACACGTTGGCGAAGGGCCCAGTACTTTGGCGAAGGGTCACAACACTTTAGCGGAGGATCCCAACACTCTAGCTAAGGGTCACAACACTTCGGCGAAGGATCCCAACCCTTTGGCGAAGGGTCTCAAGACTTCGGCGAAGGGACCCAACACTCTAGCTAAGGGTCACAACACTTCGCGAAGGATCCCAACCCTTTGGCGAAGGGTTCCAACACTTAAGCGAAGGGTCACAACACTCTAACGAAGGGTCCCAACTCTTTAGCGAAGGGTCTCAAAACTTTGGTGAAGGGCCCCAACACCTTAGGGAAGGGTTCCAACACTCCAGCGAAGGGTCTCACTGCTTCGGCGAAGGGTCCCAACACTTTTTCGAAGGATCCCAGGACTTTGGCGAAGGGTCCCAACACTTTAGCGAAGGGTCGTAACACTTTAGGGAAAGGTCCCAAGACTTTGGCGAAGGGTCCCAACATTTAGCGAAAGGTCCCAAGACTTTGGCGAATGGTGCCAACACTAAAGCGAAGGGTCCCAACACTTTAGCGAAGGGTCCCAAGACTTTGGCGAAGTGTGCCAACACTTTAGCGAAGGGTCCCAATATTCTAGCGAAGGGTCTCAATACTCTAGCGAAGGGTCACAAGACGTTGGCGAAGGGCCCCAAGACTTTGGCGAAGGGTCCCAAGATTTTGGCGAAGAGTCCTAACTTTTTAGCGAAGCGTCCCAACACTTTGGCGAAGGGTCCCAACACTTTGGAAAAGGGTCCCAACACTTCGGCGAAGGGTCACAACACTTTGGAAAAGGGTCCCAACACTTCGGCGAAGGGTCACAACACTTCGGCGAAGGTCCCAACACTTTTGCGAAGGATCCCAGGACTTTGGCGAAGGGTTCCAACACTTTAGCGAAGGGTCGTAACACTTTAGCGAAAAGTCCCAAGACTTTGGCGAAGGGTCCCAACACTTTAGCGAAAGGTCCCAATATTCTAGCGAAGGGTCTCAATACTCTAGCGAAGGGTCACGACACTTTGGCGAAAGGTCCCAACACTTAAGCGAAGGTCCCAACACTTTTGCGAAGGATCCCAGGACTTTGGCGAAGGGTCCCAACACTTTAGCGAAGGGTCGTAACACTTTAGCGAAAAGTCCCAAGACTTTGGCGAAGGTTCCGAACACTTTAGCGAAAGGTCCCAAGACTTTGGCGAAGTGTGCCAACACTTTAGCGAAGTGTCTCAATATTCTAGCGAAGGGTCTCAATACTCTAGCGAAGGGTCCCAACACGTTGGCGAAGGGCCCAGTACTTTGGCGAAGGGTCACAACACTTTAGCGAAGGATCCCAACACATTAGCGAAGGGCTCCAACACTTTCGCGAAGGGACCAAACACCTGAACTAAGGGTTCCAATAGTTTGGGAAAGGACCCAACACTCTAGCTAAGGGTCACAACACTTCGGCGAAGGATCCCAACCCTTTGGCGAAGGGTCCCAAGACTTCGGCGAAGGGATTCAACACTCTAGCTAAGGGTCACAACACTTCGCGAAGGATCCCAACCCTTTGGCGAAGGGTTCCAACACTTAAGCGAAGGGTCACAACACTCTAGCGAAGGGTCCCAACTCTTTAGCGAAGGGTCTCAAAACTTTGGTGAAGGGCCCCAACACCTTAGGGAAGGGTTCCAACACTCCAGCGAAGGGTCTCACTGCTTCGGCGAAGGCCCCAACACTTTTTCGAAGGATCCCAGGACTTTGGCGAAGGGTCCCAACACTTTAGCGAAGGGTCGTAACACTTTAGGGAAAGGTCCCAAGACTTTGGCGAAGGGTCCCAACATTTAGCGAAAGGTCCCAAGACTTTGGCGAAGGGTGCCAACACTAAAGCGAAGGGGCCCAACACTTTAGCGAAGGGTCGCAAGACTTTGGCGAAGTGTGCCAACACTTTAGCGAAGGGTCCCAATATTCTAGCGAAGGGTCTCAATACTCTAGCGAAGGGTCACAAGACGTTGGCGAAGGGCCCCAAGACTTTGGCGAAGGGTCCCAACACTTTGGAAAAGGGTCCCAACACTTCGGCGAAGGGTCACAACACTTTGGAAAAGGGTCCCAACACTTCGGCGAAGGTCACAACACTTCGGCGAAGGTCCCAACACTTTTGCGAAGGATCCCAGGACTTTGGCGAAGGGTTCCAACACTTTAGCGAAGGGTCGTAACACTTTAGCGAAAAGTCCCAAGACTTTGGCGAAGGGTCCCAACACTTTAGCGAAAGGTCCCAATATTCTAGCGAAGGGTCTCAATACTCTAGCGAAGGGTCACGACACTTTGGCGAAAGGTCCCAACACTTAAGCGAAGGTCCCAACACTTTTGCGAAGGATCCCAGGACTTTGGCGAAGGGTCCCAACACTTTAGCGAAGGGTCGTAACACTTTAGCGAAAAGTCCCAAGACTTTGGCGAAGGTTCCGAACACTTTAGCGAAAGGTCCCAAGACTTTGGCGAAGTGTGCCAACACTTTAGCGAAGTGTCTCAATATTCTAGCGAAGGGTCTCAATACTCTAGCGAAGGGTCCCAACACGTTGGCGAAGGGCCCCGTACTTTGGCGAAGGGTCACAACACTTTAGCGAAGGATCCCAACACATTAGCGAAGGGCTCCAACACTTTCGCGAAGGGACCAAACACCTGAACTAAGGGTTCCAATAGTTTGGGAAAGGACCCAACACTCTAGCTAAGGGTCACAACACTTCGGCGAAGGATCCCAACCCTTTGGCGAAGGGTCCCAAGACTTCGGCGAAGGGACCCAACACTCTAGCTAAGGGTCACAACACTTCGCGAAGGATCCCAACCCTTTGGCGAAGGGTTCCAACACTTAAGCGAAGGGTCACAACACTCTAGCGAAGGGTCCCAACTCTTTAGCGAAGGGTCTCAAACTTTGGTGAAGGGCCCCAACACCTTAGGGAAGGGTTCCAACACTCCAGCGAAGGGTCTCACTGCTTCGGCGAAGGCCCCAACACTTTTTCGAAGGATCCCAGGACTTTGGCGAAGGGTCCCAACACTTTAGCGAAGGGTCGTAACACTTTAGGGAAAGGTCCCAAGACTTTGGCGAAGGGTCCCAACATTTAGCGAAAGGTCCCAAGACTTTGGCGAAGGGTGCCAACACTAAAGCGAAGGGGCCCAACACTTTAGCGAAGGGTCGCAAGACTTTGGCGAAGTGTGCCAACACTTTAGCGAAGGGTCCCAATATTCTAGCGAAGGGTCTCAATACTCTAGCGAAGGGTCACAAGACGTTGGCGAAGGGCCCCAAGACTTTGGCGAAGGGTCCCAACACTTTGGAAAAGGGTCCCAACACTTCGGCGAAGGGTCACAACACTTTGGAAAAGGGTCCCAACACTTTGGCGAAGGGTCACAACACTTCGGCGAAGGTCCCAACACTTTTGCGAAGGATCCCAGGACTTTGGCGAAGGGTTCCAACACTTTAGCGAAGGGTCGTAACACTTTAGCGAAAAGTCCCAAGACTTTGGCGAAGGGTCCCAACACTTTAGCGAAAGGTCCCAATATTCTAGCGAAGGGTCTCAATACTCTAGCGAAGGGTCACGACACTTTGGCGAAAGGTCCCAACACTTAAGCGAAGGTCCCAACACTTTTGCGAAGGATCCCAGGACTTTGGCGAAGGGTCCCAACACTTTAGCGAAGGGTCGTAACACTTTAGCGAAAAGTCCCAAGACTTTGGCGAAGGTTCCGAACACTTTAGCGAAAGGTCCCAAGACTTTGGCGAAGTGTGCCAACACTTTAGCGAAGTGTCTCAATATTCTAGCGAAGGGTCTCAATACTCTAGCGAAGGGTCCCAACACGTTGGCGAAGGGCCCAGTACTTTGGCGAAGGGTCACAACACTTTAGCGAAGGATCCCAACACATTAGCGAAGGGCTCCAACACTTTCGCGAAGGGACCAAACACCTGAACTAAGGGTTCCAATAGTTTGGGAAAGGACCCAACACTCTAGCTAAGGGTCACAACACTTCGGCGAAGGATCCCAACACTTTAGCGAAGGGTCGTAACACTTTAGCGAAAAGTCCCAAGACTTTGGCGAAGGTTCCGAACACTTTAGCGAAAGGTCCCAAGACTTTGGCGAAGTGTGCCAACACTTTAGCGAAGTGTCTCAATATTCTAGCGAAGGGTCTCAATACTCTAGCGAAGGGTCCCAACACGTTGGCGAAGGGCCCAGTACTTTGGCGAAGGGTCACAACACTTTAGCGAAGGATCCCAACACATTAGCGAAGGGCTCCAACACTTTCGCGAAGGGACCAAACACCTGAACTAAGGGTTCCAATAGTTTGGGAAAGGACCCAACACTCTAGCTAAGGGTCACAACACTTCGGCGAAGGATCCCAACCCTTTGGCGAAGGGTCCCAAGACTTCGGCGAAGGGACCCAACACTCTAGCTAAGGGTCACAACACTTCGCGAAGGATCCCAACCCTTTGGCGAAGGGTTCCAACACTTAAGCGAAGGGTCACAACACTCTAGCGAAGGGTCCCAACTCTTTAGCGAAGGGTCTCAAAACTTTGGTGAAGGGCCCCAACACCTTAGGGAAGGGTTCCAACACTCCAGCGAAGGGTCTCACTGCTTCGGCGAAGGCCCCAACACTTTTTCGAAGGATCCCAGGACTTTGGCGAAGGGTCCCAACACTTTAGCGAAGGGTCGTAACACTTTAGGGAAAGGTCCCAAGACTTTGGCGAAGGGTCCCAACATTTAGCGAAAGGTCCCAAGACTTTGGCGAAGGGTGCCAACACTAAAGCGAAGGGGCCCAACACTTTAGCGAAGGGTCGCAAGACTTTGGCGAAGTGTGCCAACACTTTAGCGAAGGGTCCCAATATTCTAGCGAAGGGTCTCAATACTCTAGCGAAGGGTCACAAGACGTTGGCGAAGGGCCCCAAGACTTTGGCGAAGGGTCCCAACACTTTGGAAAAGGGTCCCAACACTTCGGCGAAGGGTCACAACACTTTGGAAAAGGGTCCCAACACTTCGGCGAAGGGTCACAACACTTCGGCGAAGGTCCCAACACTTTTGCGAAGGATCCCAGGACTTTGGCGAAGGGTTCCAACACTTTAGCGAAGGGTCGTAACACTTAAGCGAAAAGTCCCAAGACTTTGGCGAAGGGTCCCAACACTTTAGCGAAAGGTCCCAATATTCTAGCGAAGGGTCTCAATACTCTAGCGAAGGGTCACGACACTTTGGCGAAAGGTCCCAACACTTAAGCGAAGGTCCCAACACTTTTGCGAAGGATCCCAGGACTTTGGCGAAGGGTCCCAACACTTTAGCGAAGGGTCGTAACACTTTAGCGAAAAGTCCCAAGACTTTGGCGAAGGTTCCGAACACTTTAGCGAAAGGTCCCAAGACTTTGGCGAAGTATGCCAACACTTTAGCGAAGTGTCTCAATATTCTAGCGAAGGGTCTCAATACTCTAGCGAAGGGTCCCAACACGTTGGCGAAGGGCCCAGTACTTTGGCGAAGGGTCACAACACTTTAGCGAAGGATCCCAACACATTAGCGAAGGGCTCCAACACTTTCGCGAAGGGACCAAACACCTGAACTAAGGGTTCCAATAGTTTGGGAAAGGACCCAACACTCTAGCTAAGGGTCACAACACTTCGGCGAAGGATCCCAACACTTTAGCGAAGGGTCGTAACACTTTAGCGAAAAGTCCCAAGACTTTGGCGAAGGTTCCGAACACTTTAGCGAAAGGTCCCAAGACTTTGGCGAAGTGTGCCAACACTTTAGCGAAGTGTCTCAATATTCTAGCGAAGGGTCTCAATACTCTAGCGAAGGGTCCCAACACGTTGGCGAAGGGCCCAGTACTTTGGCGAAGGGTCACAACATTTTAGCGAAGGATCCCAACACATTAGCGAAGGGCTCCAACACTTTCGCGAAGGGACCAAACACCTGAACTAAGGGTTCCAATAGTTTGGGAAAGGACCCAACACTCTAGCTAAGGGTCACAACACTTCGGCGAAGGATCCCAACCCTTTGGCGAAGGGTCCCAAGACTTCGGCGAAGGGACCCAACACTCTAGCTAAGGGTCACAACACTTCGCGAAGGATCCCAACCCTTTGGCGAAGGGTTCCAACACTTAAGCGAAGGGTCACAACACTCTAGCGAAGGGTCCCAACTCTTTAGCGAAGGGTCTCAAAACTTTGGTGAAGGGCCCCAACACCTTAGGGAAGGGTTCCAACACTCCAGCGAAGGGTCTCACTGCTTCGGCGAAGGCCCCAACACTTTTTCGAAGGATCCCAGGACTTTGGCGAAGGGTCCCAACACTTTAGCGAAGGGTCGTAACACTTTAGGGAAAGGTCCCAAGACTTTGGCGAAGGGTCCCAACATTTAGCGAAAGGTCCCAAGACTTTGGCGAAGGGTGCCAACACTAAAGCGAAGGGGCCCAACACTTTAGCGAAGGGTCGCAAGACTTTGGCGAAGTGTGCCAACACTTTAGCGAAGGGTCCCAATATTCTAGCGAAGGGTCTCAATACTCTAGCGAAGGGTCACAAGACGTTGGCGAAGGGCCCCAAGACTTTGGCGAAGGGTCCCAACACTTTGGAAAAGGGTCCCAACACTTCGGCGAAGGGTCACAACACTTTGGAAAAGGGTCCCAACACTTCGGCGGAGGGTCACAACACTTCGGCGAAGGTCCCAACACTTTTGCGAAGGATCCCAGGACTTTGGCGAAGGGTTCCAACACTTTAGCGAAGGGTCGTAACACTTTAGCGAAAAGTCCCAAGACTTTGGCGAAGGGTCCCAACACTTTAGCGAAAGGTCCCAATATTCTAGCGAAGGGTCTCAATACTCTAGCGAAGGGTCACGACACTTTGGCGAAAGGTCCCAACACTTAAGCGAAGGTCCCAACACTTTTGCGAAGGATCCCAGGACTTTGGCGAAGGGTCCCAACACTTTAGCGAAGGGTCGTAACACTTTAGCGAAAAGTCCCAAGACTTTGGCGAAGGTTCCGAACACTTTAGCGAAAGGTCCCAAGACTTTGGCGAAGTGTGCCAACACTTTAGCGAAGTGTCTCAATATTCTAGCGAAGGGTCTCAATACTCTAGCGAAGGGTCCCAACACGTTGGCGAAGGGCCCAGTACTTTGGCGAAGGGTCACAACACTTTAGCGAAGGATCCCAACACATTAGCGAAGGGCTCCAACACTTTCGCGAAGGGACCAAACACCTGAACTAAGGGTTCCAATAGTTTGGGAAAGGACCCAACACTCTAGCTAAGGGTCACAACACTTCGGCGAAGGATCCCAACCCTTTGGCGAAGGGTCCCAAGACTTCGGCGAAGGGACCCAACACTCTAGCTAAGGGTCACAACACTTCGCGAAGGATCCCAACCCTTTGGCGAAGGGTTCCAACACTTAAGCGAAGGGTCACAACACTCTAGCGAAGGGTCCCAACTCTTTAGCGAAGGGTCTCAAAACTTTGGTGAAGGGCCCCAACACCTTAGGGAAGGGTTCCAACACTCCAGCGAAGGGTCTCACTGCTTCGGCGAAGGCCCCAACACTTTTTCGAAGGATCCCAGGACTTTGGCGAAGGGTCCCAACACTTTAGCGAAGGGTCGTAACACTTTAGGGAAAGGTCCCAAGACTTTGGCGAAGGGTCCCAACATTTAGCGAAAGGTCCCAAGACTTTGGCGAAGGGTGCCAACACTAAAGCGAAGGGGCCCAACACTTTAGCGAAGGGTCGCAAGACTTTGGCGAAGTGTGCCAACACTTTAGCGAAGGGTCCCAATATTCTAGCGAAGGGTCTCAATACTCTAGCGAAGGGTCACAAGACGTTGGCGAAGGGCCCCAAGACTTTGGCGAAGGGTCCCAAGATTTTGGCGAAGAGTCCTAACACTTTAGCGAAGCGTCCCAACACTTTGGCGAAGGGTCCCAAGACTTTGGCGAAGGTCCCAACACTTTAGCGAATGGTCCCAACACTTTGGAAAAGGGTCCCAACACTTCGGCGAAGGGTCACAACACTTCGGCGAAGGGTCACAACACTTCGGCGAAGGTCCCAACACTTTTGCGAAGGATCCCAGGACTTTGGCGAATGGTCCCAACACTTTAGCGAAGGGTCGTAACACTTTAGCGAAAAGTCCCAAGACTTTGGCGAAGGGTCCCAACACTTTAGCGAAAGGTCCCAATATTCTAGCGAAGGGTCTCAATACTCTAGCGAAGGGTCACGACACTTTGGCGAAAGGTCCCAACACTTAAGCGAAGGTCCCAACACTTTTGCGAATGATCCCAGGACTTTGCCGAAGGGTCCCAACACTTTAGCGAAGGGTCGTAACACTTTAGCGAAAAGTCCCAAGACTTTGGCGAAGGGTCCCAACACTTTAGCGAAAGGTCCCACGACTTTGGCGAAGGGTGCCAACACTTAAGCGAAGGGTCTCAACACCTTAGCGAAGGGTCCCAGGCTTTGGCGAAGGGTCCCAATATTCTAGCGAAGGGTCTCAATACTCTAGCGAAGGGTCACAACACTTTGGCGAAGGGTCCCAACACTTTAGCGAAGGGTCCCAACACTTCAGCGAAGTGTCCCAAAACTTTGGTGAAGAGCCCCAACACTTTAGGGAAGGGTTCCAACACTCTAGCGAAGGGCCCCATCCCTTCGGCGAAGGGTCCCAACACTTTTCCGAAGGATCCCAGGACTTTGGCGAAGGGTCCCAACAATTTAGCGAAGAGTCGTATTACTTTAGCGAAAGATCCCAAGACTTTGGCGAAGGGTCCCAACACTTTAGCGAAATGTCCCAAGACTTTGGCGAAGGGTCCCAACACTCTAGCGAAGGGTCCCAACACTCTAGCGAAGCATCCCATCACTTCGGCGAAGGGTCCCAACACAATGGCGAAGGGCCCAATACTTTGGCGAAGGGTCCCAACACTTTAGCGAAGGATCCCAACACTTTAGCGAAGGGTCCCAACACTTTCGCGAAGTACCGAACACCTGAACTAAGTGTTCCAATACTTTGGCGAAGGGTCCCAATTTTCTAGCTAAGAGTCACAACACTTCGGCGAAGGGTCCCAACCCTTTGGCGAAAGGTCCCAAGACTTTGGCGAAGGGTTCCAACACTCTAGCTAAGGGTCCCAACACAATAGCGTAGGGTCCCAACACTTAAGCGAAGGGTCACAACACTCTAGCGAAGGGTCCCAACACTTTAGCGAAGTGTCCCAAAACTTTGGTGAAGGGCTCAACGCTTAAGGGAAGGGTTCATACACTCTAGCGAAGGATCTCACCACTTCGGCGAAAGGTCCCAACCTTTTTGCGAAGGATCCCAGGACTTTGACGAAGGATCCCATCACTTTAGCGAAGAGTCGTAACACTTTAGCGAAAGGTCCCAAGACTTAGGCGAAGGGTCCCAACACTTTGGCGAAAGGTCCCAACACTTAAGCGAAGGGTCCTAACACTTTAGCGAAGGGTCCCAAGACTTTGGCGAAGTGTGCCAACACTTTAGCGAAGGGTCCCAACACAATGGCGAAGGGTCCGAACACTCTAGCGAAGCGTCCCATCACTTCGGCGAAGGGTCCCAACACAATGGCGAAGGGCCCAATACTTTGGCGAAGGGTCCCAACACTTTAGCGAAGGATCCCAACACTTTCGCGAAAAGTCCGAACTTGGAATCCTGAACTTTTTTCGAAGGATCCCAGGACTTTGGCGAAGGATCCCAACACTTTAGCGAAGGGTCGTAACACTTTAGGGAAAGGTCCCAATTCTTTGGCGAAGGGTCCCAACACTTTAGCGAAAGGTCCCAAGACTTTGGCGAAGGGTGCCAACACTTAAGCGAAGAGTCCTAACACTTTAGCGAAGGGTCCCAAGACTTTGGCGAAGTGTGCCAACACTTTCGCGAAGGGTCCCAATATTCTAGCGAAGGGTCTCAATACTCTAGCGAAGGGTCACAACACGTTGACGAAGGGTCCCATGACTTTGGCGAAGGGTCCCCAGACTTTGGCAACGGGTTTCAAGATTTTGGCGAAGGGTCCCAACACTTTAGCTAAGGGTCCCAACACTTTGGCGAAGGGTCCCAACACTTAAGCGAAGGGTCCCAACACTCTAGCGAAGCGTCCCATCACTTCGGCGAAGGGTCCCAACACAATGGCGAAGGGCCCAATACTTTGGTGAAGGATCCCAACACTTTGGCGAAAGGTCCCAAGACTTTGGCGAAGGGTCCCAACACTTAAGCGAAGGGTCCTAACACTTTAGCGAAGGGTCCCAAGACTTTGGCGAAGTGTGCCAACACTTTAGCGAAGGGTCCCAACACAATGGCGAAGGGTCCGAACACTCTAGCGAAGCGTCCCATCACTTCGGCGAAGGGTCCCAACACAATGGCGAAGGGCCCAATACTTTGGCGAAGGGTCCCAACACTTTAGCGAAGGATCCCAACACTTTAGCGAAGGGTCGTAACACTTTAGGGAAAGGTCCCAATTCTTTGGCGAAGGGTCCCAACACTTTAGCGAAAGGTCCCAAGACTTTGGCGAAGGGTGCCAACACTTAAGCGAAGAGTCCTAACACTTTAGCGAAAGGACCCAAGACTTTGGCGAAGTGTGCCAACACTTTCGCGAAGGGTCCCAATATTCTAGCGAAGGGTCTCAATACTCTAGCGAAGGGTCACAACACGTTGACGAAGGGTCCCATGACTTTGGCGAAGGGTCCCCAGACTTTGGCAACGGGTTTCAAGATTTTGGCGAAGGGTCCCAACACTTTAGCTAAGGGTCCCAACACTTTGGCGAAGGGTCCCAACACTTAAGCGAAGGGTCCCAACACTCTAGCGAAGCGTCCCATCACTTCGGCGAAGGGTCCCAACACAATGGCGAAGGGCCCAATACTTTGGTGAAGGATCCCAACACTTTGGCGAAAGGTCCCAAGACTTTGGCGAAGGGTCCCAACACTTAAGCGAAGGGTCCTAACACTTTAGCGAATGGTCCCAAGACTTTGGCGAAGTGTGCCAACACTTTAGCGAAGGGTCCCAACACAATGGCGAAGGGTCCGAACACTCTAGCGAAGCGTCCCATCACTTCGGCGAAGGGTCCCAACACAATGGCGAAGGGCCCAATACTTTGGCGAAGGGTCCCAACACTTTAGCGAAGGATCCCAAAACTTTGGCGAAAATTCCCAAGACTTTGGCGAAGGGTCCCAACACTTAAGCGAAGGGTCCTAACACTTTAGCGAAGGGTCCCAAGACTTTGGCGAAGTGTGCCAACACTTTAGCGAAGGGTCCCAATATTCTAGCGAAGGGTCTCAATACTCTAGCGAAGGGTCAAAACACGTTGACGAAGGACCCATGACTTTGGCGAAGGTCCCAACACTTTAGCGAATGGTCCCAACACTTCGGCGAAGGGTCACAACACTTTGGCGAAAGGTCCCAAGACTTTGCGAAGGGTCCCAACACTTAAGCGAAGGGTCCCAACACTCTAGAGAAGCGTCCCGTCACTTCAGCGAAGGGTCCCAACACAATGGCGAAGGGCCCAATACTTTAGCGAAGGGTCCCAACACTTTAGCGAAGGTCCCAACACTTTAGCGAAGGGTCCCAACACTTTCGCGAAGGGTCCGAACACCTGAACTTAGTGTTTCAATACTTTGGCGAAGAGTCCCAACTTTCTAGCGAAGGGTCACGACACTTCGGCGAAGGGTCTTAACCCTTTGGCGAAAGGTCCCAAGACTTTGGCAACGGGTTTCAAGATTTTGGCGAAGGGTCCCAACACTTTAGCTAAGGGTCCCAACACTTTGGCGAAGGGTCCCAACACTTAAGCGAAGGGTCCCAACACTCTAGCGAAGCGTCCCATCACTTCGGCGAAGGGTCCCAACACAATGGCGAAGGGCCCAATACTTTGGTGAAGGATCCCAACACTTTGGCGAAAGGTCCCAAGACTTTGGCGAAGGGTCCCAACACTTAAGCGAAGGGTCCTAACACTTTAGCGAATGGTCCCAAGACTTTGGCGAAGTGTGCCAACACTTTAGCGAAGGGTCCCAACACAATGGCGAAGGGTCCGAACACTCTAGCGAAGCGTCCCATCACTTCGGCGAAGGGTCCCAACACAATGGCGAAGGGCCCAATACTTTGGCGAAGGGTCCCAACACTTTAGCGAAGGATCCCAAAACTTTGGCGAAAATTCCCAAGACTTTGGCGAAGGGTCCCAACACTTAAGCGAAGGGTCCTAACACTTTAGCGAAGGGTCCCAAGACTTTGGCGAAGTGTGCCAACACTTTAGCGAAGGGTCCCAATATTCTAGCGAAGGGTCTCAATACTCTAGCGAAGGGTCAAAACACGTTGACGAAGGACCCATGACTTTGGCGAAGGTCCCAACACTTTAGCGAATGGTCCCAACACTTCGGCGAAGGGTCACAACACTTTGGCGAAAGGTCCCAAGACTTTGCGAAGGGTCCCAACACTTAAGCGAAGGGTCCCAACACTCTAGAGAAGCGTCCCGTCACTTCAGCGAAGGGTCCCAACACAATGGCGAAGGGCCCAATACTTTAGCGAAGGGTCCCAACACTTTAGCGAAGGTCCCAACACTTTAGCGAAGGGTCCCAACACTTTCGCGAAGGGTCCGAACACCTGAACTTAGTGTTTCAATACTTTGGCGAAGAGTCCCAACTTTCTAGCGAAGGGTCACGACACTTCGGCGAAGGGTCTTAACCCTTTGGCGAAAGGTCCCAAGACTTTGGCGAAGGGTTCCAACACTCTAGCTAAGGGTCCCAACACATTAGCGAAGGGACCCAACACTTAAGCGAAGGGTCACAACACTCTAGCGAAGGGACCCAACACTTTAGCGAAGTGTCCCAAAACTTTAGTGAAGGGCTCAACACTTAAGGGAAGGGTTCCAACACTCTAGCGAAGGGTCTCACCACTTCGGCGAAGGGTCCCAACACTTTTGCGAAGGATCCCAGGACTTTGACGAAAGATCCCAACACTTTAGCGAAGAGTCGTAACACTTTAGCGAAAGGTCCCAAGACTTGGGCGAAGGGTGCCAACACTCTAAACTCTAGCTAAGGGTCCCAACACATTAGCGAAGGGTCCCAACACTTAAGCGAAGGGTTACAACACTCTAGCAAAGGGTCCCAACACTTTAGCGAAGGGTCCCAAAACGTTGGTTG
The DNA here is from genome assembly GCF_963678635.1 of Symsagittifera roscoffensis. Classification (NCBI taxonomy): domain Eukaryota; kingdom Metazoa; phylum Xenacoelomorpha; order Acoela; family Convolutidae; genus Symsagittifera; species Symsagittifera roscoffensis. Next base: position 26,167,566 of record NC_087064.1, read on the forward strand.
AGGGCCCCCACTTTAGGGAAGGGTTCCAACAATCTAGCGAAGGGTCTCACCACTTCGGCAAAGGGTCGCAACACTTTAGCGAAAAGTCACAAGACTTTGGCGAAGGGTCCCAACACTTTAGCGAAAGGTCCCAAGACTTTGGCGAAGGGTGCCAACACTTAAGCGAAGGGTCCCAAGACTTTGGCGAAGGGTCCCAACACTTTAGCGAAGGGTCCCAAAACGTTGGTTGAGGGCCCCCACTTTAGGGAAGGGTTCCAACAATCTAGCGAAGGGTCTCACCACTTCGGCAAAGGGTCGCAACACTTTAGCGAAAAGTCACAAGACTTTGGCGAAGGGTCTCAGTACTTCGGCGAAGGGTCCCAACCCTTTGGCGAAGGGTTCCAAAACTTTGGCGAAGGGTTCCACCACTCTAGCTAAGGGTTCCAACACATTAGTGAAGGGTCCCAACACTTTAGCGAAGGGTCCCAAGACTTTGGCGAAGGGTTCCACCACTCTAGCTAAGGGTCCCAACACATTAGCGAAGGACCCAACACTTTAGCGAAGTGTCCCAAGACTTTGGCGAAGGGTCCCAACACTTTAGCTAAGTGTCCCAAAACTTTGGTGAAGGGCCCCAACACTTTAGGGAAGGCTTCCAACACTCTAGCGAAGAGTCTCATCACTTCGGCGAAGGGTCCCAACACTTTTGCGAAGGATCCCAGGACTTTGGCGAAGGGTCCCAACACTTTAGCCAAGGGTCTTAAAACTTTAGCGAGAAGTCCCAAGACTTTGGCGCAGGGTCCCAACACTTTAGCGAAAGGTCCCAAGACTTTGGCGAAGGGTACCAACACTTAAGCGAAGGGTCCCAACACTTTAGAGAAGGGTCCCAAGACTTTGGCGAATTGTGCCAAAACTTTAGAGAAGGGTCCCAATATTCTAGCCAAGGTTCTCAATACTCTAGCGAAGGGTCACAACACTTTGGCGAAGGGTTCCAATATTCTAGCGAAGGCTCTCACTACTCTAGCGAAGGGTCCCAAGACTTTGGCGAATGGTCCCAACACTTTAGCGAAGGGACCCATCACTTCGCCGAAGGTTCCCAACGCGTTAGCGAAGGGTCCCAACACATAAGCGAAGGGTCCCAAGACTTTGGCGAAGTGTGCCAACACTTTAGCGAAGGGACCCAATATTCTAGCCAAGGTTCTCAATACTCTAGCGAAGGGTCACAACACTTTGGCGAAGGGTTCCAATATTCTAGCGAAGGCTCTCACTACTCTAGCGAAGGGTCCCAAGACTTTGGCGAATGGTCCCAACACATTAGCGAAGGACCCAACACTTTAGCGAAGTGTCCCAAGACTTTGGCGAAGGGTCCCAACACTTTAGCGAAGTGTCCCAAAACTTTGGTGAAGGGCCCCAACACTTTAGGGAAGGCTTCCAACACTCTAGCGAAGAGTCTCATCACTTCGGCGAAGGGTCCCAACACTTTTGCGAAGGATCCCAGGACTTTGGCGAAGGGTCCCAACACTTTAGCCAAGGGTCTTAAAACTTTAGCGAGAAGTCCCAAGACTTTGGCGCAGGGTCCCAACACTTTAGCGAAAGGTCCCAAGACTTTGGCGAAGGGTACCAACACTTAAGCGAAGGGTCCCAACACTTTAGAGAAGGGTCCCAAGACTTTGGCGAAGTGTGCCAAAACTTTAGAGAAGGGTCCCAATATTCTAGCCAAGGTTCTCAATACTCTAGCGAAGGGTCACAACACTTTGGCGAAGGGTTCCAATATTCTAGCGAAGGCTCTCACTACTCTAGCGAAGGGTCACAACACTTCGGCGAAGGGTCACAACACTTTGGCGAAGGGTTCCACCACTCTAGCTAAAGGTCCCAACACATTAGCGAAGGGTCCCAACACATAAGCGAAGGGTCCCAAGACTTTGGCGAAGTGTGCCAACACTTTAGCGAAGGGACCCAATATTCTAGCTAAGGGTCACAACACTTCGGCGAAGGGTCCCAACCCTTTGGCGAAGGGTTCCAAGACTTTGGCGAAGGGTTCCACCACTCTAGCTAAGGGTCCCAACACATTAGCGAAGGGTCCCAACACTTTAGCGAAGGGTCCCAAGACTTTGGCGAAGTGTGCCAACACTTTAGCGAAGAGTCCCAATATTCTAGCGAAGGGTCTCAATACTCTAGCGAAGGGTCCCAAGACTTTGGCGAAGGGTCCCAACACTTTTGCAAAGGATCCCAGGACTTTGGCGAAGGGTCCCAACACTTTAGCGAAGGGTCGTAACACTTTAGCGAAAGGTCCCAAGACTTTGGCGAAGGGTCCCAACACTTTAGCGAAAGGTCCCAAGACTTTGGCGAAGGGTACCAACACTTAAGCGAAGGGACCCAATACTTTAGAGAAGGTTCCCAAGACTTTGGCGAAGTGTGCCAACACTTAAGCGAAGGGTCCCAATATTCTAGCCAAAGGTTCTCAATACTCTAGCGAAGGGTCACAACACTTTGGCGAAGGGTTCCAAGACTTTGGCGAAGGGTCCGCAGACTTTACGAAGGGTCCCAAGATTTTGGCGAAGTTCCCAACACTTTAGCGAAGGGTCCCAACACTTTGGAAAAAGGTCCCAACACTTCGGCGAAGGGTCACAACACTTCGGCAAAGGACCCAACACTTTAGCGAAGGGTCCCATCACTTCGGCGAAGGATCACAACACGTTGGCGAAGGTTCCAAGACTTTGGCGAAGGGTTCCACCACTCTAGCTAAGGGTCCCAACACTTTAGCGAAGGTTACCAAGACTTTGGCGAAGGGTCCCCAGACTTTGGCGAAGGGTCCCATGATTTTGGCGAAGAGTCCCAACACTTTAGCGAAGGGTCCCAACACTTTGGCGAAGGGTCCCAAGACTTTGGCGAAGAACCCAACACTTTAGCGAATGGTCCCAATACTTTGGAAAAGGGTCCCAACACTTCGGCGAAGGGTCACAACACTTTGGCGAAGGATCCCAAGACTTTGGCGAAGGGTCCCAAAACTTTAGCGAAGGGACCCATCACTTCGGCGAAGGGTCCCAACACGTTGGCGAAGGGCCCAATACTTTGGCGAAGGGTCCCAACACTTTAGCGAAGGATCCCAACACTTTAGCGAAGGATCCCAACACTTTCGGAAAGGGTCCGAACACCTGAACTAAGGGTTCCAATACTTTGGCGAAGGGTCCCATTTTTCTAGCTAAGGGTCACAACACTTTAGCGAAGCGTCCCATCACTTCGGCGAAGGGTCCCAACACAGTGGCGAAGGGCCCAATACTTTGGCGAAGGGTCTTAACACTTTAGCGAAGGATCCCATCACTTTAGCGAAGGGTCCCAACGCTTTCGCCAAGGGTCCGACCGAACACCTGAACTAAGGGTTCCAATACTTTGGCGAAGGGTCCCAACTTTCTAGCTAAGGGTCCCAACTTGGGCGAAGGGTCTCAAGACTTTGGCGAAGGGTTCCACCACTCTAGCTAAGGGTCCCAACACATTAGCGAAGGGTCCCAACACTTAAGCGAAGGGTCACAACACTCTAGCGAAGGGTCCCAACACTTTAGCGAAGTGTCCCAAAACTTTGGTGAAGGGCACAACACTTAAGGAAAGGGTTCCAACACTCTAGCGAAGGGTCTCACTACTTCGGCGAAGGGTCCCAACACTTTTGCGGAGGATCCCAGGACTTTGGCGAAGGGTCCCAACACTTTAGCGAATGGTCGTAACACTTTAGCGAAAGGTCCCAAGAGGTATGCGAAGGGTCCCAACACTTTGGCGAAGGGTCCCAACACTTTAGAGAAGGCCCCAAGACTTTGGCGAAGTGTGCCAATGCTTTAGCGAAGGGTCGCACTATTCTAGCGAAGGGTCCCAACACTTCAGCGAAGGGTCGTAACACTTTAGCGAAAGATCCCAAGACTTTGGCGAAGGGTCCCAACACTTTAGCGAAATGTGCCAAGACTTTGGCGAAGGGTACCAACACTTAAGCGAATGGTCCCAACATTTTAGAGAAGGGTCTCAATACTCTAGCGAAGGGTAACAACACTTTAGCGAAGGGTCCCAACACTTTAGCAAAGGATCCATCACTTCGGCGATGGCTCCCAAAGCGTTGGCGAAGGGCCCAATACTTCGGCGAAGGTTCCCAAAACTTTAGCGAAGGGTCCCAACACTTTAGCGAAGCGTCCCATCACTTCGGCGAAGGGTCCCAACACAATGGTGAAGGGACCAATACTTTGGCGAAGAGTCCCAACACTTTAGCGAAGGATCCCGACACTTTAGCGAAGGGTCCCAACACTTTCGGAAAGGGTACGAACACCTGAACTAAGGGTTCCAATACTTTGGCGAAGGGTCCCATTTTTCTAGCTAAGGGTCACAACACTTTAGCGAAGCGTCCCATCACTTCGGCGAAGGGTCCCAACACAGTGGCGAAGGGCCCAATACTTTGGCGAAGGGTCCCAACACTTTAGCGAAGGATCCCATCACTTTAGCGAAGGGTCTCAACACTTTCGCCAAGGGTCCGAACACCTGAATTAAGGGTTCCAATACTTTGGCGAAGGGTCCCAACTTTCTAGCTAAGGGTCCCAACTTGGGCGAAGGGTCTCAAGACTTTGGCGAAGGGTTCCAACACTCTAGCTAAGGGTCCCAACACATTAGCGAAGGGTCCCAACACTTAAGCGAAGGGTCACAACACTCTAGCGAAGGGTCCCAACACTTTAGCGAAGTGTCCCAAAACTTTGGTGAAGGGCACAACACTTAAGGAAAGGGTTCCAACACTCTAGCAAAGGGTCTCACTACTTCGGCGAAGGGTCCCAACACTTTTGCGAAGGATCCCAGGACTTTGGCGAAGGGTCCCAACACTTTAGCGAATGGTCGTAACACTTTAGCGAAAAGTTCCAAGAGGTAGGCGAAGGGTCCCAACACTTTGGCGAAGGGTCCCAACACTTTAGAGAAGGGTCCCAAGACTTTGGCGAAGTGTGCCAATGCTTTAGCGAAGGGTCGCACTATTCTAGCGAAGGGTCCCAACACTTCAGCGAAGGGTCGTAACACTTTAGCGAAAGGTCCCAAGACTTTGGCGAAGGGTCCCAACACTTTAGCGAAATGTGCCAAGACTTTGGCGAAGGGTACCAACACTTAAGCGAATGGTCCCAACATTTTAGAGAAGGGTCTCAATACTCTAGCGAAGGGTAACAACACTTTAGCGAAGGGACCCAACACTTTAGCAAAGGATCCATCACTTCGGCGATGGGTCCCAAAGCGTTGGCGAAGGGCCCAATACTTCGGCGAAGTGTCCCAAGACTTTGGCGAAGGGTCCCAACACTTTAGCGAAGTGTCCCAAAACTTTGGTGAAGGGTCCCAATATTCTAGCCAAGGTTCTCAATACTCTAGCTAAGGGTCCCAACACATTAGCGAAGGAAACAACACTTTAGCGAAGTGTCCCAAGACTTTGGCGAAGGGTCCCAACACTTTAGCGAAGTGTCCCAAAACTTTGGTGAAGGGCCCCAACACTTTAGGGAAGGCTTCCAACACTCTAGCGAAGAGTCTCATCACTTCGGCGAAGGGTCCCAACACTTTTGCTAAGGATCCCAGGACTTTGGCGAAGGGTCCCAACACTTTAGCGAAGGGTCTTAAAACTTTAGCGAGAAGTCCCAAGACTTTGGCGAAGGGTCCCAACACTTTAGCGAAAGGTCCCAAGACTTTGGCGAAGGGTACCAACACTTAAGCGAAGGGTCCCAACACTTTAGAGAAGGGTCCCAAGACTTTGGCGAATTGTGCCAAAACTTTAGAGAAGGGTCCCAATATTCTAGCCAAGGTTCTCAATACTCTAGCGAAGGGTCACAACACTTTGGCGAAGGGTTCCAATATTCTAGCGAAGGCTCTCACTACTCTAGCGAAGGGTCCCAAGACTTTGGCGAATGGTCCCAACACTTTAGCGAAGGGTCCCATCACTTCGGCGAAGGGTCCCAACACGTTGGCGAAGGGTCCCAACACTTTAGAGAAGGTTCCGAAGACTCTGGCGAAGGGTCCGCAGATTTTACGAAGGGTCCCAAGATTTTGGCGAAGGTCCCAACTCTTTAGCGAAGGGTCCCCACACTTTGGAAAAGGGTCCCAACACTTCGGCGAAGGGTCACAACACTTCGGCGAAGGGTCACAACACTTTGGCGAAGGGTTCCACCACTCTAGCTAAAGGTCCCAACACATTAGCGAAGGGTCCCAACACTTTAGCGAAGGGTTCCAAGACTTTGGCGAAGGGTTCCACCACTCTAGCTAAGGGTCCCAACACATTAGCGAAGGGTCCGAACACTTTAGCGAAGGGTCCCAAGACTTTGGCGAAGTGTGCCAACACTTTAGCGAAGAGTCCCAATATTCTAGCGAAGGGTCTCAATACTCTAGCGAAGGGTCCCAAGACTTTGGCGAAGGGTCCCAACACTTTTGCAAAGGATCCCAGGACTTTGGCGAAGGGTCCCAACACTTTAGCGAAGGGTCGTAACACTTTAGCGAAAGGTCCCAAGACTTTGGCGAAGAGTCCCAACACTTTTGCAAAGGATCCCAGGACTTTGGCGAAGGTCCCAACACTTTAGCGAAGGGTCGTAACACTTTAGCGAAAGGTCCCAACACTTTAGCGAAAGGTCCCAAGACTTTGGCGAAGGGTACCAACACTTAAGCGAAGGGACCCAATACTTTGGCGAAGGGTTTCACCACTCTAGCTAAGGGTCCCAACACATTAGCGAAGGGTCCCAACACTTTAGCGAAGGGTCCCAAGACTTTGGCGAAGTGTGCCAACACTTTAGCGAAGAGTCCCAATATTCTAGCGAAGGGTCTCAATACTCTAGCGAAGGGTCCCAAGACTTTGGCGAAGGGTCCCAACACTTTTGCAAAGGATCCCAGGACTTTGGCGAAGGGTCCCAACACTTTAGCGAAGGGTCGTAACACTTTAGCGAAAGGTCCCAAGACTTTGGCGAAGGGTCCCAACACTTTAGCGAAAGGTCCCAAGACTTTGGCGAAGGGTACCAACACTTAAGCGAAGGGACCCAATACTTTAGAGAAGGTTCCCAAGACTTTGGCGAAGTGTGCCAACACTTAAGCGAAGGGTCCCAATATTCTAGCCAAAGGTTCTCAATACTCTAGCGAAGGGTCACAACACTTTGCCGAAGGGTTCCAAGACTTTGGCGAAGGTTCCGCAGACTTTACGAAGGGTCCCAAGATTTTGGCGAAGTTCCCAACACTTTAGCGAAGGGTCCCAACACTTTGGAAAAGGGTCCCAACACTTCGGCGAAGGGTCACAACACTTCGGCAAAGGACCCAACACTTTAGCAAAGGGTCCCATCACTTCGGCGAAGGGTCACAACAAGTTGGCGAAGGGTCCCAAGACTTTGGCGAAGGGTTCCACCACTCTAGCTAAGGGTCCCAACACTTTAGCGAAGGTTCCCAAGACTTTGGCGAAGGGTTCCCAGACTTTGGCGAAGGGTCCCATGATTTTGGCGAAGAGTCCCAACACTTTAGCGAAGGGTCCCAACACTTCGGCGAAGGGTCACAACACTTTGGCGAAGGATCCCAAGACTTTGGCGAAGGGTCCCAAAACTTTAGCGAAGGGACCCATCACTTCGGCGAAGGGTCCCAACACGTTGGCGAAGGGCCCAATACTTTGGCGAAGGGTCCCAACACTTTAGCGAAGGATCCCAACACTTTAGCGAAGGATCCCAACACTTTAGCGAAGGGTCCCAACACTTTCGGAAAGGGCCCGAACACCTGAACTAAGGGTTCCAATACTTTGGCGAAGGGTCCCATTTTTCTAGCTAAGGGTCACAACACTTTAGCGAAGCGTCCCATCACTTCGGCGAAGGGTCCCAACACAGTGGCGAAGGGCCCAATACTTTGGCGAAGGGTCCCAACACATTAGCGAAGGATCCCATCACTTTAGCGAAGGGTCCCAACGCTTTCGCCAAGGGTCCGACCGAACACCTGAACTAAGGGTTCCAATACTTTGGCGAAGGGTCCCAACACTTTAGCGAAGGATCCCATCACTTTAGCGAAGGGTCCCAACGCTTTCGCCAAGGGTCCGACCGAACACCTGAACTAAGGGTTCCAATACTTTGGCGAAGGGTTCCACCACTCTAGCTAAGGGTCCCAACACATTAGCGAAGGGTCCCAACACTTAAGCGAAGGGTCACAACACTCTAGCGAAGGGTCCCAACACTTTAGCGAAGTGTCCAAAAACTTTGGTGAAGGGCACAACACTTAAGGAAAGGGTTCCAACACTCTAGCGAAGGGTCTCACTACTTCGGCGAAGGGTCCCAACACTTTTGCGAAGGATCCCAGGACTTTGGCGAAGGGTCCCAACACTTTAGCGAATGGTCGTAACACTTTAGCGAAAGGTCCCAAGAGGTAGGCGAAGGGTCCCAACACTTTGGCGAAGGGTCCCAACACTTTAGAGAAGGGTCCCAAGACTTTGGCGAAGTGTGCCAATGCTTTAGCGAAGGGTCGCACTATTCTAGCGAAGGGTCCCAACACTTCAGCGAAGGGTCGTAACACTTTAGCGAAAGATCCCAAGACTTTGGCGAAGGGTCCCAACACTTTAGCGAAATGTGCCAAGACTTTGGCGAAGGGTACCAACACTTAAGCGAATGGTCCCAACATTTTAGAGAAGGTTCTCAATACTCTAGCGAAGGGTAACAACACTTTAGCGAAGGGTCCCAACACTTTAGCAAAGGATCCATCACTTCGGCGATGGGTCCCAAAGCGTTGGCGAAGGGCCCAATACTTCGGCGAAGGTCCCCAAAACTTTAGCGAAGGGTCCCAACACTTTAGCGAAGCGTCCCATCACTTCGGCGAAGGGTCCCAACACAATGGCGAAGGGCCCAATACTTTGGCGAAGAGTCCCAACACTTTAGCGAAGGATCCCAACACTTTAGCGAAGGGTCCCAACACTTTCGGAAAGGGTCCGAACACCTGAACTAAGGGTTCCAATACTTTGGCGAAGGGTCCCACTTTTCTAGCTAAGGGTCACAACACTTTAGCGAAGCGTCCCATCACTTCGCCGAAGGGTCCCAACACAGTGGCGAAGGGCCCAATACTTTGGCGAAGGGTCCCAACACTTTAGCGAAGGATCCCATCACTTTAGCGAAAGGTCCCAACACTTTCGCCAAGGGTCCGAACACCTGAATTAAGGGTTCCAATACTTTGGCGAAGGGTCCCAATTTTCTAGCTAAGAATCCAACTTAGGCGAAGGGTCTCAAGACTTTGGCGAAGGGTTCCACCACTCTAGCTAAGGGTCCCAACACATTAGCGAAGGGTCCCAACACTTAAGCGAAGGGTCACAACAACTAAGGAAAGGGTTCCAACACTCTAGCGAAGGGTCTCACTACTTCGGCGAAGGGTCCCAACACTTTTGCGAAGGATCCCAGGACTTTGGCGAAGGGTTCCAACACTTTAGCGAATGGTCGTAACACTTTAGCGAAAAGTTCCAAGAGGTAGGCGAAGGGTCCCAACACTTTGGCGAAGGGTCCCAACACTTTCGCCAAGGGTCCGAACACCTGAATTAAGGGTTCCAATACTTTGGCGAAGGGTCCCAACTTTCTAGCTGAGGGTCCCAACTTGGGCGAAGGGTCTCAAGACTTTGGCGAAGGGTTCCACCACTCTAGCGAAGGGTCCCAACACTTTAGCGAAGAGTCCCAAAACTTTGGCGAAGGGCACAACACTTAAGGAAAGGGTTCCAACACTCTAGCGAAGGGTCTCACTACTTCGGCGAAGGGTCCCAACACTTTTGCGAAGGATCCCAGGACTTTGGCGAAGGGTCCCAACACTTTAGCGAATGGTCGTAACACTTTAGCGAAAAGTTCCAAGAGGTAGGCGAAGGGTCCCAACACTTTGGCGAAGGGTCCCAACACTTTAGAGAAGGGTTCCAAGACTTTGGGCAAGTGTGCCAATGCTTTAGCGAAGGGTCGCACTATTCTAGCGAAGGGTCCCAACACTTCAGCGAAGGGTCGTAACACTTTAGCGAAAGGTCCCAAGACTTTGGCGAAGGGTCCCAACACTTTAGCGAAATGTGCCAAGACTTTGGCGAAGGGTACCAACACTTAAGCGAATGGTCCCAACATTTTAGAGAAGGGTCTCAATACTCTAGCGAAGGGTAACAACACTTTAGCGAAGGGTCCCAACACTTTAGCAAAGGATCCATCACTTCGGCGATGGGTCCCAAAGCGTTGGCGAAGGGCCCAATACTTCGGCGAAGGTTCCCAACACTTTAGCGAAGGATCTCAACACTTTAGCGAAGGATCCCAACCCTTTAGCGAAGGGTCCCAACACTTTAGCGAAGCGTCCCATCACTTCGGCGAAGGGTCCCAACACAGTGGCGAAGGTCCCAACACTTTGGCGAAGGGTCCAACACTTTAGAGAAGGGTCCCAAGACTTTTGCGAAGTGTGCCAATGCTTTAGCGAAGGGTCGCAATATTCTAGCGAAGGGTCCCAACACTTCAGCGAAGGGTCGTAACACTTTAGCGAAAGGTCCCAAGACTTTGGCGAAGGGTCCCAACACTTTAGCGAAATGTCCCAAGACTTTGGCGAAGGGTACCAACATTTAAGCGAATGGTCCCAACATTTTAGAGAAGGGTCTCAAGACTTTGGCGAAGTGTGCCAACACTTTAGCGAAGGGTCCCAATATTCTAGCCAAGGGTCTCAATACTCTAGCGAAGGGTAACAACACTTTAGCGAAGGGTCCCAACACTTTAGCAAAGGATCCATCACTTCGGCGGAGGGTCCCAAAGCGTTGGCGAAGGGCCCAATACTTCGGCGAAGTACCCAACACTTTAGCGAAGGATCTCAACACTTTAGCGAAGGATCCCAACACTTTAGCGAAGGGTCCCAACACTTTAGCGAAGCGTCCCATCGCTTCGGCGAAGGGTCCAACACAGTGGCGAAGGGTCCCAACACTTTAGCGAAGGATCCCAACACTTTATCGAAGGGTCCCGACACTTTCGCCAAGGGTCCGAACACCTGAACTAAGGGATCCAATACTTTGGCGAAGGTCCCAACGCTTTGGCGAAGGGTTCCACCACTCTAGCTAAGGGTCCCAACACATTAGCGAAGGATCCCAACACTTAAGCAAAGGGTCACAACACTCTAGCGAAGGGTCCCAACACTTTAGCGAAGTGTCCCAAAACTTTGGTGAAGGGCTCAATACTTAGGGGAAGGGTTCCAACACTCTAGCGAAGGGTCTCACCACTTCGGTGAAGGGTCCCAACACTTTTGCGAAGGATCCCAGGACTTTGGCGAAGGGTACCAACACTTTAGCTAAGGGTCGTAACACTTTAGCGAAAGATCCCAAGACTTAGGCGAAGGGTCCCAACATTTAAGCGAATGGTCCCAACATTTTCGAGAAGGGTCTCAAGACTTTGGCGAAGTGTGCCAACACTTTAGCGAAGGGTCCCAATATTCTAGCCAAGGGTCTCAATACTCTAGCGAAGGGTCACAAAACTTTAGCGAAGGGTCCGAACACTTTAGCGAAGGATCCATCACTTCGGCGAAGGGTCCCAAAGCGTTGGCGAAGGGTCCAATACTTCGGCGAAGGTTCCCAACTTTCTAGCTAAGGGTCACAACACTTCGGCGAAGGGTCCCAACCCTTTGGCGAAAGGTCGCAAGACTTTGGCGAAGGGTTCCACAACTCTAGCTAAGGGTTCCAACACATTAGCGAAGGGTCTCAACACTTAAGCGAAGGGTCACAACACTCTCGCGAATGGTCTCAACACTTTAGCGAAGTGTTCCCAAAACTTTGGTGAAGGGCTCAACACTTAAGGGAAGGATTCCAATACTCTAGCGAAGGGTCTCATTACTTCGGCGAAGGGTCCCAACACTTTTGCGAAGGATCCCAGGACTTTGGCGAAGGGTACCAACACTTTAGCGAAGGGTCGTAACACTTTAGCGAAAGGTCCCAAGACTTAGGCGAAGGGTCCCAACACTTTGGCGAAGGGTCCCAACACTTTGGCGAAGGGTCCCAACACTTTGGCGAAGGGTTCCAACACTTTAGAGAAGGGTCCCAAGACTTTGGCGAAGTGTGCCAATGCTTTAGCGAAGGGTCCCAATATTCTAGCGAAGGGTCCCAACACTTTAGCGAAGGGTCGTAACACTTTAGCGAAAGGACCCAAGACTTTGGCGAAGGGTACCAACACTTAAGCGAATGGTCCCAACACTTTAGAGAAGGATCTCAAGACTTTGGCGAAGTGTGCCAACACTTTAGCGAAGGGTCCCAATATTCTAGACAAGGGTCTCAATACTCTAGCGAAGGGTCACAACACTTTGGCGAAGGGTTCCAAGACTTTGGCGAAGGTCCCAACACTTTAGCGACGGGTCCCAACACTTTGGAAAAGAGTACCCAACACTTCGGCGAAGGGTCACAACACTTCGGCGAAAGCTCACAACACTTTGGCGAAGGGTCCCAAGACTTTGGCGAAGGGTCCGAACACTTCAGCGAAGGGTCCCAACACTTTAGCGAAGGGTCCCATAACTTTGGCGAAGGGTCCCAACAGTTTAGCGAAGGATCCCAACACTTTAGCGAAGGGTCCCAACACTTTGGAAAAGGGTCCCAACACTTCGGCGAAGGGTCACCACACTTTGGCGAAGGGTCCCAAGACTTTGGCGAAGGGTCCGAACACTTCAGCGAAGGGTCCCAACACTTTAGCGAAGGGTCCCATCACTTCGGCGAAGGTCCCAACACGTTGGCGAAGGGCCCATAACTTTGGCGAAGGGTTCCAACACTTTAGAGAAGGGTCCCAAGACTTTGGCGAAGTGTGCCAATGCTTTAGCGAAGGGTCCCAATATTCTAGCGAAGGGTCCCAACACTTTAGCGAAGGGTCGTAACACTTTAGCGAAAGGACCCAAGACTTTGGCGAAGGGTACCAACACTTAAGCGAATGGTCCCAACACTTTAGAGAAGGATCTCAAGACTTTGGCGAAGTGTGCCAACACTTTAGCGAAGGGTCCCAATATTCTAGACAAGGGTCTCAATACTCTAGCGAAGGGTCACAACACTTTGGCGAAGGGTTCCAAGACTTTGGCGAAGGTCCCAACACTTTAGCGAGGGGTCCCAACACTTTGGAAAAGAGTACCCAACACTTCGGCGAAGGGTCACAACACTTCGGCGAAAGCTCACAACACTTTGGCGAAGGGTCCCAAGACTTTGGCGAAGGGTCCGAACACTTCAGCGAAGGGTCCCAACACTTTAGCGAAGGGTCCCATAACTTTGGCGAAGGGTCCCAACAGTTTAGCGAAGGATCCCAACACTTTAGCGAAGGGTCCCAACACTTTGGAAAAGGGTCCCAACACTTCGGCGAAGGGTCACAACACTTCGGCGAAGGGTCACAACACTTTGGCGAAGGGTCCCAAGACTTTGACGAAGGTCCCAACACTTTAGCGAATGGTCCCAACACTTAAGCGAAAGGTCCCAACACTTCGGCGAAGGGTCACAACACTTCGGCGAAAGCTCACCACACTTTGGCGAAGGGTCCCAAGACTTTGGCGAAGGGTCCGAACACTTCAGCGAAGGGTCCCAACACTTTAGCGAAGGGTCCCATCACTTCGGCGAAGGTCCCAACACGTTGGCGAAGGGCCCATAACTTTGGCGAAGGGTCCCAACAGTTTAGCGAAGGATCTCAACACTTTAGCGAAGGGTACCAACACTTTGAAAAAGGGTCCCCACACTTCGGCGAAGGGTCACAACACTTCGGCGAAGGGTCACAACACTTTGGCGAAGGGTCCCAAGACTTTATCGAAGGGTCCGAACACTTCAGCGAAGGGTCCCATCACTTCGGCGAAGGTTCCAACACGTTGGCGAAGGGCCCATAACTTTGGCGAAGGGTCCCAACAGTTTAGCGAAGGATCCCAACACTTTAGCGAAGGGTCCCAACACTTTGGCGAAAGCTCACCACACTTTGGCGAAGGGTCCCAAGACTTTGGCGAAGGGTCCGAACACTTCAGCGAAGGGTCCCAACACTTTAGCGAAGGGTCCCATCACTTCGGCGAAGGTCCCAACACGTTGGCGAAGGGCCCATAACTTTGGCGAAGGGTTCCAACACTTTAGAGAAGGGTCCCAAGACTTTGGCGAAGTGTGCCAATGCTTTAGCGAAGGGTCCCAATATTCTAGCGAAGGGTCCCAACACTTTAGCGAAGGGTCGTAACACTTTAGCGAAAGGACCCAAGACTTTGGCGAAGGGTACCAACACTTAAGCGAATGGTCCCAACACTTTAGAGAAGGATCTCAAGACTTTGGCGAAGTGTGCCAACACTTTAGCGAAGGGTCCCAATATTCTAGACAAGGGTCTCAATACTCTAGCGAAGGGTCACAACACTTTGGCGAAGGGTTCCAAGACTTTGGCGAAGGTCCCAACACTTTAGCGAGGGGTCCCAACACTTTGGAAAAGAGTACCCAACACTTCGGCGAAGGGTCACAACACTTCGGCGAAAGCTCACAACACTTTGGCGAAGGGTCCCAAGACTTTGGCGAAGGGTCCGAACACTTCAGCGAAGGGTCCCAACACTTTAGCGAAGGGTCCCATAACTTTGGCGAAGGGTCCCAACAGTTTAGCGAAGGATCCCAACACTTTAGCGAAGGGTCCCAACACTTTGGAAAAGGGTCCCAACACTTCGGCGAAGGGTCACAACACTTCGGCGAAGGGTCACAACACTTTGGCGAAGGGTCCCAAGACTTTGGCGAAGGTCCCAACACTTTAGCGAATGGTCCCAACACTTAAGCGAAAGGTCCCAACACTTCGGCGAAGGGTCACAACACTTCGGCGAAAGCTCACCACACTTTGGCGAAGGGTCCCAAGACTTTGGCGAAGGGTCCGAACACTTCAGCGAAGGGTCCCAACACTTTAGCGAAGGGTCCCATCACTTCGGCGAAGGTCCCAACACGTTGGCGAAGGGCCCATAACTTTGGCGAAGGGTCCCAACAGTTTAGCGAAGGATCTCAACACATTAGCGAAGGGTACCAACACTTTGGAAAAGGGTCCCCACACTTCGGCGAAGGGTCACAACACTTCGGCGAAGGGTCACAACACTTTGGCGAAGGGTCCCAAGACTTTATCGAAGGGTCCGAACACTTCAGCGAAGGGTCCCATCACTTCGGCGAAGGTTCCAACACGTTGGCGAAGGGCCCATAACTTTGGCGAAGGGTCCCAACAGTTTAGCGAAGGATCCCAACACTTTAGCGAAGGGTCCCAACACTTTGGAAAAGGGTCCCAACACTTTGGCGAAGGGTCACAACACTTCGGCGAAGGGTCACAACACTTTGGCGAAGGGTCCCAAGACTTTGGCGAAGGTCCCAACACTTTAGCGAAAGGTCCCAACCCTTCGGCGAAGGGTCACAACACTTCGGCGAAAGCTCACAACACTTTGGCGAAGGGTCCCAAGACTTTGGCGAAGGGTCCGAACACTTCAGCGAAGGGTCCCAACACTTTAGCGAAGGGTCCCATCACTTCGGCGAAGGTCCCAACACGTTGGCGAAGGGCCCATAACTTTGGCGAAGGGTCCCAACAGTTTAGCGAAGGATCCCAACACTTTAGCGAAGGGTCCCAACACTTTGGAAAAATGACCCAACACTTCGGCGAAGGGTCACAACACTTCGGCGAAGGGTCACAACACTTTAGCGAAGGGTCCCAAGACTTTATCGAAGGGCCCAATACTTTGGCGAAGGGTCCCAACACTTTAGCGAAGGGTTCCAACACTTTAGCGAAGCTCCCATCACTTTGGCGAAGGGTCCCAACACAATGGCGAAGGGCCCAATACTTTGGCGAAGGGTCCCAACACTTCGGCGAAGGGTCCCAACCCTTTGGCGAAGGGTCCCAAGACTTTGGCGAAGGGTTCCACCACTCTAGCTAAGGGTCCCAACACATTGGCGAAGGTTCCCAACACTTAAGCGAAGGGTCACAACACTCTAGCGAAGGGTCCCAACACTTCAGCGAAGTGTCCCAAAACATTGGCGAAGGGCTCAAGACTTAAAGGAAGGGTTCCAACACTCTAGCGAAGGGTCTCACCACTTCGGCGAAGGACCCAACACTTTTGTGAAGGATCCCAGGACTTTGGCGAAGGGTCCCAACACTTTAGCGAAGGGTCGTAACACTTTAGCGAAGGGTCCCAACAGTTTAGCGAAGCCCAATCACTTCGGCGAAGAGTCCCAACACGTTGGCGAAGGGCCCAAAACTTTGGCGAAGGGTCCCAACACTTTAGCGAAGGATCCCAACACTTTAGCGAAGTGTCCCAACACTTTCGCGAAGGGTCCCAAGACTTTGGCGAAGGGTCCCCAGACTTTGGCGAAGGGTCCCAAGATTTTGGCGAAGGGTCGTAACACTTTAGCGAAGGGTCCCAAGACTTTGGCGAAGTGTGCCAACACTTTAGCGAAGGGTCTCAATATTCTAGCGAAGGGTCTCAATACATAGCGAAGGGTCACAACACGTTGGCGAAGGGTCCCAAGACTTTGGCGAAGGGTCCATAACTTTGGCGAAGGGTCCCAACAGTTTAGCGAAGGATCCCAACACTTTAGCGAAGGGTCCCAACACTTTGGAAAAGGGTCCCCACACTTCGGCGAAGGGTCACAACACTTTGTCGAAGGGTCCCAAGACTTTATCGAAGGGTCCGAACACTTCAGCGAAGGGTCCCATCACTTCGGCGAAGGTTCCAACACGTTGGCGAAGGGCCCATAACTTTGGCGAAGGGTCCCAACAGTTTAGCGAAGGATCCCAGCACTTTAGCGAAGGGTCCCAACACTTTGGAAAAGGGTCCCAACACTTTGGCGAAGGGTCACAACACTTCGGCGAAGGGTCACAACACTTTGGCGAAGGGTCCCAAGACTTTGGCGAAGGTCCCAACACTTTAGCGAAAGGTCCCAACCCTTCGGCGAAGGGTCACAACACTTCGGCGAAAGCTCACAACACTTTGGCGAAGGGTCCCAAGACTTTGGCGAAGGGTCCGAACACTTCAGCGAAGGGTCCCAACACTTTAGCGAAGGGTCCCATCACTTCGGCGAAGGTCCCAACACGTTGGCGAAGGGCCCATAACTTTGGCGAAGGGTCCCAACAGTTTAGCGAAGGATCCCAACACTTTAGCGAAGGGTCCCAACACTTTGGAAAAATGACCCAACACTTCGGCGAAGGGTCACAACACTTCGGCGAAGGGTCACAACACTTTGGCGAAGGGTCCCAAGACTTTATCGAAGGGCCCAATACTTTGGCGAAGGGTCCCAACACTCTAGCTAAGGGTCCCAAAACTTTGGGGAAGGGCCCCAACACTTTAGCGAAGGGTCGTAACACTTTAGGGAAAGGTCCCAAGTCTTTGGCGAAGGGTTCCAAGACTTTAGCGAAAGGTCCCAAGACTTTGGCGAAGGTTGCTAACACTTAAGCGAAGGGTCCCAACACTTTAGCGAAGGGTCCCAAGACTTTGGCGAAGTGTGCCAACACTTTAGCGAAGGTCCCAATATTCTAGCGAAGGGTCTCAAAACATAGCGAAGGGTCACAATACGTTGGCGAAGGGTCCCAAGACTTTGGCGAAGGGTCCCCAGACTTTGGCGAAGGGTCCCAAGATTTTGGCGAAGGGTCGTAACACTTTAGCGAAGGGTCCCAAGACTTTGGCGAAGTGTGCCAACACTTTAGCGAAGGGTCTCAATATTCTAGCGAAGGGTCTCAATACATAGCGAAGGGTCACAACACGTTGGCGAAGGGTCCCAAGACTTTGGCGAAGGGTCCCCAGACTTTGGCGAAGGGTCCCAAGATTTTGGCGAAGGGTCTCAACACTTTAGCGAAGGGTCCCAACATTTTGGCGAAGGGTCCCAAGACTTTGGCGAAGGATCCCAGGACTTTGGCGAAGGTCCCAACACTTTAGCGAAGGGTCCCAATATTCTAGCGAAGGGTCTCAATACATAGCGAAGGATCTTACCACTTCGGCGAAGGGTTCCAACACTTTTTCGAAGGATCCCAGGACTTTGGCGAAGGGTCCCAACTTTTTAGCGAAGGGTCGTAACACTTTAGAGAAAGGTCCCAAGTCTTTGGCGAAATGTTCCAACACTTTAGCGAAAGTTCCCAAGACTTTGGCGAAGGGTGCCAACACTTTAGCGAAAGGTCCCAACACTTTAGCGAAGGGTCCCAAGACTTTGGCGAAGTGTGCCAACACTTTAGCGAAGGGTCCCAATATTGTAGCGAAGGGTCTCAATACATAGCGAAGGGTCACAACACGTTGGCGAAAGGTCCCAAGACTTTGGCGAAGGGTCCCCAAACTTTGGCGAACGGTCCCAAGGTTTTGGCGAAGGGTCTCAACACTTTAGCGAAGGGTCACAGCACTTTGGCGAAGGGTCCCAAGACTTTGGCGAAGGTCCCAACACTTTAGCGAATGGTCCCAACACTTTGGAAAAGGGTCCCAACACTTCGGCGAAGGGTCACAACACTTAGGCGAATGGTCACAACACTTTGGCGAAGGGTCCCAAGACTTTGGCGAAGGGTTCCAACACTTTAGCGAAGGGTCCAACACTTTAGCGAAGCGTCCCATCACTTCGGCGAAGGGTCCCAACACAATGGCGAAGGGTCCAATACTTTGGCGATGGGTCCCAACTTTCTAGCTAAGGGTCCCAACACTTCGGCGAAGGGTCACAACCCTTTGGCAAAGGGTCCCAAGACTTTGGCGAAGGGTTCCACCACTCTAGCTAAGGGACCCAACACATAAGCGAAGGGTCCCAACACTAAAGCGAAGGGTCACAACACTCTAGCGAAAGGTCCCAACACTTTAGCGAAGTGTCCCAAAATTTAGGTGAAGGGCTCAACACTTAAGGGAAGGGTTCCAACACTCTAGCGAAGGGTCTCACCACTTCGGCGAAGGGTCCCAACACTTTTGCGAAGGATCCCAGAACTTTGGCGAAGGGTCCCAACACTTTAGCGAAGGGTCGTAACACTTTAGCGAAAGGTCCCAAGACTTAGACGAAGGGTCTCAACACTTTGGCGAAGGGTCCCAACACTTTGGCGAAGGGTCCCAACACTTTGGAGAAGGGTCCCAAGACTTTGGCGAAGGTTCCCAACACTCTAGCTAAGGGTCCCAGCACATTAGCGAAGGGTCCCAACACTTAAGCGAAGGGTTCCAAAACTTTGGTGAAGGGCCCCAACACCTTAGGGAAGGGTTCCTACACTCTAGCGAAGGGTCTTACCACTTCGGCGTAGGGTTCCAACACTTTTTCGAAGGATCCCAGGACTTTGGCGAAGGGTTCCCAACACTTTAGCGAAGGGTCGTAACATTTTAGGGAAAGGTCCCAAGTCTTTGGCGAAGGGTTCCAACACTTTAGCGAAAGGTCCCAAGACTTTGGCGAAGGGTGCCAACACTTAAGCGAAGGGTCCCAACACTTTAGCGAAGGGTCCCAAGACTTTGGCGAAGTGTGCCAACACTTTAGCGAAGGGTCCCAATATTCTAGCGAAGGGTCTCAATACATAGCGAAGGGTCACAACACGTTGGCGAAGGGTCCCAAGATTTTGGCGAAGGGTCCCCAGACTTTGACGAATGTCCCAAGATTTTGGCGAAGGGTCTCAACACTTTAGCGAAAGTTCCCAACACTTTAGCGAAAGGTCCCAAGACTTAGACGAAGGGTCTCAACACTTTAGCGAATGGTTCCAACACTTAAGCGAAAGGTCCCAACACTTCGGCGAAGGGTCACAACACTTCGGCGAAGGGTCACAACACTTTGGCGAAGGGTCCCAAGACTTTGGCGAAGGGTCCCAACACTTTAGCGAAGGGTTCCAAAACTTTGGTGAAGGGCCCCAACACCTTAGGGAAGGGTTCCTACACTCTAGCGAAGGGTCTTACCACTTCGGCGTAGGGTTCCAACACTTTTTCGAAGGATCCCAGGACTTTGGCGAAGGTTCCCAACACTTTAGCGAAGGGTCGTAACATTTTAGGGAAAGGTCCCAAGTCTTTGGCGAAGGGTTCCAACACTTTAGCGAAAGGTCCCAAGACTTTGGCGAAGGGTGCCAATACTTAAGCGAAGGGTCCCAACACTTTAGCGAAGGGTCCCAAGACTTTGGCGAAGTGTGCCAACACTTTAGCGAAAGGTCCCAATATTCAAGCGAATGGTCTCAATACATAGCGAAGGGTCACAACACGTTGGCGAAGGGTCCCAAGACTTTGGCGAAGGGTCCCCAGACTTTGGCGAATGTCCCAAGATTTTGGCGAAGGGTCTCAACACTTTAGCGAAGGGTCCCAACACTTTGGAGAAGGGTCCCAAGACTTTGGCGGAGGACCCAACACTTTAGCGAATGGTCCCAACACTTTGGAAAAGGGTCCCAACACTTCGGCGAAGGGTCACAACACTTCGGCGAAGGGTCACAACACTTCGGCGAAGGATCACAACACTTTGGCGAAGGGTCCCAAGACTTTGGCGAAGGGTCCCAGCACTTTAGCGAAGGTTCCCAACACTTTAGCGAAGCGTCCCATTACTTCGGCGAAGGGTCCCAACACAATGACGAAGGGCCCAATACTTTGGCGAAGGGTCCCAACTTTCTAGCGAAGGGTCTCAATACATAGCGAAGGGTCACAACACGTTGGTGAAGGGTCCCAAGACTTTGGCGAAGGGTCCCCAGACTTTGGCGAAGGGTACCAAGATTTCGGCGAAGGGTCTCAAGACTTCAGCGAAGGGTCCCAACACTTTGGCGAAGGGTCCCAAGACTTTGGCGAAGGTCCCAACACTTTAGCGAATGGTCCCAACACCTTGGAAAAGGGTCCCAACACTTCGGCGAAGGGTCACAACAGTTCGGCGAAGGGTCCCAACCCTTTGGCGAAGGGTCTCAAGACTTTGGCGAAGGTTCCCAACACTCTAGCTAAGGGTCCCAGCACATTAGCGAAGGGTCCCAACACTTAAGCGAAGGGTTCCAAAACTTTGGTGAAGGGCCCCAACACCTTAGGGAAGGGTTCCTACACTCTAGCGAAGGGTCTTACCACTTCGGCGTAGGGTTCCAACACTTTTTCGAAGGATCCCAGGACGTGGGCGAAGGGTTCCCAACACTTTAGCGAAGGGTCGTAACATTTTAGGGAAAGGTCCCAAGTCTTTGGCGAAGGGTTCCAACACTTTAGCGAAAGGTCCCAAGACTTTGGCGAAGGGTGCCAACACTTAAGCGAAGGGTCCCAACACTTTAGCGAAGGGTCCCAAGACTTTGGCGAAGTGTGCCAACACTTTAGCGAAGGGTCCCAATATTCTAGCGAAGGGTCTCAATACATAGCGAAGGGTCACAACACGTTGGCGAAGGGTCCCAAGATTTTGGCGAAGGGTCCCCAGACTTTGACGAATGTCCCAAGACTTAGACGAAGGGTCTCAACACTTTAGCGAATGGTTCCAACACTTAAGCGAAAGGTCCCAACACTTCGGCGAAGGGTCACAACACTTCGGCGAAGGGTCACAACACTTTGGCGAAGGGTCCCAAGACTTTGGCGAAGGGTCCCAACACTTTAGCGAAGGGTTCCAAAACTTTGGTGAAGGGCCCCAACACCTTAGGGAAGGGTTCCTACACTCTAGCGAAGGGTCTTACCACTTCGGCGTAGGGTTCCAACACTTTTTCGAAGGATCCCAGGACTTTGGCGAAGGGTTCCCAACACTTTAGCGAAGGGTCGTAACATTTTAGGGAAAGGTCCCAAGTCTTTGGCGAAGGGTTCCAACACTTTAGCGAAGGGTTCCAAAACTTTGGTGAAGGGTCCCAACACTTTAGCGAAGGGTCGTAACATTTTAGGGAAAGGTCCCAAGTCTTTGGCGAAGGGTTCCAACACTTTAGCGAAAGGTCCCAAGACTTTGGCGAAGGGTGCCAATACTTAAGCGAAGGGTCCCAACACTTTAGCGAAGGGTCCCAAGACTTTGGCGAAGTGTGCCAACACTTTAGCGAAAGGTCCCAATATTCAAGCGAAGGGTCTCAATACATAGCAAAGGGTCACAACACGTTGGCGAAGGGTCCCAAGACTTTGGCGAAGGGTCCCCAGACTTTGGCGAATGTCCCAAGATTTTGGCGAAGGGTCTCAACACTTTAGCGAAGGGTCCCAACACTTTGGAGAAGGGTCCCAAGACTTTGGCGGAGGACCCAACACTTTAGCGAATGGTCCCAACACTTTGGAAAAGGGTCCCAACACTTCGGCGAAGGGTCACAACACTTCGGCGAAGGGTCACAACACTTTGGCGAAGGGTCCCAAGACATTGGCGAAGGGTCCCAGCACTTTAGCGAAGGTTCCCAACACTTTAGCGAAGCGTCCCATTACTTCGGCGAAGGGTCCCAACACAATGGCGAAGGGCCCAATACTTTGGCGAAGGGTCCCAACTTTCTAGCGAAGGGTCTCAATACATAGCGAAGGGTCACAACACGTTGGTGAAGGGTCCCAAGACTTTGGCGAAGGGTCCCCAGACTTTGGCGAAGGGTCCCAACTTTTCGGCGAACGGTCTCAAGACTTCAGCGAAGGGTCCCAACACTTTGGCGAAGGGTCCCAAGACTTTGGCGAAGGTCCCAACACTTTAGCGAACGGTCCCAACACTTTGGAAAAGGGTCCCAACACTTCGGCGAAGGGTCACAACACTTCGGCGAAGGGTCACAACACTTTGGCGAAGGGTCCCAAGACTTTGGCGAAGGGTCCCAGCACTTTAGCGAAGGTTCCCAACACTTTAGCGAAGCGTCCCATTACTTCGGCGAAGGGTCCCAACACAATGGCGAAGGGCCCAATACTTTGGCGAAGGGTCCCAACTTTCTAGCGAAGGGTCTCAATACATAGCGAAGGGTCACAACACGTTGGTGAAGGGTCCCAAGACTTTGGCGAAGGGTCCCCAGACTTTGGCGAAGGGTCCCAACTTTTCGGCGAACGGTCTCAAGACTTCAGCGAAGGGTCCCAACACTTTGGCGAAGGGTCCCAAGACTTTGGCGAAGGTTCCCAACACTCTAGCTAAGGGTCCCAGCACATTAGCGAAGGGTCCCAACACTTAAGCGAAGGGTTCCAAAACTTTGGTGAAGGGCCCCAACACCTTAGGGAAGGGTTCCTACACTCTAGCGAAGGGTCTTACCACTTCGGCGTAGGGTTCCAACACTTTTTCGAAGGATCCCAGGACGTGGGCGAAGGGTTCCCAACACTTTAGCGAAGGGTCGTAACATTTTAGGGAAAGGTCCCAAGTCTTTGGCGAAGGGTTCCAACACTTTAGCGAAAGGTCCCAAGACTTTGGCGAAGGGTGCCAACACTTAAGCGAAGGGTCCCAACACTTTAGCGAAGGGTCCCAAGACTTTGGCGAAGTGTGCCAACACTTTAGCGAAGGGTCCCAATATTCTAGCGAAGGGTCTCAATACATAGCGAAGGGTCACAACACGTTGGCGAAGGGTCCCAAGATTTTGGCGAAGGGTCCCCAGACTTTGACGAATGTCCCAAGATTTTGGCGAAGGGTCTCAACACTTTAGCGAAAGATCCCAACACTTTAGCGAAAGGTCCCAAGACTTAGACGAAGGGTCTCAACACTTTAGCGAATGGTTCCAACACTTAAGCGAAAGGTCCCAACACTTCGGCGAAGGGTCACAACACTTCGGCGAAGGGTCACAACACTTTGGCGAAGGGTCCCAAGACTTTGGCGAAGGGTCCCAACACTTTAGCGAAGGGTTCCAAAACTTTGGTGAAGGGCCCCAACACCTTAAGGAAGGGTTCCTACACTCTAGCGAAGGGTCTTACCACTTCGGCGTAGGGTTCCAACACTTTTTCGAAGGATCCCAGGACTTTGGCGAAGGGTTCCCAACACTTTAGCGAAGGGTCGTAACATTTTAGGGAAAGGTCCCAAGTCTTTGGCGAAGGGTTCCAACACTTTAGCGAAAGGTCCCAAGACTTTGGCGAAGGGTGCCAATACTTAAGCGAAGGGTCCCAACACTTTAGCGAAGGGTCCCAAGACTTTGGCGAAGTGTGCCAACACTTTAGCGAAAGGTCCCAATATTCAAGCGAAGGGTCTCAATACATAGCGAAGGGTCACAACACGTTGGCGAAGGGTCCCAAGAGTTTGGCGAAGGGTCCCCAGACTTTGGAGAAAGTCCCAAGATTTTGGCGAAGGGTCTCAACACTTTAGCGAAGGGTCCCAACACTTTGGAGAAGGGTCCCAAGACTTTGGCGGAGGACCCAACACTTTAGCGAATGGTCCCAACACTTTGGAAAAGGGTCCCAACACTTCGGCGAAGGGTCACAACACTTCGGCGAAGGGTCACAACACTTTGGCGAAGGGTCCCAAGACTTTGGCGAAGGGTCCCAGCACTTTAGCGAAGGTTCCCAACACTTTAGCGAAGCGTCCCATTACTTCGGCGAAGGGCCCCAACACAATGGCGAAGGGCCCAATACTTTGGCGAAGGGTCCCAACTTTCTAGCGAAGGGTCTCAATACATAGCGAAGGGTCACAACACGTTGGTGAAGGGTCCCAAGACTTTGGCGAAGGGTCCCCAGACTTTGGCGAAGGCTCCCAAGATTTCGGCGAAGGGTCTCAAGACTTCAGCGAAGGGTCCCAACACTTTGGCGAAGGGTCCCAAGACTTTGGCGAAGGTCCCAACACTTTAGCGAATGGTCCCAACACCTTGGAAAAGGGTCCCAACACTTCGGCGAAGGGTCACAACAGTTCGGCGAAGGGTCCCAACCCTTTGGCGAAGGGTCTCAAGACTTTGGCGAAGGTTCCCAACACTCTAGCTAAGGGTCCCAGCACATTAGCGAAGGGTCCCAACACTTAAGCGAAGGGTTCCAAAACTTTGGTGAAGGGCCCCAACACCTTAGGGAAGGGTTCCTACACTCTAGCGAAGGGTCTTACCACTTCGGCGTAGGGTTCCAACACTTTTTCGAAGGATCCCAGGACTTTGGCGAAGGGTTCCCAACACTTTAGCGAAGGGTCGTAACATTTTAGGGAAAGGTCCCAAGTCTTTGGCGAAGGGTTCCAACACTTTAGCGAAAGGTCCCAAGACTTTGGCGAAGGGTGCCAACACTTAAGCGAAGGGTCCCAACACTTTAGCGAAGGGTCCCAAGACTTTGGCGAAGTGTGCCAACACTTTAGCGAAGGGTCCCAATATTCTAGCGAAGGGTCTCAATACATAGCGAAGGGTCACAACACGTTGGCGAAGGGTCCCAAGATTTTGGCGAAGGGTCCCCAGACTTTGACGAATGTCCCAAGATTTTGGCGAAGGGTCTCAACACTTTAGCGAAAGTTCCCAACACTTTAGCGAAAGGTCCCAAGACTTAGACGAAGGGTCTCAACACTTTAGCGAATGGTTCCAACACTTAAGCGAAAGGTCCCAACACTTCGGCGAAGGGTCACAACACTTCGGCGAAGGGTCACAACACTTCGGCGAAGGGTCACAACACTTTGGCGAAGGGTCCCAAGACTTTGGCGAAGGGTCCCAACACTTTAGCGAAGGGTTCCAAAACTTTGGTGAAGGGCCCCAACATCTTAGGGAAGGGTTCCTACACTCTAGCGAAGGGTCTTACCACTTCGGCGTAGGGTTCAAACACTTTTTCGAAGGATCCCAGGACTTTGGCGAAGGGTTCCCAACACTTTAGCGAAGGGTCGTAACATTTTAGGGAAAGGTCCCAAGTCTTTGGCGAAGGGTTCCAACACTTTAGCGAAAGGTCCCAAGACTTTGGCGAAGGGTGCCAATACTTAAGCGAAGGGTCCCAACACTTTAGCGAAGGGTCCCAAGACTTTGGCGAAGTGTGCCAACACTTTAGCGAAAGGTCCCAATATTCAAGCGAAGGGTCTCAATACATAGCGAAGGGTCACAACACGTTGGCGAAGGGTCCCAAGACTTTGGCGAAGGGTCCCCAGACTTTGGCGAATGTCCCAAGATTTTGGCGAAGGGTCTCAACACTTAGCGAAGGGTCCCAACACTTTGGAGAAGGGTCCCAAGACTTTGGCGGAGGACCCAACACTTTAGCGAATGGTCCCAACACTTTGGAAAAGGGTCCCAACACTTCGGCAAAGGGTCACAACACTTCGGCGAAGGGTCACAACACTTTGGCGAAGGGTCCCAAGACTTTGGCGAAGGGTCCCAGCACTTTAGAGAAGGTTCCCAACACTTTAGCGAAGCGTCCCATTACTTCGGCGAAGGGTCCCAACATATTTGGGGGTCTACAGTTTGGTCGAAAATTGGTAATTTTCGACAAAAAATGGGTGTTTCTTGGGTCTAAATAGGAGATAAGTAATATATAGTAAGGACAATAATCTATAAATAGTCGTTAATAAATAGTACTATACCCTCCTTTGCACCAAAATATCCGAATTAAGACCCTTAACTCGGAAATTTGTAATCGATGGAGGGTACAATCGGACCGCGCCAATCGTGCCCCCCACCACTTAAGTTTTAAGGAAATAGTACCCGAACGATACTAAAATTGCTTCAACGATACCCAACAGTCGTTGCGGATGTTGTCCTTGATGTCCCTGTTGAGTGTGGAACACGTTGATCAGCCTGCCACTCTACCCTCCGGTCACCGGCAAAATCACCATTAACGTGCTTAAACACTCAAATTACACTCGAGGGAGGGTACCCAACCCTTCACCAAAACACACAATCTCTCTATCAGAAACGATATAAATCAATCTGAAACAACAACAAATAGGAAGGCCAGATCACATCTCGTCCGGAAATAACATATAAACTGTCACTTTATGTTTTTTACTGTTTTTGGTCTTTTTTGGATTTTTTTTACTGTTTTTTGTACTTTTTTGTTTTTAAATAAATTTATTTTTGGCTTTTTCTTGGTTATACACTATTTTTGTTTGGTTTTACGCTTTCTCTTTAATTGTTTTTGGTCCTGGGACCTCAGGACAAGCGGGCTCTAGATTTCCCACCTAACCCTCCGGCCCCCGGAATTTTCGGTGTTAACTAAGTTAAAAAGCTAAATTGCACTAGACGGAGGGTACGCACCTTCCCCCTAGTACAACAACGGTCATTAAGGCCTCTAACTCGGGCTTACGCCCGGAGCGGAGGGTACGTCGCTGAAACGCTTGCTGATCATGATGGTTTCATGCCTTTAACAGGCCCACCCAGGAGCGCCATAAAAACGTCTATGTAACATTCGCCCAAATATCACACAGCGACGGAGCGTAGAAAAAGTACCTATCAACGACTGGCAGGCGTCAGTTACCTTAATTCTACTCGTTTTTCACCGTCTCGACCTTGCCAGTTGATTTTCTGGTCTGTTTAGGGCAAAGTAAAAAGTTACCATTTTTAGGCCATCAGTCAAACGACTTTTGATCAGCTTTCGTTTGCATGCGAACACAACCACATAGCTGAGTCTCGGATCCTCAGACCACGTGATTGTCATTAAAAACACGGCTCGAACAACCTATTTTATTATGTTTTTGTGTGACAGTTTTATATTAAATCCATTGGAGATGGATTGACCCTTTCCTTTTTCTATCTACTCATGCTCTGAAATATTAAATAATAACGGTGTTAATTAAGATCTAGGACATTACAGCAGCTGTTATAGTCAGTTTTCACAGTCCCTTCACATATAACAGTCTCTGGGGGACCAAGCCTCCGCTCCCGTGAGTTTCTTGAGATAACACTCCTATATTTCGTGTCCCGGGAGGGTTCCGTGGTATTTCTCTTCCCCCCACTGAAGCCTCCGTCTCCACAAATATCTGTCGCTAAGGTCCTTATCGTGTGTTCTTGCCACGATAAGAGGCTCCGTGTTTTTTTTGTCTCTGATACAACTGTTCTTCACAATCTATATCGTGGTTCTGATTTTCGTCTTTTTTATTCAAAATGGCCGTCTTTTTTCTATTTCTCAGAAATGTTCTTCTTCCGATCGAAATTTTAAAAATAAAAATTCTAGAACATTCTGACCCTCCGTCGCAACACTTTTCTGTTCATAAGGCCTTTAGTCACTCTTTTTTCTGTCGCGGGAAGGTTGTGCTGTGTCATCCGGCAGAATGGCACAGGCCCAATACTTTGACGAAGGGTCCCAACTTTCTAGCGAAGGGTCTCAATACATAGCGAAGGGTCACAACACGTTGGTGAAGGGTCCCAAGACTTTGGCGAAGGGTCCCCAGACTTTGGCGAAGGGTCCCAAGATTCCGGCGAAGGGTCTCAAGACTTCAGCGAAGGGTCCCAACAC
Source organism: Symsagittifera roscoffensis (assembly GCF_963678635.1). Classification (NCBI taxonomy): domain Eukaryota; kingdom Metazoa; phylum Xenacoelomorpha; order Acoela; family Convolutidae; genus Symsagittifera; species Symsagittifera roscoffensis. The sequence goes on from NC_087064.1 coordinate 26,195,640, forward strand.
TTTGGCGAAGGGTCCCAAGACTTTGGCGAAGGTCCCAACACTTTAGCGAATGGCCCCAACACCTTGGAAAAGGGTCCCAACACTTCGGCGAAGGGTCACAACAGTTCGGCGAAGGGTCCCAACCCTTTGGCGAAGGGTCTCAAGACTTTGGCGGAGGTTCCCAACACTCTAGCTAAGGGTCCCAGCACATTAGCGAAGGGTCCCAACACTTAAGCGAAGGGTTCCAAAACTTTGGTGAAGGGCCCCAACACCTTAGGGAAGGGTTCCTACACTCTAGCGAAGGGTCTTACCACTTCGGCGTAGGGTTCCAACACTTTTTCGAAGGATCCCAGGACTTTGGCGAAGGGTTCCCAACACTTTAGCGAAGGGTCGTAACATTTTAGGGAAAGGTCCCAAGTCTTTGGCGAAGGGTTCCAACACTTTAGCGAAAGGTCCCAAGACTTTGGCGAAGGGTGCCAACACTTAAGCGAAGGGTCCCAACACTTTAGCGAAGGGTCCCAAGACTTTGGCGAAGTGTGCCAACACTTTAGCGAAGGGTCCCAATATTCTAGCGAAGGGTCTCAATACATAGCGAAGGGTCACAACACGTTGGCGAAGGGTCCCAAGATTTTGGCGAAGGGTCCCCAGACTTTGACGAATGTCCCAAGATTTTGGCGAAGGGTCTCAACACTTTAGCGAAAGTTCCCAACACTTTAGCGAAAGGTCCCAAGACTTAGACGAAGGGTCTCAACACTTTAGCGAATGGTTCCAACACTTAAGCGAAAGGTCCCAACACTTCGGCGAAGGGTCACAACACTTCGGCGAAGGGTCACAACACTTTGGCGAAGGGTCCCAAGACTTTGGCGAAGGGCCCCAACACCTTAGGGAAGGGTTCCTACACTCTAGCGAAGGGTCTTACCACTTCGGCATAGGGTTCCAACACTTTTTCGAAGGATCCCAGGACTTTGGCGAAGGGTTCCCAACACTTTAGCGAAGGGTCGTAACATTTTAGGGAAAGGTCCCAAGTCTTTGGCGAAGGGTTCCAACACTTTACCGAAAGGTCCCAAGACTTTGGCGAAGGGTATCAATACTTAAGCGAAGGGTCCCAACACTTTAGCGTAGGGTCCCAAGACTTTGGCGAAGTGTGCCAACACTTTAGCGAAAGGTCCCAATATTCAAGCGAAGGGTCTCAATACATAGCGAAGGGTCACAACACGTTGGCGAAGGGTCCCAAGACTTTGGCGAAGGGTCCCCAGACTTTGGCGAATGTCCCAAGATTTTGGCGAAGGGTCTCAACACTTTAGCGAAGGGTCCCAACACTTTGGAGAAGGGTCCCAAGACTTTGGCGGAGGACCCAACACTTTAGCGAATGGTCCCAACACTTTGGAAAAGGGTCCCAACACTTCGGCGAAGGGTCACAACACTTCGGCGAAGGGTCACAACACTTTGGCGAAGGGTCCCAAGACTTTGGCGAAGGGTCCCAGCACTTTAGCGAAGGTTCCCAACACTTTAGCGAAGCGTCCCATTACTTCGGCGAAGGGTCCCAACACAATGGCGAAGGGCCCAATACTTTGGCGAAGGGTCCCAACTTTCTAGCAAAGGGTCTCAATACATAGCGAAGGGTCACAATACGTTGGTGAAGGGTCCCAAGACTTTGGCGAAGGGTCCCCAGACTTTGGCGAAGGGTCCCAAGATTTCGGCGAAGGGTCTCAAGACTTCAGCGAAGGGTCCCAACACTTTGGCGAAGGGTCCCAAGACTTTGGCGAAGGTCCCAACACTTTAGCGAATGGTCCCAACACCTTGGAAAAGGGTCCCAACACTTCGGCGAAGGGTCACAACAGTTCGGCGAAGGGTCCCAACCCTTTGGCGAAGGGTCTCAAGACTTTGGCGAAGGTTCCCAACACTCTAGCTAAGGGTCCCAGCACATTAGCGAAGGGTCCCAACACTTAAGCGAAGGGTTCCAAAACTTTGGTGAAGGGCCCCAACACCTTAGGGAAGGGTTCCTACACTCTAGCGAAGGGTCTTACCACTTCGGCGTAGGGTTCCAACACTTTTTCGAAGGATCCCAGGACTTTGGCGAAGGGTTCCCAACACTTTAGCGAAGGGTCGTAACATTTTAGGGAAAGGTCCCAAGTCTTTGGCGAAGGGTTCCAACACTTTAGCGAAAGGTCCCAAGACTTTGGCGAAGGGTGCCAACATTTAAGCGAAGGGTCCCAACACTTTAGCGAAGGGTCCCAAGACTTTGGCGAAGTGTGCCAACACTTTAGCGAAGGGTCCCAATATTCTAGCGAAGGGTCTCAATACATAGCGAAGGGTCACAACACGTTGGCGAAGGATCCCAAGATTTTGGCGAAGGGTCCCCAGACTTTGACGAATGTCCCAAGATTTTGGCGAAGGGTCTCAACACTTTAGCGAAAGTTCCCAACACTTTAGCGAAAGGTCCCAAGACTTAGACGAAGGGTCTCAACACTTTAGCGAATGGTTCCAACACTTAAGCGAAAGGTCCCAACACTTCGGCGAAGGGTCACAACACTTCGGCGAAGGGTCACAACACTTTGGCGAAGGGTCCCAAGACTTTGGCGAAGGGTCCCAACACTTTAGCGAAGGGTTCCAAAACTTTGGTGAAGGGCCCCAACACCTTAGGGAAGGGTTCCTACACTCTAGCGAAGGGTCTTACCACTTCGGCGTAGGGTTCCAACACTTTTTCGAAGGATCCCAGGACTTTGGCGAAGGGTTCCCAACACTTTAGCGAAGGGTCGTAACATTTTAGGGAAAGGTCCCAAGTCTTTGGCGAAGGGTTCCAACACTTTAGCGAAAGATCCCAAGACTTTGGCGAAGGGTGCCATTACTTAAGCGAAGGGTCCCAACACTTTAGCGAAGGGTCCCAAGACTTTGGCGAAGTGTGCCAACACTTTAGCGAAAGGTCCCAATATTCAAGCGAAGGGTCTCAATACATAGCGAAGGGTCACAACACGTTGGCGAAGGGTCCCAAGACTTTGGCGAAGGGTCCCCAGACTTTGGCGAATGTCCCAAGATTTTGGCGAAGGATCTCAACACTTTAGCGAAGGGTCCCAACACTTTGGAGAAGGGTCCCAAGACTTTGGCGGAGGACCCAAAACTTTAGCGAATGGTCCCAACACTTTGGAAAAGGGTCCCAACACTTCGGCGAAGGGTCACAACACTTCGGCGAAGGGTCACAACACTTTGGCGAAGGGTCCCAAGACTTTGGCGAAGGGTCCCAGCACTTTAGCGAAGGGTCCCAACACTTTAGCGAAGCGTCCCATTACTTCGGCGAAGGGTCCCAACACAATGGCGAAGGATCCCAATACTTTGGCGAAGGGTCCCAACTTTCTAGCGAAGGGTCTCAATACATAGCGAAGGGTCACAACACGTTGGTGAAGGGTCCCAAGACTTTGGCGAAGGGTCCCCAGACTTTGGCGAAGGGTCCCAAGATTTCGGCGAAGGGTCTCAAGACTTCAGCGAGGGTCCCAACACTTTGGCGAAGGGTCCCAAGACTTTGGCGAAGGTCCCAACACTTTAGCGAATGGTCCCAACACCTTGGAAAAGGGTCCCAACACTTCGGCGAAGGGTCACAACAGTTCGGCGAAGGGTCCCAACCCTTTGGCGAAGGGTCTCAAGACTTTGGCGAAGGTTCCCAACACTCTAGCTAAGGGTCCCAGCACATTAGCGAAGGGTCCCAACACTTAAGCGAAGGGTTCCAAAACTTTGGTGAAGGGCCCCAACACCTTAGGGAAGGGTTCCTACACTCTAGCGAAGGGTCTTACCACTTCGGCGTAGGGTTCCAACACTTTTTCGAAGGATCCCAGGACTTTGGCGAAGGGTTCCCAACACTTTAGCGAAGGGTCGTAACATTTTAGGGAAAGGTCCCAAGTCTTTGGCGAAGGGTTCCAACACTTTAGCGAAAGGTCCCAAGACTTTGGCGAAGGGTGCCAACACTTAAGCGAAGGGTCCCAACACTTTAGCGAAGGGTCCCAAGACTTTGGCGAAGTGTGCCAACACTTTAGCGAAGGGTCCCAATATTCTAGCGAAGGGTCTCAATACATAGCGAAGGGTCACAACACGTTGGCGAAGGGTCCCAAGATTTTGGCGAAGGGTCCCCAGACTTTGACGAATGTCCCAAGATTTTGGCGAAGGGTCTCAACACTTTAGCGAAAGTTCCCAACACTTTAGCGAAAGGTCCCAAGACTTAGTAGAAGGGTCTCAACACTTTAGCGAATGGTTCCAACACTTAAGCGAAAGGTCCCAACACTTCGGCGAAGGGTCACAACACTTCGGCGAAGGGTCACAACATTTTGGCGAAGGGTCCCAAAACTTTGGCGAAGGGTCCCAACACTTTAGCGAAGGGTTCCAAAACTTTGGCGAAGGGCCCCAACACCTTAGGGAAGGGTTCCTACACTCTAGCGAAGGGTCTTACCACTTCGGCGTAGGGTTCCAACACTTTTTCGAAGGATCCCAGGACTTTGGCGAAGGGTTCCCAACACTTTAGCGAAGGGTCGTAACATTTTAGGGAAAGGTCCCAAGTCTTTGGCGAAGGGTTCCAACACTTTAGCGAAAGGTCCCAAGACTTTGGCGAAGGGTGCCAATACTTAAGCGAAGGGTCCCAACACTTTAGCGAAGGGTCCCAAGACTTTGGCGAAGTGTGCCAACACTTTAGCGAAAGGTCCCAATATTCAAGCGAAGGGTCTCAATACATAGCGAAGGGTCACAACACGTTGGCGAAGGGTCCCAAGACTTTGGCGAAGGGTCCCCAGACTTTGGCGAATGTCCCAAGATTTTGGCGAAGGGTCTCAACACTTTAGCGAAGGGTCCCAACACTTTGGAGAAGGGTCCCAAGACTTTGGCGGAGGACCCAACACTTTAGCGAATGGTCCCAACACTTTGGAAAAGGGTCCCAACACTTCGGCGAAGGGTCACAACACTTCGGCGAAGGGTCACAACACTTTGGCGAAGGGTCCCAAGACTTTGGCGAAGGGTCCCAGCACTTTAGCGAAGGTTCCCAACACTTTAGCGAAGCGTCCCATTACTTCGGCGAAGGGTCCCAACACAATGGCGAAGGGCCCAATACTTTGGCGAAGGGTCCCAACTTTCTAGCGAAGGGTCTCAATACATAGCGAAGGGTCACAACACGTTGGTGAAGGGTCCCAAGACTTTGGCGAAGGGTCCCCAGACTTTGGCGAAGGGTCCCAAGATTTCGGCGAAGGGTCTCAAGACTTCAGCGAAGGGTCCCAACACTTTGGCGAAGGGTCCCAAGACTTTGGCGAAGGTCCCAACACTTTAGCGAATGGTCCCAACACCTTGGAAAAGGGTCCCAACACTTCGGCGAAGGGTCACAACAGTTCGGCGAAGGGTCCCAACCCTTTGGCGAAGGGTCTCAAGACTTTGGCGAAGGTTCCCAACACTCTAGCTAAGGGTCCCAGCACATTAGCGAAGGGTCCCAACACTTAAGCGAAGGGTTCCAAAACTTTGGTGAAGGGCCCCAACACCTTAGGGAAGGGTTCCTACACTCTAGCGAAGGGTCTTACCACTTCGGCGTAGGGTTCCAACTCTTTTTCGAAGGATCCCAGGACTTTGGCGAAGGGTTCCCAACACTTTAGCGAAGGGTCGTAACATTTTAGGGAAAGGTTCCAAGTCTTTGGCGAAGGGTTCGAACACTTTAGCGAAAGGTCCGAAGACTTTGGCGAAGGGTGCCAACACTTAAGCGAAGGGTCCTAACACTTTAGCGAAGGGTCCCAAGACTTTGGCGAAGTGTGCCAACACTTTAGCGAAGGGTCCCAATATTCTAGCGAAGGGTCTCAATACATAGCGAAGGGTCACAACACGTTGGCGAAGGGTCCCAAGATTTTGACGAAGGGTCCCCAGACTTTGACGAATGTCCCAAGATTTTGGCGAAGGGTCTCAACACTTTAGCGAAAGTTCCCAACACTTTAGCGAAAGGTCCCAAGACTTAGACGAAGGGTCTCAACACTTTAGCGAATGGTTCCAACACTTAAGCGAAAGGTCCCAACACTTCGGCGAAGGGTCACAACACTTCGGCGAAGGGTCACAACACTTTGGCGAAGGGTCCCAAGACTTTGGCGAAGGGTCCCAACACTTTAGCGAAGGGTTCCAAAACTTTGGTGAAGGGCCCCAACACCTTAGGGAAGGGTTCCTACACTCTAGCGAAGGGTCTTACCACTTCGGCGTAGGGTTCCAACACTTTTTCGAAGGATCCCAGGACTTTGGCGAAGGGTTCCCAACACTTTAGCGAAGGGTCGTAACATTTTAGGGAAAGGTCCCAAGTCTTTGGCGAAGGGTTCCAACACTTTAGCGAAAGGTCCCAAGACTTTGGCGAAGGGTGCCAATACTTAAGCGAAGGGTCCCAACACTTTAGCGAAGGGTCCCAAGACTTTGGCGAAGTGTGCCAACACTTTAGCGAAAGGTCCCAATATTCAAGCGAAGGGTCTCAATACATAGCGAAGGGTCACAACACGTTGGCGAAGGGTCCCAAGACTTTGGCGAAGGGTCCCCAGACTTTGGCGAATGTCCCAAGATTTTGGCGAAGGGTCTCAACACTTTAGCGAAGGGTCCCAAGACTTTGGCGAAGTGTGCCAACACTTTAGCGAAAGGTCCCAATGTTCAAGCGAAGGGTCTCAATACGTAGCGAAGGGTCACAACACGTTGGCGAAGGGTCCCAAGACTTTGGCGAAGGGTCCCCAGACTTTGGCGAAGGGTCTCAACACTTTAGCGAAGGGTCCCAACACTTTGGAGAAGGGTCCCAAGACTTTGGCGGAGGACCCAACACTTTAGCGAATGGTCCCAACACTTTGGAAAAGGGTCCCAACACTTCGGCGAAGGGTCACAACACTTCGGCGAAGGGTCACAACACTTTGGCGAAGGGTCCCAAGACTTTGGCGAAGGGTCCCAGCACTTTAGCGAAGGTTCCCAACACTTTAGCGAAGCGTCCCATTACTTCGGCGAAGGGTCCCAACACAATGGCGAAGGGCCCAATACTTTGGCGAAGGGTCCCAACTTTCTAGCGAAGGGTCTCAATACATAGCGAAGGGTCACAACACGTTGGCGAAGGGTCCCAAGACTTTGGCGAAGGGTCCCCAGACTTTGGCGAAGGGTCCCAAGATTTCGGCGAAGGGTCTCAAGACTTCAGCGAAGGGTCCCAACACATTGGCGAAGGGTCCCAAGACTTTGGCGAAGGTCCCAACACTTTAGCGAATGGTCCCAACACCTTGGAAAAGGGTCCCAACACTTCGGCAAAGGGTCACAACAGTTCGGCGAAGGGTCCCAACCCTTTGGCGAAGGGTCTCAAGACTTTGGCGAAGGTTCCCAACACTCTAGCTAAGGGTCCCAGCACATTAGCGAAGGGTCCCAACACTTAAGCGAAGGGTTCCAAAACTTTGGTGAAGGGCCCCAACACCTTAGGGAAGGGTTCCTACACTCTAGCGAAGGGTCTTACCACTTCGGCGTAGGGTTCCAACACTTTTTCGAAGGATCCCAGGACTTTGGCGAAGGGTTCCCAACACTTTAGCGAAGGGTCGTAACATTTTAGGGAAAGGTCCCAAGTCTTTGGCGAAGGGTTCCAACAATTTAGCGAAAGGTCCCAAGACTTTGGCGAAGGGTGCCAACACTTAAGCGAAGGGTCCCAACACTTTAGCGAAGGGTCCCAAGACTTTGGCGAATTGTGCCAACACTTTAGCGAAGGGTCCCAATATTCTAGCGAAGGGTCTCAATACATAGCGAAGGGTCACAACACGTTGGCGAAGGGTCCCAAGATTTTGGCGAAGGGTCCCCAGACTTTGACGAATGTCCCAAGATTTTGGCGAAGGGTCTCAACACTTTAGCGAAAGTTCCCAACACTTTAGCGAAAGGTCCCAAGACTTAGACGAAGGGTCTCAACACTTTAGCGAATGGTTCCAACACTTAAGCGAAAGGTCCCAACACTTCGGCGAAGGGTCACAACACTTCGGCGAAGGGTCACAACACTTTGGCGAAGGGTCCCAAGACTTTGGCGAAGGGTCCCAACACTTTAGCGAAGGGTTCCAAAACTTTGGTGAAGGGCCCCAACACCTTAGGGAAGGGTTCCTACACTCTAGCGAAGGGTCTTACCACTTCGGCGTAGGGTTCCAACACTTTTTCGAAGGATCCCAGGACTTTGGCGAAGGGTTCCCAACACTTTAGCGAAGGGTCGTAGCATTTTAGGGAAAGGTCCCAAGTCTTTGGCGAAGGGTTCCAACACTTTAGCGAAAGGTCCCAAGACTTTGGCGAAGGGTGCCAATACTTATGCGAAGGGTCCCAACACTTTAGCGAAGGGTCCCAAGACTTTGGCGAAGTGTGCCAACACTTTAGCGAAAGGTCCCAATATTCAAGCGAAGGGTCTCAATACATAGCGAAGGGTCACAACACGTTGGCGAAGGGTCCCAAGACTTTGGCGAAGGGTCCCCAGACTTTGGCGAATGTCCCAAGATTTTGGCGAAGGGTCTCAACACTTTAGCGAAGGGTCCCAACACTTTGGAGAAGGGTCCCAAGACTTTGGCGGAGGACCCAACACTTTAGCGAATGGTCCCAACACTTTGGAAAAGGGTCCCAACACTTCGGCGAAGGGTCACAACACTTCGGCGAAGGGTCACAACACTTTGGCGAAGGGTCCCAAGACTTTGGCGAAGGGTCCCAGCACTTTAGCGAAGGTTCCCAACACTTTAGCGAAGCGTCCCATTACTTCGGCGAAGGGTCCCAACACAATGGCGAAGGGCCCAATACTTTGGCGAAGGGTCCCAACTTTCTAGCGAAGGGTCTCAATACATAGCGAAGGGTCACAACACGTTGGTGAAGGGTCCCAAGACTTTGGCGAAGGGTCCCCAGACTTTGGCGAAGGGTCCCAAGATTTCGGCGAAGGGTCTCAAGACTTCAGCGAAGGGTCCCAACACTTTGGCGAAGGGTCCCAAGACTTTGGCGAAGGTCCCAACACTTTAGCGAATGGTCCCAACACCTTGGAAAAGGGTCCCAACACTTCGGCGAAGGGTCACAACAGTTCGGCGAAGGGTCCCAACCCTTTGGCGAAGGGTCTCAAGACTTTGGCGAAGGGTCCCAAGACTTTGGCGAAGGGTCCCCAGACTTTGGCGAATGTCCCAAGATTTTGGCGAAGGGTCTCAACACTTTAGCGAAGGGTCCCAACACTTTGGAGAAGGGTCCCAAGACTTTAACGGAGGACCCAACACTTTAGCGAATGGTCCCAACACTTTGGAAAAGGGTCCCAACACTTCGGCGAAGGGTCACAACACTTCGGCGAAGGGTCACAACACTTTGGCGAAGGGTCCCAAGACTTTGGCGAAGGGTCCCAGCACTTTAGCGAAGGTTCCCAACACTTTAGCGAAGCGTCCCATTACTTCGGCGAAGGGTCCCAACACAATGGCGAAGGGCCCAATACTTTGGCGAAGGGTCCCAACTTTCTAGCGAAGGGTCTCAATACATAGCGAAGGGTCACAACACGTTGGTGAAGGGTCCCAAGACTTTGGCGAAGGGTCCCCAGACTTTGGCTAAGGGTCCCAAGATTTCGGCGAAGGGTCTCAAGACTTCAGCGAAGGGTCCCAACACTTTGGCGAAGGGTCCCAAGACTTTGGCGAAGGTCCCAACACTTTAGCGAATGGTCCCAACACCTTGGAAAAGGGTCCCAACACTTCGGCGAAGGGTCACAACAGTTCGGCGAAGGGTCCCAACCCTTTGGCGAAGGGTCTCAAGACTTTGGCGAAGGTTCCCAACACTCTAGCTAAGGGTCCCAGCACATTAGCGAAGGGTCCCAACACTTAAGCGAAGGGTTCCAAAACTTTGGTGAAGGGCCCCAACACCTTAGGGAAGGGTTCATACACTCTAGCGAAGGGTCCCAAGACTTTGGCGAAGGGTGCCAATACTTAAGCGAAGGATCCCAGGACTTTGGCGAAGGGTTCCCAACACTTTAGCGAAGGGTCGTAACATTTTAGGGAAAGGTCCCAATATTCAAGCGAAGGGTCTCAATACATAGCGAAGGGTCACAACACGTTGGCGAAGGGTCCCTAGACTTTGGCGAAGGGTCCCCAGACTTTGGCGAATGTCCCAACATTTTGGCGAAGGGTCTCAACACTTTAGCGAAGGGTCCCAACACTTTGGAGAAGGGTCCCAAGACTTTGGCGGAGGACCCAACACTTTAGCGAATGGTCCCAACACTTTGGAAAAGGGTCCCAACACTTCGGCGAAGGGTCACAACACTTCGGCGAAGGGTCACAACACTTTGGCGAAGGGTCCCAAGACTTTGGCGAAGGGTCCCAGCACTTTAGCGAAGGTTCCCAACACTTTAGCGAAGCGTCCCATTACTTCGGCGAAGGGTCCCAACACAATGGCGAAGGATCCCAATACTTTGGCGAAGGGTCCCAACTTTCTAGCGAAGGGTCTCAATACATAGCGAAGGGTCACAACACGTTGGTGAAGGGTCCCAAGACTTTGGCGAAGGGTCCCCAGACTTTGGCGAAGGGTCCCAAGATTTCGGCGAAGGGTCTCAAGACTTCAGCGAAGGGTCCCAACACTTTGGCGAAGGGTCCCAAGACTTTGGCGAAGGTCCCAACACTTTAGCGAATGGTCCCAACACCTTGGAAAAGGGTCCCAACACTTCGGCGAAGGGTCACAACAGTTCGGCGAAGGGTCCCAACCCTTTGGCGAAGGGTCTCAAGACTTTGGCGAAGGTTCCCAACACTCTAGCTAAGGGTCCCAGCACATTAGCGAAGGGTCCCAACACTTAAGCGAAGGGTTCCAAAACTTTGGTGAAGGGCCCCAACACCTTAGGGAAGGGTTCCTACACTCTAGCGAAGGGTCTTACCATTTCGGCGTAGGGTTCCAACACTTTTTCGAAGGATCCCAGGACTTTGGCGAAGGGTTCCCAACACTTTAGCGAAGGGTCGTAACATTTTAGGGAAAGGTCCCAAGTCTTTGGCGAAGGGTTCCAACACTTTAGCGAAAGGTCCCAAGACTTTGGCGAAGGGTGCCAACACTTAAGCGAAGGGTCCCAACACTTTAGCGAAGGGTCCCAAGACTTTGGCGAAGTGTGCCAACACTTTAGCGAAGGGTCCCAATATTCTAGCGAAGGGTCTCAATACATAGCGAAGGGTCACAACACGTTGGCGAAGGGTCCCAAGATTTTGGCGAAGGGTCTCAACACTTTAGCGAATGGTTCCAACACTTAAGCGAAAGGTCCCAACACTTCGGCGAAGGGTCACAACACTTCGGCGAAGGGTCACAACACTTTGGCGAAGGGTCCCAAGACTTTGGCGAAGGGTCCCAACACTTTAGCGAAGGGTTCCAAAACTTTGGTGAAGGGCCCCAACGCCTTAGGGAAGGGTTCCTACACTCTAGCGAAGGGTCTTACCACTTCGGCGTAGGGTTCCAACACTTTTTCGAAGGATCCCAGGACTTTGGCGAAGGGTTCCCAACACTTTAGCGAAGGGTCGTAACATTTTAGGGAAAGGTCCCAAGTCTTTGGCGAAGGGTTCCAACACTTTAGCGAAAGGTCCCAAGACTTTGGCGAAGGGTGCCAATACTTAAGCGAAGTACCCAACACTTTAGCGAAAGGTCCCAAGACTTAGACGAAGGGTCTCAACACTTTAGCGAATGGTTCCAACACTTAAGCGAAAGGTCCCAACACTTCGGCGAAGGGTCACAACACTTCGGCGAAGGGTCACAACACTTTGGCGAAGGGTCCCAAGACTTTGGCGAAGGGTCCCAACACTTTAGCGAAGGGTTCCAAAACTTTGGTGAAGGGCCCCAACACCTTAGGGAAGGGTTCCTACACTCTAGCGAAGGGTCTTACCACTTCGGCGTAGGGTTCCAACACTTTTTCGAAGGATCCCAGGACTTTGGCGAAGGGTTCCCAACACTTTAGCGAAGGGTCGTAACATTTTAGGGAAAGGTCCCAAGTCTTTGGCGAAGGGTTCCAACACTTAAGCGAAAGGTCCCAAGACTTTGGCGAAGGGTGCCAATACTTAAGCGAATGGTCCCAACACCTTGGAAAAGGGTCCCAACACTTCGGCGAAGGGTCACAACAGTTCGGCGAAGGGTCCCAACCCTTTGGCGAAGGGTCTCAAGACTTTGGCGAAGGGTTCCACCACTCTAGCTAAGGGTCCCAACACATTAGCGAAGGGTCCCAACACTTAAGCGAAGGGTCACAACACTCTAGCGAAAGGTCCCAACACTTTAGCGAAGTGTCCCAAAACTTTGGTGAAGGGCTCAACACTTAAGGGAAGGGTTCCAACACTCTAGCGAAGGGTCTCACTACTTCGGCGAAGGGTCCCAACAATTTTGCGAAGGATCTCAGGACTTTGGCGAAGGACCTCAACACTTTGGCGAAGGGTCCCAACACTTTGGCGAAGGGTCCCAACACTTTAGAGAAGGGTCCCAAGACTTTGGCGAAGTGTGCCAATGCTTTAGCGAAGGGTCCCAATATTCTAGCGAAGTTTCTCAATACTCTAGCGAAGGGTCACAACACTTTGGCGAAGGGTCCCAAGACTTTGGCTAAGGGTCCCAGACTTAGGCGAAGGGTCCCAAGATTTTGGCGAAAGGTCCCAACACTTTAGCGAAGGGTCCCAACACTTTGGCGAACGGTCCCAAGACATTGACGAAGTCCCAACACTTTAGCGAAGGTTCCCAAAACTTCGGAAAAGGGTCACAACATTTTGACGAAGGGTCCCAAGACCTTGGCGAAGAGTCCCAACACTTTAGCGAAGGGTACCAACACTTTGGCGAAGGTTCCCAACACTTCGGCGAAGGGACCCAACACTTTAGCGAAGGGTCCCAACACTTGAGATAAGGGTCCTAACACTTCGCGAAGGGAGAAGACATTTGATATAAAGTTACTAAAACACTTGGGAAGGAAATTAGGATTAACAAACTGAACTTCGGAGTCTGAAAAAGTGTTGACCTGTAATTGTTTTATCTAGTTTGAAGAACATTTGAGTTTTTTTTTATTTTGGTTAGTTTTTTAAAAAGAATTTGTACATATTAGAATTGTAGATAAAAGAAAATTGTAGATAAAAATCATGAAAAGAACAAGCAAGAGTGTCATTACCAGAAAGAAAAGGGGTAGGACTTAAGCCAAAACAACAGTCGTAACAATGAAAGCAAGCTCACACAATCCCGAGAGTAATGAGAAAAAAAATTCAATTAACATGGTCAACTTAAGAAGCAACAAAGTGCAAAAACTGGAGAAAAATTAATTGATCAAAAGACTGCGACCGTCACATAGATTGGTCTTGAGACGCTTGAGACCGTCGCAGAGATACATCTTGAGACGCTGGAGCAAAGCATAGATGAAATGGAACGGAGAACGACGGATTCGACACCTATGAAGAATGCAGAAGAGCCAGTAATAAAGACAATAGAGTTTCCACCAAAAAGCAACGGAGAAGAAATTACCAACAACACACCAGACACAAAAAAAGACGACTAACAAACGAAGAGAACATCGTTCAAGGAGAAGTAGGCGGCGATGGTTGGAATGAAACCAAGAGAAAAAGAGGAGGTACCAACAGTGACTGAAAAAAAAATTAAGGTACGGTTTCCGCGATAACAACGGAAACTAACCAGGAGAAGGAGCAAGACACAAAGGGAACAGCAGGTCATTAAAATGAGCGACAGAGTCAAACGTACCTTTAGTTGAGCTGGGGGACTTGAGGACAAAATTGGAACAGATAGACAAATAACTAAAGTGCGGTGCGGAAGACCGCCAGGAGTTGAAGAAGGAATTGCGACATAACAAGAGTGAATGCCTAGATAATTGTTTTGTCCTGGCGATGGCCACTGAAGAGAAGCTACAACCGATGGCGGACAAAGTGGATACAGCAGATAAGGAGCGAGAGAAACATATCAAGAAAGATATGGAGGAGATGATGAACCGGTATGTTACCGTGAATGACAAGTTGTGGAACCTAGAGACGAGAATGGACACAATGAACAGGGACCAAGCACAAATTTCTTGTGCCATACAATCGAAACTCTTATGCTCAGGAGCAAAAAGTAGCAGATAAAACAGAAAAGCAACCTGGAACAAGAGTCGATTTTGTGGAACCGCAACGCAAGAAACAGGAGTCTACACCATTACCCCGGATCGACAACAGCATAGGGTCAGGGATGAGGATGACCAAAACTGCTATTAAAAGGGGAGCCTCAAACTCGACAAGGGTAACAGGGGATTCAAGTGCACACACGAGTATAACACCTGATAACATAACATGGGCGAAAACCTGGAAAAAGATGAACAGGACACTTGAGACATTCGCCACAAGGAACACAGACTCGAGTGATAGAGGAGGTGGTAAATCCTGACAGACCTTTAAGAAACCGAAGGAAGTCAAAGACGATTAAGATGATTGCATAGATACCTGGGTTGAGCTAATGAGACCACATCTTGAGCAAGACAACCTGAATGATGAGAGATAGACTTGCACCGCAAAATTAAGCAGTTTAGAGGGCACAGCTTTAAAGTGCGTGTTGGACAAGAAGAAGGAGGAGCGTGTTATCGCAGACAAAATCTTTGAAAAACTGTTGAATCGATTTGGATCAAGAATAAAGGGACATCAAGCGATGATGAGAATTGAAAAAAAGACGGAGAGATGACGAATCGATTGATCAATATCTGGATGATCTTGAGAGCTTGCGAAGAAGAAGCGACCAGAGGAATCGACTAACAGTAGAAACTTTAGCATCGCATCAAATTTTATTGACGGGGAGAAAAGTGACGACCTGAGAACGATGTTGGCAACGTATTATACGCTATCAAAAGATAATGCACCAACCCCAGAGGAGATGAGACAGAAACCTAGAGAATGTATGTTAATGAAAACGAAAAAGTACTCATTTTCGGAAAGCAGAAACATGCAGAAGGGAGGCCAACAACAAAGGTCAACATGGTACAAGCCTAGAGATGACATGGGCAAACGAAGGTCGTGTGCGAATTGTGGCTTGGCGGATCACCATGTAGCAGCATCACATACAAACAGGGCATGAAAAGCTTGGGATATGCGCCTGACGAAGAAGACATGAGTCAGATGGAAGATCACAAATTTTACAGTGGCTTGATAATCGAAACTGGCGCGATGTGTTTTTTCTGCAATCAAGAGGGCCACTTCAGGATGGATTGTCCCCTGTTTTGGGAGGCAGTAAAAAATCAGAGTCACCCAAAACACAAATTGGCACTAGCTAAACACAAATTAGCAAAACACCAGGAACAGACAAGCTGACAATGACTTGCAGGCCAAGGAGGTAAAGAGTGGTGAATTATCAACGAAAACTGTTAAGGCCGTGACCGAAGTCAGAGATACTGGGGGTGGGGGGGCTGAGACAAGGAGTTCACTTGAGATAAATTACGAGAAAGCAGCTGCAGAGGCTATCAACAAAGTGAAACAAGGCTTGGCGACCAGAGAAATTGAGCAGCGGCTAAAACACGAAAAAAAAAGACAAATTAGGAATGAGACACTTTCTTTGAAGAGACCAGAACCGGAGACCGAAGACAACCTGACAGGCAGGAGTAATTGCAACACCATGAAAATGCTGACCGGGAAACCCTTAGGTATCACGAAGATTGGGCGAGATTTATGTCCATAATTACGGTGGGCGGTCCTGAAGTAACGAGGAACCTAAAGGAACCGAGTGATCAAACATCAATGCACATTGATGGTTATGCGGAATACTTACGCTTCATAAGCCCACAAACCCCTTCTAGAGCCTTCAGGGCATTACTCACGAGAGGCGGTGGTAAATCGATTAGGATGGACAGCAGGTACACGGAAGCATATGGTCCACATGAAATCATGTTGAACATAGATGGAATTCAAATCTATACAAAAACGATGATAACGTGTGATGATGATCTATCTGGTCAAATCTATGTAGGTCGAGAAGAACTGAAGGTGAGATCGATTGGGTACTGCGCCATGCTGGAAGAAGATGCTATGCAAATGGGAACGGAAGCAGACGTGTCTGCACATCTACTGGACATAAGCGGAAAGAAAACACATCTACGAGGACTATTGGATACGGCGGCTGTCTTGAGCGTCATACCAAACGAAAGATGGAACAGGATGGGCTTCGACAAAGACGACTTGATAGACTCAAGGATACGGCTGCCAGCGGCAAACAAGTAGGCATTTCGGGTTCTGGGCAGGACACCGATAATAGCTCTGATCAGAGAGAAGGTAATCTGTCGATGAGTGTCCTAGTGGGGGATAATCTAGACGAGTCTGATCAATAATTCATTTTAGGCAGAGATTTCATCAGGAATTTGGATGTAACGATTGATCTTAACAATGTGATGCTCAGGATTCGAAACACGGAAAAGAAGTACGCAATTAAAACAGTAAATTTGATAATGGTGGATGAGAATAAATCTTCAGATTTCTTGAGTAGAATGGTGAGGTTGAAAGCGAACGAGGCTCCGATAATAAGTTTGAGGAAGAAGAACTATAATGAACTAAGTGACAAAAAACAAGTATGTATAGTAGCGAATCCGAATAATCAAAGTGCTGCTATTTTAGGAAGATCCTCCTCGAATACCAAGAGTGGCCTCTGCGTCAGTGTCTTGTTGATTACTCTTTTTATACCAATCACAATCCAGAGGGGAAGGAAACTGGTAAACGCACTGCCCGTGAAAACTAGATATGAAATACTGAAATTGTAAAGGAAAATGAAGTTCTTGATTGTCCGAATCACAAAGACAGGATTTGTATCAGAAGTAGATTGAAGAAAATAAAATATTCATCAAGTCATGTGATTTTGCTTAAGTCAGATTCATACGATGGACTTTCGAGCTGTTCGACTTTTCGAGTAAAATCTACACCAGGGGAATTGGAAGTAGATTAACTAGTAATAACAGAAATTGAACACTTAAGGGGAAAGGAAACAGACGAACAACTCGAAGCCATCAAGGACGTGCTAGATAGGAATCAGAATGTTATTTCGAGACACAGGGCAGACATCAGGTGCTATAATTTGTTGAATATGAAATAGAACTAGAGGAATCAAGGAGGGGGCGAGGCGTATGACCCCAAACAAATTGGATGTTTGTAGGAAAGAGATGGAGACCTTACTCGAGTATGATAGGATAGAACCTTCCAAATCACCGCGGGCGTGTGGAGTACTGATGGCCAAAAAGAAAGAGAACCAACTTAGATTTTGTTGTGACTTTCGATATCTGAACTTCGTGACGGTGAAGGATGCATATCCCATACCTAGAATAGATGAGAATCTTTCGAAATTGGGAGATGCAAAATTTTTCTACAATTCTTGATCTAGGGTCGGCGTTTTGGCAGGTACCGCTCAGGAAACAAGACAGAGCAAAAACGGAATTTGCTAGCGAGCTGGGATTGTTCCGATGGTAAAGGATGCCTTTTGGCCTTTGCAACGCGACAGCCACGTTCCAGTGACTGGTGACACAAGCACTGACAAGCGTGACAAAGAACTATGGTAACTTGGTGATGTGTTACGTAGATGCCTTGGTGATCGCAACACCTACGCTGGAGGACCACATCGAACGACTGGATGACGTATTCGCAGGCATGAAGAGGGCAGGATTGAAATGCAAGCCCTCGAAATGTGAGATTCTGAAGGAGTCGATAAAATACCTGGGGAGGATGGTAGATAAACATGGTATCCGACCAGACCCAGACACCAGACACCAGACGCGGTAGAGGCAGTACTGACCGGGAAATTGTCAGAAACTGAGCACCAGTTGATGAGCTTCTTGGATTTTGCCAATTACCACACGAAATTCATCTAGCGCTATGCGGACAAAGTATATCCAATGCAAGAACACATGAGGCAGAAAGGCAAGAAGTTCACGTGGAATAATGCGGCAGAAGAGTCGTTTCAAAGAATAAAAAAACTCTGTGAAGCACCTGTGTTAGGCATACCTAAAGAGAAGGGAATGTACATATTGGACACTGACGCATCGGTGGTCGCGATTTCCGGCATACTTTATCAAGAACAGGAGTGGAATGAGAAGACAGTATTTTGAGCGATAGCTTACGGGAGCAAAGTTTTGAGCGACACGGAAATGAAGTACGGGTCACCCAAAGCGAAGATGTTTGCGGTTGTCACCTTTGTGGAAAAGTACAGGGCATACCCCTTGTAGCGAGCCCTTCAAACTACGGGTCGACAACAGGGCACTCAGTTGGTTGAAGACGTACTCAATGGACCAGAGCTACATCGGGAGATGATAGTGCGGTTGGATGGTTACAACATGATCATTGAACATTGAACCAGGGACAAGCACCAAAACGCTGACAACTTGAGCAAGAATATGGACTAGGAGAGGCAGGAGCAGAGGGAAAAGATGGTTTCTCATTTATAGATAGGGAAACATACGAAAGCCTACCGCTCACGAGATGGCTCGAGAAGTCAGGCAAACCGATAGAAAATCAAACCGAATTACCCACTGAGCATCGGCAGACGGCAAAACTGAAACAAAAATCCGTGATGCCAATAGGAATAATGCTCAAGTCAAAGATAGTAAGGGAGACGCTGAAGGCAAAAGGTTACGACCTCGACGAAGTGGACTCAAGAAAGGCCACGGTAGGGCAGGATTTGATGAGATTGCTTGGGGAACTGGCTGACGACAAACCCATGGTCTCTCACAGTGAAAATGACGAACTGGAGGTCACCATAATGAAAAGGGAAGAAGTCACACATGATGGGGACTCAATGAAAAGTCGGAGAACCAGAGAACAAAAAGGTTGTCCGGAAATTAGTAGAAAAAATCCCCGAAAAAACACTCAGGCGAGCAACGCTACGAAAGAAGAGAGTGTCGTTTAAGGAGGGAGTTGAAGATCTCGGACTGGAGGTATCACGACAGGGAATTGCAAACTGATCCCTCGTCCGGGACATACAACCTGGACCATCATGACCTGAACGGAGGGGAAGAGCTTGAAATGATAGCAGTGTCAAGAAAACTTTTCAGGGAACTACCATGTAATTTCAGGAACATCAAGACGGATCTGGAACAGGAGGACGATAGGGAGGTCTTGAGATGGATAGTATGCGTTAAGCTTGAAGACGACATCCACAATCCAGAAGAACTGAACGGACAAATGATGGCACTGAAGGAGCACGTCAAAGCGAGAAACAGGCTATCGGATTTGATAAGAGCCCAGAAGAACAGCAAAATGACGAGCAATCTCTCCAATTGAATTCGGATGCAATTGAAAGAGAAAAGAAACCTGGAAGAGGATATCTATAAGATCTTGAGCCAGTTCTACAAAGAACGGAGGGACTTACTCTACCACACAGGTGGCCTGCAGGAGAAAAGACGAAGAGAAAATACTACACAAGCATAACCTCAGGTAACATCATATTACCGCAGCTATATCAAACGGAAGTGTTGTTCAGATCGCACGACCAGATGGGACATCAGGGGATAGATAAGGTGCAACAAAAGAAAAAAAACATCTGTTTGACTGGCCAGGTTTGAGGAAGGTGTTTGTGAAAAATGGGTGAACGCATGTTTGTCGCATTTGCAAGTGGAGGACCCCATTAAAATGAAATTTCCTCTCAAATCCGTGGAAAGCTCAGAATTCAACGAGGTTGTGCAGATAGATCATCAAAAGATCTGCATGACAGATTCGGGGTATGACCAGATACTAGTAATTATTGATCATTTTACGAAACTGGCGGAAGCAGTACCATGTCAGACAGCCTCGGCGGAGGAAACTTGCGATCACTTGATTACGCACTGGATATCACGCTACGGTTGTCCGATGAACTTCCAGTCTGATAATGGGAAAGTCTTCGTTGGGGACCTGACAAAAGAACTAATGAGAAAATCCCAAATTGCAGAGGCACATTTCGCGGCCTACCATCCACAAACGAATAGGCTCTTGTAGAGGGAGAAGAGAACGCTAGTGAATATGCTCAGGATATATTGCTCGAGGTATATGACAGACTGGGACAAATATCTGCCGCAAGTGGTAGGGGCGTACAATAGCACGAAACACTCAACAATGGGGATCAGTCCCTTCATGATGTTAACAGGCAAAGAGCGAGCAATGCCTCTGACGTTCTTCTACCCGGAATATGAAGGACAGAAAACATCATATCAGGCATATGTGAAGGAAGCAGTTCAGAGACAACAAGAAATGAATGAGTTGTGCAGCAGAAGAAATACAGCACAAGCACCGATGAGACAGCAAAGGAATTAAGATGAGAAAACACTTCAGGCGAAGCCATATGTCGTGAGACAATATGTCTGGTTGTTTCAGAAGGTCATACCTCCAAAAGGAATGAAAAAGCTACTAAAGAAATGGAGAGGAAGAATGATGGCAACGAGAGCATAAGTATGGACGAAAATGAAAAATTAGAGGTGGGTTTGGACGAAGGATCTTTCGATGAGGAGGACTGAAACGAACCAGAGCAGGACGAAGTGCCAAAATAGACAAAACCGGATCTGCTCATGACGACGGAAACAAGAAAGGGTGGACGCAAAAAGACAGGAATGAGGTATGACCTCTTGATTGACAAAATACAGCCAGAAGAGCTAGGTAAAGAAATGGTGAACGTGGGCAATTTGGTAGCAGACGAGGAGTGGCAGATCGTCAACGACAGTGAGCACTCGTGGCAGAAGGACCAGAGCGAGATATACAGCAGGGAGAATACAAACCTGAGGTTACTAGAGTGGATGCATGGTCTGCAGGCTGACGACAAAGAAAAGTAAAGCCTACAATAATTGGACGTAACAGCGGGGGAGCATTTGAAAGGAGGAAACTCGTTGTTTGGTTGGACGGCGACAGACCGACCATTGGACATACCACCTGATAAATTGAGCCCAGCGCCATCGACACGGACGTCAATAAAATTTTTTGTCCGGGCAGTGAGGGCAGGACTTACCCACACCGAAAATTTGATGATAAAGAAACTCAGGGAAATCAGAGAGACTAACGGACTGGACCTGGATCAGAAGAAAACGAGCCTACCATCGGAGGAAGTTTCATGACCAAGTTTGAGATACCAAATGAGTACTCAGAGAACATCCTGATCACGGACAGTGACTTTATCTTGTCCGATAGGACCAGCGCAATCTGCATAACAGCGGATTCGAGCTTCAACAGCAGATTGGAAGCCGATATTAAGAGAGAGTACCAGAATTTGGCGATTCTGTTCAGGCAGAGACCGTGATTGGGGGGTGTGGCCGCAGTTCCTCATTCAGTTTTACAGGTTCCTGTCAAATACCTATGCTTTTTGGTGACAACAGCCAGTGAGAGAAACGTGATGAATCCTGAGCATGTGATGCTGGTTTTGACACGACTGAGGGACTTCCTGGTTGAAAGAGGGATAAGAGAGGTTTCAATGCCGATCTAAGAACCGAACCGGGGCAGATTGAACCCTAGGAACTATACGCCATCCTGCACGTGGTCTTTGCGGAAACCAAAACAATGGTACATCTACACAAGAAGTACTACTTGAGCATCGCTTGAAGTTTGGGTGGACTCGAGGGTCTTGAGCTAGGGGGCACGAGGGTCTTGAGCTAGGTAAAAGGGGGCACGCGTCAGGAAAATAGGTTTTAGTATGGTTGGCATGACAATTGAAACAAAATTTTCATTTAGAACTGTATGGTGCTAAAACATAAGATGGATCTGCATGTTTTTAATACCTAATTGAACCATGTTATCAGAAATTGTCAGACTAATGTTCTAAGGGTACTAAGGGGGGAGGCTTAGGCTGGTCATGAGCAAAACATCATGGTCCAAAACTCAGTTTTATTTTCAGATTTGTTTGAATCACAAAAACGAAAACGAAAACGATAACTGGATCGGAATTACACGAGTAACGGAAGAAAAGAAACACATCATACAGCTTTTCGCAATTGGTACCAAAGAAAGGTATCTCTTGAGTATTTATCTGGGAAGGGTATTTCTTGAGTTAATCTAGGTAAAATATTTCTTGAGCTGGGTATTTCGTGAGATATCTGAAGGAAGAAATACAGCAATGGCAGATCGTTTTTGGAAGTCTGAGCCGGCGGTATTTAAGAAACCCACACTCGATGAGCTCTACAAGCGCTTGAGGGATATTGATTATACGCAAGTGGACGAGAGACTGGCGGTAATTCTCAATGCCATCCTGCAACTGGAATCGCAAGGAGAGTGCAGGGATCAGCGACAGAGGCCGTGTTAATGTTGGGTTACACCTCGGACAGGATTTGAAATCAAGAGCAAACCAGATGGCTGTCCTGGAACGTTGACGGAGGCGTGAGGGGATTCGACCCTCGAGAAACCCCGGCTTGAGTAACACAACGGAATCTGACGCAGGAGAATTTCTCCTTCCAAACAAACCACTGGCAGGGACAGGAACCAGTCTACCAGCAAAACGTTATCGATGATACGGTCCCAACAAACGGAAGAGTCATATCCAGATCTCAGCCAATCTTGAGCACCACCAAGCGTATCTTGACCGGGACTTGTTGAGGGCGGGTCGGGAACAAGCTCAGAAAATGCAAGAAAGCGTGGCGAATTGCGACCAAATAAAATCGGAAATTGAACAACTGTAACAGAGGCAGTAAGAATTCGCTAGTGGTAGAGAAAGGAAAATGAAGACAACGACTGAGCCATTAACGAGGAGATCGAGACTAGAGTCGAAAATGGAAGTAGATGAAGCCCCCAGGTCGAGTGGTCGCTTCAATCTGGACCGCGTAGCCCAGGAGCATATGAATGAAGGCCTGGTAACATGGATGCCATCCGAACCCGTTCCTTCCTTGAGAAATCTGGAGTCGGGTTGGATCAGACCACTAAAGGACATTGCGCTAGCAGCGCTGACGCCCAGTTCAACCAGTGGCAGTCAGGCTGGAGCAGGGAAATCACGCCTCAACGAGTTGCAGGAAAGAATGCAGTCAAGAACAACCGAGAGTCCGGCACGTAAGGCAGCGCCGATCACTTGGAGAGAACACCCAGTGAGGAGTGTCGTTATCTCAAGCTACAAGAAAAACACCGACGGCGCCTATCACTGACAGCCGGGATGATTGGACGGCGGCGCAACGGGAGAGGAGAGATGCCTTCCATGACGCAGCCTGGGCAGAATACTTTACACAGCCTAGAATACCCGAAGGCACATTCCACTAGATTATTGGGGACAGTCTTGTCCGGGTTCTGACGAGAATCCAGGCGCATTGTCAACTGGGGATCTTGAGTTTCTCTGATGCAGATGTTGGCGTCAATAGAGATGCAGAATATGGGGAAAAGTTACACGGTCGCCCTGATGATGGGGACCAATGACGATTCTAGAGGCGAATCAAGGAAAATGACGAGGCTGCATGACAAGATGAGCTGCATTGGTGAGGAGCTGAGGGTCTATTTAGACCCAGCAAAAATCTCATTTGCACAGTCCCCTACAACATGATGGCGAATCAGAACGCGATGAGCATGAACGAAAGGGTGCGCCACATCACTGAGATCAGGCAAATCGAACAAAGAAGTGTCCTGCCTATGAGGCTGCTTGACGTGGCGAGAATGATGGAGGATTCCGTTCCACAGAACTCATCTTCGGATGGTATCCACTTTGATAAGCCCATGGGCACGGAGTGACCGAATGATGTCTTTCAGAGACACATCAACATTCTAGAGTCGGATATGGTGGAAGCTGGTCAATTCAACTTTGGTTCTCCCCCGAGGCGTTCCTTCATCTCGGCTAGGCCAGTGGCTGATCGCTTTGGAGGAAGAGTCGATTCTAGAGAAAGCTCGAGGAGTAGCAGAAGCAAGCAGCTGGGTTCGACACCCATGTAGAGGGACGAGGCGGAGTCTTCCACACCCCAGAGCTCGGTGGTATCATCGGTAGTGGTGATGGACAACATGAAGAAAGCAGGAGGCCCTGGAGAAACGAGCAAAGCCAGGATCTAAGTGAAAGATCTGAACCTCGTGGAGACCGAAGACTTGACTGGGATTCCCAAGAAGTCAATCATTGGGCCAGTCAACTACAGGCCGCTCAAGGAGCTGGGGAATCCGGGCCTCATAGTGGAACCACCAAAGCATCGAACTAGCATAGCCAGGATCAGAGTGGCGATTCCTGCGCAGTTGAGGGCGGTAGAGAAACTTCTTGAGCCGAAAAATATCGGGCTTCCCGATACTGCCTACACGGGTCCGAAGCTGGCAGAAGACTCAATGTACGGAAATCTCATTGGACCTCACAGCTGGCCAAGACTTTAACAGTTTACGTCGCTCAGAACTCTTGTAGCAGCGAGAGCAATCATCGTGGCGGGATCTGACTTCGATGGAACGTCCCCGAAGATATTTTGGCCGGAAACGTCGATGTACTTGCTACCGGGCGCGAAGCTAAATTGGATGTTGACTCTGTTAGTGGCGATAAAGTCGGAAACAACGTGTGAGCAAGAGTTGTTGTTATTTGCGGGAATGAATGACCACCTATCTGCAGCGGGGCTGCTTGAACACTTGAGTAGTGGAGAACCGATGCGGAAGAAGATCTGGGAGGCGATCCAGACGTTGTTCGCGGCGATGAAGGAAGTGCAAGAGTTGGTGGCTTCTCGATTGGGATCGAAAACAAAGGTGGTATTTGCAGCATCATCAGGCTACACAGGCATGCCACCAGCTCTGCAGTTTGTGTACTCGATGTTAATCCTGATAACGGAAATCAACGGGTGGTGAATGCTGATGGCAGCCCCAAATCGTGAACTTGAGCTGGTAAACTTGAGACTTCTGAAGTCGCAAGTGGCGGTAGCATGGGAACATGTGTCTCATGCTCTGAGGGATATTGCGAGCTCGCGGACATAATTATTGTGTTGGACGAGGTACTTTGTCTTGAGATAACGAATATGGCCAGGCAGCTGAAATTCAACCCGGAGGTAGGGGATGATCATCCCGTGATAAGCCGTTTGACTGCCAGTATGTGGTTCCGGAAATTGGACCTCACTATAATAAGCTCTACCATCAGTGCGAGAGGGCCCATCAACAATCGAAAGAACGTAGCTGGATCTGAGAAGCTACTGGAATTGCTGGGGTATCGTCTGACTCAAGAACGAGGAAGATGGCCGTTCCTGACACCGAGGTTGGAAAACGTGACGGACAAGACGAAGGAAAGCGCACCTCCCCTGATCAGTTAAATATAGGAGTTTCTGGATGAGCAGCTCGAGATCTCGGAAAAGAGGGTTTTGACGGTGGGGACGTTTGTTACATCAGCGAATGAGGTCACTATCGCCGGCTTCCGGAGAGAATATGCGAAGGGCGAACTGAGATCCAAGTTCAGCAGAGGTGTGGAGACCCTCAGAATGACGGCTATTTGACACTGAAACTTTTGACACTTGGGAGCCTGGCGGCATTTTATCGACTTATAAAGTATCGAGAACCCCTGTCGGTGAGAAGGGCCCACCCGAGTCTGGAGACTTACTCCTTCCAATGTGCTGCCGGGCTGAAGACTCTGATAGTGGAGTACCTCTGGATGCAAAACCGTTACTTGACATGCAAGGAGAGAAACCCGAAGTTTAGAGAAGAAATGAGAGAGGTGAATGGAGGTATACCTCTCTTGACTGATCTGTGTCTGGCAATGAGGTCTGATCCCATAGGGATAATCCTGGGGCTAGGAGAGGTAGTGACCTGCGTCTACGGGCCCGCCGTGATATACGCCTTCCCGGAACAGCTTGTGGCGGCGTACGGACATTCTGTGGTCCACGTGAGTTTGATCAGCATTCTGGACGGGGCAAAAATGAATTGATGCAAACAGGAGAACTTGAGGGCACGAATGAGTGAAACGGCGCTATTCGAGAAAGTGAAAGATCCAGAGTTGATATTGCTCATCTTCAGGGGCCAGCTGCAGGGTAGAATGGGGGGGGGGACGAGAAGGTCCCATTGAGGCCTACCCGAAGTTCTGGAACTTGAATCCAGTAGCGAAGAACACGAGAGAAGTCTTGAGGATCCCGGCGTGGATGAAAAGCTTCGATTTTGCGAAGAAAGAACTGGAGACAAAACTTGAGCGGGACATGTTACCCGCTGCCATCCCTGAAACCGCGACGGTGAGACGGATGACGTTTGGGATGAACAGCCCGATGGTAGTGCCATCAATACATGCTAGAGAGGCTGTGGAGAAGCAACAGAAAATGTTCACACATAGCTGGGACCCCTTGTTCTTCGGGTATTCGGCCGCTGTGTATTTTCATACTTGTGAAATAAAAATAAATTCCTGGACTACTCAAGTCAAGAAGATGCGGGGTTTCATGCCTCCTAAGTATGAGGTCCGGGAAATGATAAAGGTGCCTGAGAAGGCTGGACCTGAAAGTAAGATGCCCATATACGATAGCGGGAGAATGATCATGGAAGAAGGTCACCTAGCTCTGCAGGATGGATTGAAGTGCAGTACAAGAAAACATCTTTCACCCTACTGACTGGAGGAGCTTGAATTGCGAGGGACGGAAGCTGGATGCAGAGGGGACCTTATATGTGTCTCTCACCGATTTCAAGGCAGTGGATCCGGCGACGCCTTCACTTCTATCAGTCGGCAGCCTTGGGGACAAGAGGAGCCTTCCCGAGGAGATCAGATTCAAAGCTGCGTTGGAAAGGGACCAAGATGAGTCGGGAGAGGGAGAGAGCATGAATGAAACCCTCAGTGAGGCTGGAGAAGAAATGGAGTTGGGGACTACACCTGACGAGGCGACAGTGGCCGGGACTTTTAGTCCCGGTACCACGAGTGAGCTACTGCAAAACTTGAGTGGTGATGATTGGGCGGACACGGCCACCCGCTCTTGAGCGAGAATGAGTATGACGAAGAAGAACAAATTCAAGGGGAATAAGAATATGTTCCTGAATACGCTGGATGAAAAGGATGGCAAGATTTCTTGAATGAGTTCAATCAGAAGGTAGAACGGAAAGTCAGACTGGACGGTTTCAAGGAAGAGTTGTAGTACACCGTAGTAGGATTTGTAGAACTTGTCCAGATGACCACTAGTCTGGACGGGAAAGCGAGAGGAGAGCTGCTCGACAAGATGGTACGCTTGAAGGAAAAGAAGCAGAGTGCCGAGGCAAAATCATGTAAAGATAGCTCTACTCCGAATGAAAATACTGATAATAAACAAGTTAGGGTTGAAATTGATGATAAAAGTTAAACTAATATTGTAATGAAAGTTATTAATAGTTCTAAGGCTAGAGAAGTGGTGAGGCAAGAGTCGGAAGAGGGAGATCTGAGAAAGAAGTGGATTCAGTGATGATTATGATTAAGCCCCCGAGTAAAATGAAACGGGAGATAGAAGAAGCAAGTCCTTCGGTAGAGGTGGTTTCAGTGAAGAATTTGAAGGAGACGTCTCCAATAGTTCTAGCGAGATGGAAGACAACACCATGCAAGGGCAACTCAGTGACCCGAAAGTAGGCTGGAGTTTTGACCGAGATGAAACACGCGACAAGTCTGGGGCGGAAGAAGAATTCAAACCCCAGAAGGCTAATGCGAAAAAAGGCTCCATCAGTGGACAAATGTGGGAAGTAGACATTGGCAAAGAATGGATCTCGAGTCGACACCAGGTCATTGGCAAGCAGGTAGCAAGTGACATCGAGCAAGTTTCTCGAAAAGCAGGTAGCAAGTTTCTCGAAAAATGATTGACGAGAAATACTGCTCGCCCCTGGTGGATAGCCCTGGATACTGCGAAAGAACTGGAGAGCTGCCTGAAAAAATTTGATTGCGGGTGTCCAGAAAATGTCACATTTGGGCTACCCAACAGAGGGTGGAAGTGCATAAACTAGTGTTGAAGAACGAGTTGGGACGATCCTGGGAGAAATTGCTCTGGGAGTATTTTGAAGACAAAATGAGGGCACACTTGTCGGCAAAACATTTGTTGCCGAATCCTTTTGTCGAGACGGCGGAGCAGTTGATGTTTATGTGGAACTTGAAGGGAGTGGCGCTAGAAGCGTTGACTTCTCGCGATAAACTAAAACTGGGCGATAAATGTCTGCGTGTGTATCGAATGCTGACGCAGCATATTGCTCGAGACAATTCGTGATTGAGTCATGCGAGGAGGAAAGATGCCACCTATTTCTTGAGATGGATCATGTCGGTGATACAGGGTGCTATCATCCAGGCATGCTATCAAAGTGCAGCGGAAGGTAAAGCATTGGAAAAGAGAATATCGAGCGTCATCCTGAACGTGTATCAGAGTACCGGAATTGAGAAGGAGGATGGTTCGACGCAGTCCCTGGAGAACCATGCAACACTGGACCAGATCCGATGGCTCTCGAACAAGAAATTTGAGAAGAATTATGACGTGATCGCGGCCTGGCTTTGGCAGAAGACTACTCCTCGAGACCCACGAAGCGAGGAGAGTGTCAGTATGTGTCCGGTATAATGTGGATATCATACAACCCCTTCTTGGATGCGGAGGCAGGCGCTGCCTATATGAATTCTGAAGTTACGGAGCCTCTGAAGTTCTGAACAGAGAAGATAGTCGAAACTGAACCAACAGAAAATGAGAGACCAAGCCTAGGTCTACTGCTTGAGAAGGTGCCCGAACCCGTCAGCGAACCGCGTTCTGACAGGAAGGTGGAGCTGAGACTGGGAGGTAAAGATGACATATTCCCTACGAACTTGGTAATTGTTTGGATAATGCTGAGACCTTCTTGGTGTCCACATCCTCAGGCAAGTTTGATCGAAGAAGTCACGGAGCGAGTGAGACTGTCACCAGGGAAGGATGAGGGTTTGGGGAATCTGAACGCGATACACATATTGATCCTGCCTCATCGAAGAGAGTCTGAAGAGATCATGAGTAAGTCGAACGAGTCGCCTAAGAAGCTGGAGCCAGGCAGTTCTCTTGATCTAGCGAGTGGAGGTGGAGAACATTCTTGTGATGGACGGTCTTGTGTCAGGATACAGTCTTTTCAAAGCAAAAATCTAGCCACTTGGTTTGGTGACATCACCGAAAAGGAGAAGAGTGAGGTGCAAATAGTAGCTGAGTGTTACACGAGCACCACAGTGAATTTAGCGACGGCATTGGGATTCTTCTCGAGGATGTGTTGTTTAGAGTCACGGACATGCTAGAGTCCGAGCACCATCTGGTGACGGTGTTAAGCGTGGAGTTTTGGCCTGGAGTGTAGCAGGTGGTCCAAAAGCATATCAAGGGATGGAAAAATGGTCTAGAGGCAGAGATGGAGTTTCCCGTGAGCGAGGCCTACAGTCTACCAATGAATGCGAAGTCTCTGGTGGGATCAGTCATGGCGAGCTTGTGCAGAAGTCATTATCCGTTACATATGGCGATGGGGGAAGCGTCTAGTCAGAGGTTGCTGATTGACAAGGCTTTCTCGGTGCCTAAGTGCATGCGCCTGGTGCGGATATCCCATAATTCAAATCGGTTGTTACAGAAGATGCTGGGACGGTGCCTGAGGATCGAAGGGAAGACTTGAGTGAGATCTGGGGGGGGACTCATGAGTTTGGAAAAAGAGAACACTAGTGACTTCGAGAGTCAGAACATGCTCGGGAGGATGGTGAATAGTGCCCAAGCCGTCGGCGAAAATGACGTGAAGCATGCAAAGATTATGAAGCTTGAGCGCAATCTCCGCAGCATCAACTTGACCTACGGAGAATACCCATGTCATTGTCTGGCGCAGACAGTGTGGTACCCGGAACAGTCAAATCTCTGCTTGATATGGAATGTTGAAGAAATTCGGTAGATAGGGCTACCGGACCATCAACAAAGAGTCACCCTTTTCGTGCCGAGCTCGATGCTGGCGCTGCGATGGATTGAGGAGAAAGTCACGGAAAAAACTTTTTAATGAACCAAAAAATTGTTTTTTATTTGCTAAATCAAAAAAAGCTGAATGACACTTTTCGAGAAAAGAGTTTTTAATGAATAGCTTATAAAGCAGGAACTCAGGGTGCAGGTGGATGCATATTTTGATTGGTGTTTAGCGATAATGTGACAACTTTGCATGGCTGCGAATTTTGGGGTTTAGATAAAGTTAAATCTGCTGCAAGCTTCTATAAATGACCACTGGCACCGTATATTGAGACGCACTCAACATTCTGGGGACTCCCTGACAGTCGACGACACGCGATGAGGGCATCGATCTTGAGTCCGGGGAGTAAGTGCCAGTCGGTTATTTTTTGGAAGTTTGACCTTGGGCTGAACGTTCAATCTTAATTTTGGGGAGAAAAAAACTATTTCAAAATTTTGAGTTGAGCCTATCATGCTCAAGTTTTTCGCGACAAGTAAAATTATTTCTAGAGTGGCGGGAGGGTTTGGTAGTAGCCTTTAAGTTGTAACACGGGTTGTAGTCTCATGTCGCAAGCGAACTGAATTGGTTCCGACCGCTTGAGATAGAAAAACACAAGAGAAAGTGTCCCTGATTCTTGAGCCAATGGTTATAAGGCCTATTTCTCTTAGTCTCATATGTGACTTAAGTAGGCGACTGTTACAAAAGCTGATCCGGCAAACAGAGCAAAGGGCAGCAGTAACGGTCTCATGGATAAACTAAAATCGACTGAAGGGTATCTTTAACAATTTTCTATCCTTTTGTAATACCAATCTGTAGGGAACTCGACAGTGAATGAACTGAAATGACCCTCCATTCCGGTTTAAGCACCTTATTTTGGATATTGAATGGATACGGAGGGGTAAATTACTAATCTTACTATGACTTTTTTACCCGTTTTAGATTTTCTGTTCCGTTTTTCAATCGAAAACACCGTAAAAAAAAACAAATTTAGAGTGAAAATAGTGACATTTTGATCCCCCCACATAACGTGGTTTTTGAGATATCCACACTTTTCAAGACTACTCGAGACCCACGAGGTGAGGAGAGTGTCAGTATGTGTCCGGTATAATGTGGATATCATACAACCCCTTCTTGGATGCGGAGGCAGGCGCTGCCTATATGAATTCTGAAGTTACGGAGCCTCTGAAGTTCTGAACAGAGAAGATAGTCGAAATTGAACCAACAGAAAATGAGAGACCAAGCCTAGGTCTACTGCTTGAGAAGTTGCCCGAACCCGTCAGCGAACCGCGTTCTGACAGGAAGGTGGAGCTGAGACTGGGAGGTAAAGATGACATATTCCCTACGAACTTGGTAACTGTTTGGATAATGCTGAGACCTTCTTGGTGTCCACATCCTCAGGCAAGTTTGATCGAAGAAGTCACGGAGCGAGTGAGACTGTCACCAGGGAAGGATGAGGGTTTGGGGAATCTGAACGTGATACACATATTGATCCTGCCTCATCGAAGAGAGTCTGAAGAGATCATGAGTAAGTTGAACGAGTCGCCTAAGAAGCTGGAGCCAGGCAGTTCTCTTGATCTAGCGAGTGGAGGTGGAGAACATTCTTGTGATGGACGGTCTTGTGTCAGGATACAGTCTTTTCAAAGCAAAAATCTAGCCACTTGGTTTGGTGACATCACCGAAAAGGAGAAGAGTGAGGTGCAAATAGTAGCTGAGTGTTACACGAGCACCACAGTGAATTTAGCGACGGCATTGGGATTCTTCTCGAGGATGTGTTGTTTAGAGTCACGGACATGCTAGAGTCCGAGCACCATCTGGTGACGGCGTTAAGCGTGGAGTTTTGGCCTGGAGTGTAGCAGGTGGTCCAAAAGCATATCAAGGGATGGAAAAATGGTCTAGAGGCAGAGATGGAGTTTCCCGTGAGCGAGGCCTACAGTCTACCAATGAATGCGAAGTCTCTGGTGGGATCAGTCATGGCGAGCTTGTGCAGAAGTCATTATCCGTTACATATGGCGATGGGGGAAGCGTCTAGTCAGAGGTTGCTGATTGACAAGGCTTTCTCGGTGCCTAAGTGCATGCGCCTGGTGCGGATATCCCATCATTCAAATCGGTTGTTACAGAAGATGCTGGGACGGTGCCTGAGGATCGAAGGGAAGACTTGAGTGAGATCTGGGGGGGGGGGACTCATGAGTTTGGAAAAAGAGAACACTAGTGACTTCGAGAGGCAGAACATGCTCGGGAGGATGGTGAATAGTGCCCAAGCCGTCGGCGAAAATGACGTGAAGCTTGAGCACAATCTCCGCAGCATCAACTTGACCTACGGAGAATGCCCATGTCATTGTCTGGCGCAGACAGTGTGGTACCCGGAACAGTCAAATCTCTGCTTGATATGGAATGTTGAAGAAATTCGGTAGATAGGGCTACCGGACCATCAACAAAGAGTCACCCTTTTTGTGGCGAGCTCGATGCTGGCGCTGCGATGGATTGAGGAGAAAGTCACGGAAAAAACTTTTTAATGAACCAAAAAATTGTTTTTTATTTGCAATATCTATTATATAAAACAAAAAGCTGAAGGACACTTTTCGAGAAAAGAGTTTTTAATGAATAGCTTATAAAGCAGGAACTCAGGGTGCAGGTGGATGCAGATTTTGATTGGTGTTTAGCAATAATGTGACAACTTTGCATGGCTGCGAATTTTGGGGTTTAGATAAAGTTAAATCTGCTGCAAGCTTCTATAAATGACCACTGGCACCGTATATTGAGACGCACTCAACACTCTGGGGACTCCCTGACAGTCGACGACACGCGATGAGGACATCGATCTTGAGTCCGGGGATTAAGTGCCAGTCGGTTATTTTTTGGAAGTTTGACCTTGAGCTGAACGTTCAATCTTAATTTTGGGGAGAAAAAAACTATTTCAAAATTTTGAGTTGAGCCTATCATGCTCAAGTTTTTCGCGACAAGTAAAATTATTTCTAGAGTGGCGGGAGGGTTTGGTAGTAGCCTTTAAGCTGTAACACGGGTTGTAGTCTCATGTCGCAAGCGAACTGAATTGGTTCCGACCGCTTGAGGTAGAAAAACACAAGAGAAAGTGTCCCTGATTCTTGAGCCAATGGTTATAGGGCCTATTTCTCTTAGCCTCATATGTGACTTAAGTAGGCGACTGTTACAAAAGCTGATCCGGCAAACAGAGCAAAGGGCAGCAGTAACGGTCTCATGGATAAACTAAAATCGACTGAAGGGTATCTTTAACAATTTTCTATCCTTTTGTAATATCAATCTGTAGGGAGCTCGACAGTGAATGAACTGAAATGACCCTCCATTCCGGTTTAAGCACCTTATTTTGGATATTGAATGGATACGGAGGGGTAAATTACTAATCTTACTATGACTTTTTTACCCGTTTTAGATTTTCTGTTCCGTTTTTCAATCGAATACACCATAAAAAAAAACAAATTTAGGGTGAAAATAGTGACATTTTGATCCCCCCACATAACGTGGTTTTTGAGATATCCACACTTTTCAAAATTGAAAAACGCCCTGAGTTAGTCAGGTCTCTCAAAGTTTGACAAATTTATCTAGAAGAACCGGTTAAATTTAGTGCCGACGAGATTAAAATAATTAGTTACCCAAATCCGTTTTAACCTGATTTGTGGATAAACGAAACGCCGCAAAAGAAGAAAACTTTTCAAATTTTTGAGTTTTTGTGATAAAAATGTTCGAACAGCATGAACTTGTGAATTGACAGGTTTAAGAACCCATTTCCCAATAACTTTCTTGGTCCCAGTGAAAACGGACTTCACGAGATGGATTGAAGGTATTCACCAATCCGGAGGGGTCCAAATAGTTTATGGCAAGATTTTTGCAAATGAAATAATTTGATCGGTTTTTTTTGTATTGAAACAGAAAAATATAGACCTTCTGAGATCGGATCGAAACTTTTTCATCAATAGGACTAGAAATTAGGAAAACGTTTGGCTTCCCGGTTAATAATTTTATTTTTTTTCTTATTTTTTTTCTCGTAGCAACGTAGCAACGGCTGAATTTGTACGTTGTTATAGGCAATAAAGAAGGGTCAGGTAAACTTAAAATAAGTAAGCAAGTAGAAAAAAAGCCGGTTAGTATACCGCTCCCAGTAAAGGAAAATGTTTAAAAAACAGCTTAGCTTCAACCCGGAGGGTCCGAAGTCCTTCCTAGTTAATTTTGCATGGTAGAGCTCTATGACCGTATTTGGAAAGGTCTCGGCATAAGTTTTTGCCAGCTTGGAAGATCATCATTTTTCCAATTCGATCATCATTTTGCCATCATTTTGCCAAGGGTCTATTTTTTTTCGAAAGCAAACTTAAGAATCCAAATACTACGTAAGCGAAAGCTAGACATTTAGTGGGCAGAACTAAGCTAAGATATTAGGACAACTAAGCGGACCAAGCAAGTCAGGAAACCACAATCTGCACTGGAAACTAGTCTATAAATTAAAACTGAAAAGACCATAATAAGACTACAACAAGCCGGAAGACGGAGAATCGCGACTTAAAGTCTAATCGATAACAGAAACACAAAATTGAATTACTTCGGATTGGAATCAGAAACTGATTTTTTGTAGGAGTGGTTGCCTTGAGAGTCTTAGTAGGTCTAGCCTGGGCAATCCGTAGCCAGATAGGTAATACCGAACTCGGTGGATAAAGTAGACTCTCACTTGAGAGGAATATACTGCTTTCGAGTTTTGCCTGTTTAGTGTGGCACTAAACAAACAAATTTTTTTATTTAGAAATTAGTCAGTTCGAGTGAATTGCGACAGATCAAGCGCAACGCACAATAAATTTTTTCTCCTTCTTCTTCAAGTTGAATAAAATGATTTTTAAATTTTTTTCATTACTGTTCAAAATCGGGTATTGAGTTCACTATCTTTCAAAACATTTTGACATCATCTGTCTGTGCTAGCATTTTATGCAAAAACCAATACTCATTACTGTGCATAAAGTCGAGATACGTTGAAATGTGATAATTTAATCAGATTCGTGGTCACTGGTTAGTTAAAACTTTGGAACATTGTCGTGTGATGTTGCAAATGTTTGTCAGACAACGAATAAGATAATAAGCAAATCAAATGAGGAAGAATGAATCTAGACAAGTCTAGGATACATAAGCACGGAGATATCTCTAGAAAGTTTATATCGAAGAAACAAAGGAATACAATGAATGACCTTTTGTCGAAAGAACCAAAAAGACTCGGAACAAGAAGGAGAGGAAAGTTTCATATAAAACTATTGAAACAAGGAGTCAAAAATTTTCAGAAATATATGTGTGTTTTTGTAATTGGTTGTCAGATAACAAATACAATTATACGCTAAGGAAGTTAGTGAGCAACAACTAGTGATTAGTTAAGATGAGTCTAGACAAGTCTAGGATAAATAATATCGGAGATAGCACTAGTCATCTTATACCGAAAAAAGAAATGAATAAAATGATTGACTGTTTTGTGGAAAAAGCCAAGAAGGCTCGAAACAAGAAGGGGAGGAAAGCTTCAAGCAAAAGTGTTGAAACAAGGAGTCAAAAGGTCTCGGAATGCAAACGAACAACGTTGAAGCGAGAGATACATCGAAGCACTGCTTAGGACGAGGATCCAGCGGGACGTAGAATCGAAGGGAACGGGATTAGACTACTAAAGAGCAAATCTACTCCCGCACAATTTTGTCACTTTGACCGGGACTCTTGATCGAGAATAAATGTCGGAACTGTCCGACATTTCGATTGAAAAACCAGCAGAAGAAGTATAATATGATTCCCATTCCATAATGCAAGGGGTGCACGGAAAGAAGCAACGTCTTTTTCGTTTTCAAAAAGAATCAAGAACATTTTGGGAAAATTTTATTCCGTTTAACAGTGGAAAGGGAACTGGTGGTGCTGTCGACACTCAGGAAGAGGGTGACGATAACGAAGAACTTCAAGACATTTGAGTCTCAGTTTACCTTCAGCAAAATGATGCACATCTCAGTTGAGATTCACCAAAATGAAGCATTCCATTCGTAGCCGTGTTCATTGTTCTGACCGCACCAACCTGATTGAAAGAGCTGTCTTTCATGTTGATAGGTGCTGCGTTCTCATGGGTTGAACCATGAAAACTCGGCACCTGTCAACGTGATGGATGGCTCTTTCGATCAGTTTGGTGCTGTCAGAACAATAAACACGGCTACGAATGGAATGCATCAATTTGGTTAATTCAATACGAAGGCCAATTCGGACCCACAAACAGAAACGACTAGGGTCATCAAGTCAGAGACCACACTGAGGGAATTAGAGGTGGAGTACGAAGGACCTTTGAGACAGAGAGGAGTGGTCCGAGTTTCAACTGGCACCAAAGTGCCTGTCAAGAATGAGGTGACGCTACCACTAGTGACTCCCTCGGTGGACGACGGAGCATCAATAGAAGAGGCCTTGACCAGGATTATGGAAAAGATGAGTGAGAAAAATGATCAGACATCAATCAGAATGAGTGAACTAGAGAGAGCAGCTCATGTTGAGAGAGAAAATTTGCGTTTACATATAAATCGCAATATACAGGAGGTCAGTCAAAGCGGAAGTGCTTGAAGGAGAGGAAACATGAGTACTTGGCCAGAAACTTGTCACAAATGCCGCGGGAGGCCGAGCAGAGAGAGCAACGATTGAGAGGTGACCTGGAACAACTTCGGAGTCAACAAGAGCAGACTCTTGATACTCTCAATACTAGGAACGACTTAATGATGGAAAGAAGCACTCATGATAAAATGGAGAGATTGGGCGGTCTCCTGGTTAAAAGGAGCAGATCTAGAAATAGAGGAACACACTCGAGGGAGGCTAGCTCAGAGCCGAGAGTGAACTTCAATGAGCAGTCAAATAGAGGAAGGACGCATGGGTCTACAAGAGGAAGAGGCAATCCATCGAGTGACGCCACTGGGAGTAACAGGCCTAGAAATCCCACGAACATCGGAGGGGGCTCTACTGGACATATGCCACTCTCAAACGAGCGACCCTCGCGAGACACACATTCGAGTGGAAGAGATGATTCCTCAAGTTGGAATTACTCGAACCAGAGAAGAGCTCAGCCCAGCGATCTGTCAGGAGGGATGTCGCAGAGCCTCAAACAACGGATTTTAACGATCACCTGGGATCTTCAAGGGATGCAACAGCGAAGTTCACAGCGTTTGAACCTCTTAACAGATCCCTAGAGACGTTCCTCACAAGATTGTCCAGGACCAATGAGCGCAGGGAAAAGTCTAAAAGGGTGTTCAGAAACCCGAGATGTCACAAGGATGAAACCGACAGTTGTATAGATACCTGGATAGAGATCAAGAAGTTGCGTTTTGACGACGAAGGCTTGACAGAAAGACAGGATTGCAGTGCGCGCACAGCAACTACGAAGGGACAGAGCTGAACTGCGTCATGGCGAAAAAATTATATCAGCGGGATACTGCCGAGAAAATTTTTGAGATACTGTTGAACCGGTAGTGCAATGGCACAAAGC
This sequence comes from Symsagittifera roscoffensis, assembly GCF_963678635.1. Classification (NCBI taxonomy): domain Eukaryota; kingdom Metazoa; phylum Xenacoelomorpha; order Acoela; family Convolutidae; genus Symsagittifera; species Symsagittifera roscoffensis. The sequence goes on from NC_087064.1 coordinate 26,232,816, forward strand.
AAGGGTGCGCTTCAAGAAACAAAGACAACGTGATAATGAAACCATAGACAAGCTCTTGGATGATTTGGAAATGATGAGAAGACGTAATCAACCGGACGAGTCAATCATTAGGATGAGCTTGGCAGTAGCTTCAAAGTTCATTGATGGTGTGAAAAACGATAAGCTCAGGACAATTTTAGCTACGCACTACTCACCGCTTTCATCCAATGCACCAAAGGCGAAAAAATTGCGACTGAAATTCAACGAATACCTGTTGCTGAAGCCTCCGATGAGATCAAGTTATTACAAGAACAATTATTACGTCTTAACAATGGACCAGCAAACCAGGTCAACAACTGGTACAGGCCCAGGGATGAAATGGACAAGAGACGCTCTCTCTTGCACAAATTGATGTTCCGCAAATCATCATGTATCAGCATGTCCAAGCTATAAACAAGGCCTTAAAGCAATCTGTTTTAGCCTTGAAGATGAAGACGCGTCGGACATCGATCATGAGGATTTTGAGAAGATTAAATGGAAAATTCGGCCATAGTTGTTTCATTTTTAACATGGTGGGTAATTTAAAATCAGACTGTCCATAATTTTGAGATGGTGTGTCGAAAATCAAGCAGCCAAGCATGAGGAGGCTTTGTCAGGCTTTAAGGCCAGCAACGCACGCCTGATGAGCGAGGCGAAACCACGGAGTAAAGAGAAAGCGCAAGAACTGGCCACGAAGAAGATGAGGGCCGTGCTAGAAGAAACGAGTGAGACGGAGCCCAAAAACGCGGTTTTTGGGTTTGACTTGAGATTTTGGGTTTGACTATAGAACAGCGCAAGAGATGCCCTGACCACAAATCAAGTTGGAAACCATAGAAATTTAGCAAAAAGTCTAGCTCGAACTGGAAAACGAGAGAAATGAGGATTAACTCAACGCCTTTGAAGCATCCGTCATGGAACAAAAAGGCACAGTGCATCTTGAGCATGAAATTGGATGTAATATCTGGGCGTTGCAGCAAGGTAGCAAATACAGTCGATTATATCGGTAGATAGAGGGGCTTCAGGTAATCAGGAATCTGAATGAGCCTTCGGAGTTCACCATGATGCATCTGGACATTTATGCAGACAATCTTAGATAAGCAGAGTCACGCACTGAGACGAGGGCTGTGCGAGCATTGTTGACAACAGGTGGCACTCGAAGCATGAGACTTCACGGGCCCTACGTGGAAGTCTACTGACCAAATCAAGCGATGCTCAACGTGGATGTGGTTAGTATTTATACCAAGACCTACATCACGACGGACAATGACCAAATAGAACAGAAAAGTTTGGGTGGGAAGAGCTGAAAATCCGCAGAATTGGTCAAGGCGCCATGCTGGAGCAAGATGCCGTCCACATTGGATACGAAGCAGATGTGACTGCACTTTCGCTAGACACCGACAATAAATAAATAGGAGTCACAGGACTCCTAGAAACAGGAGCAGTAGTCAATTTGATGCCTATAAAGACATGGGAAAGGATGGGCTTCACCAAGGAGGACCTGATAACCACGGACTTAAGATTTTTTATTGGCAGACGCCAGTCGCGGAGCCAACTACGTGGCAGGGAGAACTCCAATAAGAGTCCTCCAAATGTGAGGACGGAACGTGTAGGTGAGTTTTCTCCTGGTAGAGAACCTGGTTGATTAGGATCAGTTCATATTGGGGCGTGACGATTGACCTTAGTAATTGACTGATAAGGACAAGGAACCCAGACAGGAAGGATGTTTAACGGCCAGTAAATAGGAGAAAAACTGATGAGAGTTAAATACCTTTTTGTAGACAGAAAGGTAAATTTACAGCCTAAGCAGGCAGTACTAGCGAAATTTAGGATGAGATAGTTAAACCCATTCTGTGATAGTAGGCAGATTTGCCTGGTACCAAAACCAATCAAACAAAATTGAGTGATTTTACGCGGTAGTTTTACCGTCACACGAAATGGGCTGTGTGTGAGTGTATTGATGAATACACTGGACACAATGGTTTCAATCCAACGTGGAAGGAAACTTGGCTACACTTAACCGATGAGGACGGACTATGAAGAAACGCCGAAGCTGAAGGAGCATCGAGTAAAGGATGTCCAACTCACGCAAATAATGATGAGGTATAAAAGAAATTAGTGAAATGAAATCTGTAAACAAAAAGTTTTTAATGAGATCTTAAGCTTATCGAGCTGATCAAATGTTTTTTAAAACATAAAGCGGATATTGTTTGCTGTAACTTTTTTGAGCGCGAGATTGAACTGGAAAAAAGCGTCGGCCCCATAGGGAAGGAGCGAGGTGCATGACACCGCATAAGTCAGAGGCGTGCAAGAAAAAAAAGAAATGCTGCTCGAGTGCGACATGATTAAACCATCAAAGCCGCTGAGCTTGTGGGGTTGTCATGGCCAAGAAGAAAGGAGGATAACTGAGATTCTGCGCGACTTTCGCTACGTAAACGCGATGACTAAAAAGGACGCGTACCCTATACCACGCCTAGACGAAAGCCTCTGAAAACAACTTGGAGACGCCAAGTTTTTCACCACGTTGGACCTGCGTTCTGCCTTCTGGCAGGTTTCCCTGCGGAAAAAGGATAGAGAGAAGACCGGATTTACATAAGAGTTAGGCTCAGGTGTTAACTAGCGTAACAAAAAAGTATGGAGCCTTATAATGTGCTATGTAGTGATGATGTAGTGATAGCAACGCCCACCTCGACTGAGCATAATGACAGACTTGATGAAGTACCTGGAAAGAATGGTGGATAAGCTTGGCACGCTGCCGGATCGGGATGCAATGGTGGCTGTGTTAACATGGAAAACCCCCAGAAAAATCACACAGCTGATGAACTTCCTAGGATTTGCAAAATATTATTGAAAGTTCATAAGAGGCTACGCAGAAAAAGTCTACCCGATGCAGCAGCTGATGAGCAACAAAGAAAAAAATTCGAATTCATTGAACGAGCTCAAGAAGCCTTCGAGAACATAAAGCGTGAGCTGAGCGGGGCGTCAGTGCTAGGAATGCCCACAGAAAAAGGCATGTACATTCTCGACACTGATGCATCAGTGGTAGCCACTTTAGGAACATTTCATCAGGAGCAGGAATGGACGTAAGGTATTGAGCGACACTGAGATAAAGTATTGAGCGCCAAAAGCAGAAACGGGTGCGGTGGTCACATTCAATTAAAATTAAAGTGCCTACTTACGGAGCGCTCTTTTCAAGTTGGGAGTGGACAAGCGAGCCTTATACTGGTTGAACATGTGCTCCATGGACCAGAGTTTTCATGGTCGTGGATAACTTAGGTTGGATGACCACCACATGATAACTGAACACAAGTTACGCGATGAGCAACGGAATTCCAACAACCTCAGCAAGATCGCTGAATTTTACCAAAGACTTGAACAGAAGCAGGCTAATCAGGCAGAAATCAAGGAAGAGTTCCCGTTTTTAAACAAAAAGACTTACAAAGCACTTCGAGTGATAGATAAATGGGTAAGTCAGGCCATCCTATACCGGTAACCCTGAAAAACTGTTAAAAAGCAGCAGAGATTAGGATTCTATCCAAATAGGACCCAATGCCCTTGGATCTGTTGTTACGTTCAAACCTGGTTTAACAGGAACTGTATCGTTTGAAAATAAACAGCCTCTCGTTGCAAGACATCAGGGTGTAGGTCACATCAGAGGTGATTCGAAAACTGGATGGACTATTGGAGATAGAAGTGACTAGAGTTTATCCTGATTGGGCACCAGCCATGACATTGTTGACCGTCAATGAGAAAATAAGGATATAACCATCAAGAATCAGCAAAAAGAAAAAGAAAGTGATTGTTGGACCGTAGTTTTCAAAGCGTTGTAATGAGAAAATCGTGCAAAATCAAGGAGCAGGAGAGCTGGACTCAGAAAAACTTTCGATACGCCTGACCAAGGACTGATTGAAGTTGAGTCGAAACACTCGGAACAAAAAAATTTGTCCGGGGAGTCGGACACTGATGGAAGCAGGGACGCAGATGAACAAAACCAGGTGGACAAAGTTTTGTCTGGGGGGTTCTGGTGGATGTGAAGATCAAGCGCATCAGAATCTGCCGTAGAAACCTGCTCCAAGGTACAACCATCTGTGGAGAACTTTATAAGGAAATCGGGGTTTGATACGTATTCAGACAAAAATTCGAGCACGGGATCGAAGGCATCGGATTTGGAGCTACACACAAGGTTGGTGGAAACTCGAGCAAAAGAACTGGACAGGGAGGTGTATCAAGACCCTGAAAGTGATCGCTACTTATTCCCCAGTGAGAAAGTCTTTGATAACGTGGTGATGTTAGCGTTGTCGAAGCGTGCTGAGTCTTTCAGCAAAGAACGAAGCAGTCAGGAACTATCAAAACAGGAGGAAAAATTTTGGCAAAGATTTGGCGTGTTAAGATGGAAAATTACGCACACAGACCGATGAGCTGAACAGTCACCTTAGGGTCATGAAGACATACTTGAAGGCAAGATACAGTTTCACTGTGCTAAGTGCTCTGAGAATTGACCGTATGAGTTACTCAGTTACTCCTTCTTTCTTTATATAAAAAAGCAACCTTTTTCTTCCTTCTGTGCTTCTGTGATGAAAAATGTAACTTCGCCAACCCATTCAAAAATGAACAAAAAGAGAATTTAAAATT